>NC_058514.1:9583248-9914914 GCF_020382885.2 Scatophagus argus | reverse complement strand
GGAGTGGCTCGTAGCACTAAACTAAATAGTACATCACCTTGAAGGGCCTTTCTCGGGAGAGGACTCCTCAGCACAACCAAGGCAATCCAACAATTAGACAAACCTCTCCTTACCCTCAACGTCTAAAGGTTAATGCTATCTGCTTAACCGCAAACCAGATCGCCTCAGGCCATGCCGAGCTCGTGTGTGCATGTGTGCATGTGTGTGTCTGCGTGTGCAATACACTTATGTACACCCTAAGGGCTATGCTTAAGAAAGCAGTACGACAAAGACTAAAACTCTGTAAAATTAGGGTTCAGCAAATTAGCAACTTTACTCAAAACAAAATAAGCAGAGTAGAATATTTTTCCAACTAACCAACTTCATCGCATGTTCTGACAAAAGCATTTTGAAGTCACTCTGTTTTATCAGCTGCATCTTGTGCTGTCACATCAGATTGTTTTGTGACCTCTCTTCTTTGGTGTTAGTTAATGAATCATGGTGAGATGTTATGAATGTCTTTGTTTGCCCCCCCCCCATCCTCACCCCTGCCTTCGCCTCCCTTTCCCTGCCTCCCACCTCACCCTTTCTCGTCATCCACCCTCCTCACCGCACCACCTCTCCGGTCCTCCAACCTTCCATTAGGCCCGTGGACTAATGACCTTATTTGCATCCCTGACATACCTCTGCATGATTGCTGGTGTTAATCTCCAATTGATGTGAGAGCAGGCATCTCGAGAGCACGCGCACATAACACGCAGAGCGCCACGTATTTATTACACCGCAAAGTCCAGCGTTTACTCCTGAGTGACTCAATAATGGCAGCTAGCCATTAAGCACTAAATGGCTCATCCACATATTTTAATAAAGTGTCAGAAAGCTCAGACCTGTGAATGTGGTCCTGCATATTTTTTTTTCTTCAAAGCCACACAAACAGCTAATGAGCTGCATACTAACAGCGGACACCTTTGATTTGTGATACATCTCGTCTTCAGCTGCGTCAGCTGATCGATGTGATGCATTCAAGTACACAGTGATTTAGAATTTTAATTAATGGTGACAAAAAAGTGATCTGTGACAGCGTTGTCCAAGTTTTATAGCTGTGGTGGCTGTCGCATAAACCAATAATAAATGGCAAGATAGCATAAATAGCAAGATGTCTATAAAATTTGTCTTCATAGGATAAGTTAGAATTGTTAACAAACATTGTACATTTAAATGACTTAAAAATGTCATTTTAGTTGATAGAACTTCATTGTAATGTGTCATAAACCCTTTATTAAGTGTTTGTATGCTGCTTTTAGATGTTAAATAGAGGAACATGCACTGTTGCCATGTGCATTTATTCTTAATCATTTGCAAAGTAGCAAAGGTATCAGAATAGTTTTTAATTTTTTTTTTTAATATGTTTTTTCATAATATATTAACTTGGTGTTTTGTTTAATGAAATCTTTGATCATTTAGACTGTTCAGGGCTCTAAAATAGATCAGTCAGCTCACATTGAGATCCTGAAGTTGTCCAACAGCCCAAAACAGAAATATTTTCAATTTATGATGTTTTTTTTTTGTTTGTTTGTTTATTTGTTTTGTTTTTGTTTTGTTTTTTTCCTTCTTTAATGGGCTAATTTATCAACCAATCCTTTTGATTCTGTAAAAGAATCTCGCATCTCTTAGCATCATGGTCTGATTATACTTTATTTTTGCCAAAATGGCAGCAGATTTGCGCCGTGTGTACAGCCAGGTCAGAGGGAGCAGACTGAGTGTTATTCTGCTTCTGTAGCCTCTGATCGACGTGTCTTTCTTTTGCCTCTCGCTGACTCCGTGAATGTTGAGGTGCAGAAACAGAAATATTCATCGCTCCGCTTGTATCCTGCTCAGATCATCGGCCTCCTCTCTTCATCCCACCACATCAGAATATTAATTTACAGTATTTGGCTCTGAATATTAAAGTCATCTGTACCTCTTAAAATTCTTTTCAAATTCAAAGCCACCCCCCCCTTTCCACTGATGAAGGCAGCCCAAGAGAGAGGCTATGAGACGATTCCTAACATACTACCACTTGATAAGTCTCCCTCGCTCTCCCCCTCTCCTCTTTCAAAGTCTAGTGGGATTTTCTGATGCATCCGATGTGTCAGAAATAATTAGGTTTTGTCAGATTTATCATTGTGGCACAAACCCCTCTCCCTGTCTAGGGCCCCAGATCATGTTATGCCTTGTTTGTGTGTGACAGCATTATTATTCTTGTTAGTCGCCCAACGCTGTTTTTTTTTTTTTTCTCTTCTGTTGTCTTGAAGGGAAAGGCGTCCTGCTCACAGCGCTTCTTCTGCTTCCTGCCCTGCGCTTATTGACAGTGGCTAAAGATATTCATCCATTTAGAGTTAAAAACATGTATCATGGTGTCCGAGCGAACTGCCGGGGCTGAAGTTGATTAATGGCAGAACCTAGCTGCCGGTTTTTCCTCTTGAGGAGCGACATGCACAGCCCCTGCATATTAACGAGTAGCTGCGCTTTCTATTAACTAGATAAAAAAGCCTCTCCTCTGCCTTTGCTCCAGGGGGCTCAGGGATGAGAAATTCTCCATTATTTATCATGTGGCCTGTTTTTTCTTCCCTTTTTCCTTTTTCATGTATTTCAACCTGGTGTCATCAGTAAACTTTTAAATGCCAAACATGTCTGGAACATCACAGCTTATCGGCCTTACAGGGGCCGTGTTTTTCATGCAATTTTCATGCGCTTACTTACAGTAGACGTGAGGCATCGTGTCGAATTAGCGTCTCACAAACAACATGGTTGTTACTTTCACTAGATAAAGCGTGTAATGGCTGTTGTATGCCTGTTTTTTTTTTTTTTGTTTTTTTTTTTTGAAGCGACTAATAATATCCGTTAGCTGAAAATCACATTGTTATTATTCCATGTGCAGTACCAGAAATTTTCTTTTACATATTATTTTAAAGTGAAAATCATACGCATTAGCATAGTTTCTGACAGTCTTTTCTGCTCTCAGTCAATTCCCAATAGCGATGTAATTTAAACGCATAGTTCTTGGGCAAACAAGTGACACCAGCTGCAGGAACTTGTCATAAAACAACGGAAAAAAATCTAATATTTTTCGCCAATGTGATTGTGCTACAGGCCACCCATTCATGTGAAGGAGGAACCACTTAACATGGATGACGATGACTGTCCGATGTCACTGGTGACGACAGCCAATCACAGTCCAGAGCTGGACGACGACCGGGAGCTGGAGGAAGGGAACTTATCGGAAGACCTGGAGTGACTAGGATTCAGTTTTTGTTCCACGTATCCCTTCACCCAGCCGCACTGTTTCTCTCACACAGACCTCCTGCAAGACTACAAACCACTCCACAGTCCAAGCAACCACAGCTGACTCTCTCTTTGTCTCTCTCTCACCACTGGGACTATTTATTGCGCATGCATCCGAATGGAGACCTGTCCAAAGGAACTCTTTGTTGCAGCCCTTTGGGATTCCCAAACATGACAGGCATGAGATGTCTGACTAAAAAAAAAACATGAACTCTGAGACCTGTTTCATTAGAGATGGCGTGGCCACATACAGTACGAGGATGATGGACTCATGGATGGGGGAATACATGAAACAAATGAGCAAATCATGTCCCGTTGAAAGCTAGCGGCCTCATATACTGCCAAAAAGGAAGACGTTTTATGTTTGTGAATAATCCAACCCCCCAGTAGTTGTTAATGTCTAGAGACAATTGCTGGTTCAATTCAAGTTGTTGCTCTGTTATCATTTGCACAGGAGTAGTCTCAGAAATTTGTGTCACTGCCTGTATGTTGCTACTATTATAAAAAAAAAACAGTATATTATTATTTTTAGCTTTTTTTTTTTTTTACCATCATTATTTCAAAATATGATTTTGGACACCACCAACTGTAAATGCCATTCCCTGACTCACACCAGTAACAGAAACGCGGTACCAAAACTGTCGTTGCAGCTGTCCAGAAAAAGAAGAGAAAAAAAGAAAAAAAAAAAAGTTGGCTTCCAGTCTATTATCTGTTTGTGATTAAAAGTTGAAAAAAAAAAAAGAAAATTAAGTTGGGGAAGAAATAATAGTTTGTGTAAAGCACCATTTACAAAACATGCATTTCTGCATAACTTTCCTCTTGCTGTTCTCCTTACCTCCTCGTTCTAAAGCTTTGTCTACCTGCAAACAGTCACAGGCAACAGCTAGAAACCAAAGCCAACACTAGCAATGGCCAATAGCTTATAGACAGAAGCTGCCAAACTCCTCTTGGTCCGTCTTCTGTGACTTTAAACTAGTACAAAGAGAAGCTTTTGTTCCGCAAACTACCTTTGAATAACCTCTGGGATTGTTTCATTTAGCCCTATACAAAGATGATCACGAGTAAGAGATAGGGGAAATAAATGCTGATATTGACGTGTAATTTGAAAACTCATAGAATGTCCACTTGGGAGATTTTCTGCCACAAGGACTGTAGGTAAAAGGTGATGTGATATTTGAACTGCAGGCATTTTGTGCTGGTGATTTGACTGGTAGAGAGCAGCTAATTGTAAAAGTGGATTATGACCAAAACAGAACATTTGTGTACTCAATGGAAGTGCAGAAACAATGTGTTGTAGTGAAGTTGATTTTTATTTTATTTACTTTTTTTAATGCATTTGAACACATCACAAGTCATTTTGTTTTTATTTCATTTTTTTTTTTTTCTTACCTGGTGAATATGTAATGTTCTAAGTGGGGCTTTCAAATTAATGTCACGTCTTATTTCCGTGGCGGTTTTTGTTCCGAGCCGCGTCGATACCGAAACTGAAAACAACGCTAACCAAACATGAAAAATATCTAGTGAAGCCAAATACCGGTAAGTCATAATTTCAAGCTGATATGAAATGATGTGGCTTGGTTACCATGTAAAAGCAAATAATAATAGCCATTGCAGAAGGTGAAGGTTAACCTTTTCTAGGTGATATTTGCTTTAACCTGTCATCAGATTCTCATTGTGTGGTTCATAGCTTCTAAACTATATAAGTACAACTGGTGTCACCACTGATGTACTCCGTATAGGTAGCCAGCTTTTATAACACACTTGGTATTTATAAAAGACTAAAGAAGAAGTAGTTATTGTGGAGATTACGTCCCATCATTTCCCTCGCAGCTAATGTCATCTAGAAAAGTGTCGTTGCTTTAATGGTCATTTCTGTTTTCAGTAAACCAAAGTTACACAAAATTCTGCCTCCTCTTGTATGGGATAAAGAAATGCTTAAAACAAAAACAGCCACACACACCCTGTCAGAGACTAGCATACATGCGAACACACACAAACAAGGGCCGCCGGGCTTTTGCCAACTTTCTTGTTCCTGTTAACTCTCCGGCTGCAGAAAATGTATGCTGTCAGAGAGCCGACGAGTGGCTTTGTATCGTGCTGTAACGAGCAACGCGTCTGCCTGCTTTGACCAAAGTGAAAACACTGTGCATATGTTGTTTTCAAGTGTTTTGCCAAGCCAAGGAACTGGCTGTAAGAGCTTAACACGCAGACACGTGCAGTACTGTACAAATGCACAGCATGTAGAGTACACACACACACACACGCACACACACACATACACACATACACACATGCCAGTTCCACGTCAAGAGGGTACTGGGCCCAGGAACAAAGCTTATCCCTTCAATACTTAGCTGGAGTCAGCAAAATGACTTGAAGACGACGTTCTTAATAATCTTATCACACCAAATAAAGAGGACGCTGCGTCTTTGGAGAAAAAAAAAAAAAAAGGGTTCTCCCACTTACCCAAAAAGGCTTTCTAAAAGCTTCTACCTCTGCACAACAAATTCAGAACAATTATGACAGATTGCACGAGTTATTAGAATGCCACAAGAGCTGTTACACTTTACTACGCTTGTCTCATAGGACGTGGCTCCAACCAACGTTTACATTCCCTGCGTCAAGATATGGAAGATTTGCATTGTAATAGGTTGTCCTCAAACATTTGTAGAATGATAATGTATAGATTACCTGTAAGGGAATATTGTGTTTTAAAAATGCATGTCTAAAAATCATTTGGTGGACTGGAAACAAGAACCAATAAAAAGAATATAATAAAAATCATCGGGACGATGGCCTAAATGTACGTACAATGCATAGGAGTGCATTACCTCAGATATACTGTTTTGGGAGGGATAAAACCTGTCAGCCACAGAATGCATATTACCTGTAGATTTGCATGGGTTTTGTATAAATTAAGTAAAAAAATGTCTAAAATAGTTGCTTGCACATAATACCAGAAAGACCTCCAGAACTGCGATCTGCTCCTCCACTAGATTTTAGGATTGTCTGGATTTTCTGGGTTGATTTTGTCTGTATTTTGATAACTGTGCATACTTATGTAAAAAATGTTGGTGGACCCATAAATTTACCAGACTTTTTTCTAAGAGGAAAAAAAAAATCTCAGTGTTTCTTTTCTGACTTACCTGAATTTTTACTGTTTCTCTCTCATTGCTCGCTAAGAATAGCAAACCTGCTTTTTCTGCATCTGCTTTGCGTAGCTGTAAGGCTTAACCTAATGTGTGTATTTATTGCTTGTACCTCTGTGCATACTTTATGAAGCATTATGTCTGGCAGTTGAGTCATGTATCCTTTCTACTGCTATCCTTCTCTAATAATTGGGAATATGATCCCCCTATGTATACAGTAAATTGGGACTGTAGCAAACATATGTTTATGTAATTGGTGAAGACTTTTTTTGTTTCATTTCCTTTTGATTGAGATTCAACTACTTTTTTTGATACTTTTCATTACTGTGTACTGTGTCCATACGTTCAAGGTTCTCTGACATTAGAAGGTCATGGTTGAGAATTGTAACAGACATTATTTTCTGTATTCATGGCATTTCACTGCTGAATAAAATAAAGGACCAAAACTTGGAATTTGAAAAGCAACTGTCTACCTCCAGCATCAGAGAGTATTTTTTCCCCTCCACTGTTACACATATATCTTTTATTCTACAAAGGCAAAGCCATGAAAATCTAGCTGGCATTACACTTTTAACGTTTCAGGAGCTGCTACTTCAGAGATGTGAAGGAAAGGGTTGGAAAAAACAATTAAAGTTTAATGAATATGTTACAAGGCTTTGTTCCAGCTTGCAGCACCTAGAGTCTTGTTTAGAAGAGCGGGACATGGCCCTGTACTGCCCACCCCTCTGGACCTGTAATGGGTTTAGCCTTTGTATGATTCAAGCCCACTGCTTTCATGTACCACAAGCATGTCCCAGTATACACGGAGGTACTGCTGTGTATCTTTGTGAAAGGCTTTTGTAAGAAGTGATTTAGCTAGGATTCATTTCTGTGCTACATACTGTAAAAGTGGTTTTGGCACAAACTACATTATTAAGTCTGTTGTCATGCTTATGTTAAAAAAAAAAAAAAGTATGCCTTATTACCATCGAGGTTCTGCACCACGTTGAGAAAATTATGTGAAATTTCGTCAGACGTCTTCCATGTTCCATCAATCTTCAAGACAGCAGTTTCCATTTGACACTTCAAAAGAAAAGAAAAAAACAAGGCTTTTAGCCTTTTTCGATTGATGGATGTTGACTGGTAAAACGCTATGAAAGGCCATGTGGCTAAATCAACTCCAGCAGGCCTACCACACCTTGTCGGTCATGGAGCAGCCACACACTGACACCCTCATTGAGATTCAAACTGAATCTACCATGACCAATAGGTTGCCCATTAGCTCGTCTGTATGCCGAGAGCCTTCTACACGTTCCAAAGGGTGCTCAGGGATATCGTGGGACCCTTTGAATCATGTCCGCTGGTCATTTAGTCGTAACGCTGATGCATGTTCTTTTTCCTTACCATATGATGTCCCATGAGAGGTCAGAAAACAACAGCATTTTTCATAAAGGCACACAGACACACTTCTCTTTCTCTTCCCCCCAAATGACAGTCCCAGGCATCAGCCATGGCAGGCTCCTGTTATCTCCTCAGCAATGGCGTTCCAGAGCATTAGCTAGCTCGCGAGGCACTCGTCTTCCGTGCTATTTATGCACTTGGAAGTGTTTGTGAATTCAAGTGAGGGATCGCATACGGAGTGCAACAAGGGCCGCTGTGTACTACACAACATCAGAGGGAGCTCCGGCATTAAAGTGTGAGAGTGCCTGCTATAGACCCTTCTTTCAAAGGCCATGAAATAATAATGGGTTGTGGTTAGAGAGGTATCCGTGAGTCACACTGGCTGCTTTTCATAAAGTGGAGTTATTTACAGTACGATGAATAAAAGAAAGGGTAGCTGGTGGTGCAAGTCTTTTCCACATGAACAGTGGGGGGAAAGAAGTCCCTCTAATATACAGTGGCAGTGCAATACGCTCAATGAGAGGGTGGGAAACAGAATGCACTGAAATTGGAGTTAATTTTTTTGAATAAGTAAGTGTTATGAAAGGTTTAAAGCAATAATTGGACATTTTAGGAAAATTTCAAAACAATGTGTGAGGGGATAGGTAATTACGTGTCTGTAAGGTAAATATGAAGCTACAGCCTGAAGATTTAGCCTAGCTTAGCATAAAGACAGAAATAAGATAAATCAGATATATTGTGTTAAAATGTGTGAATTACAGCTGCTCTTTATGCTAAGCTAAGTGGCTGCTGGTTGTAATTTTATGTAAGAGTGGATTGGCTTAGAAGTAACTGTACATAGTAAACAATCAAGATATAATGGGATAATTAGTGAGCTTTAAAGGGGCTTATATGTGTATTTTGTTAGCTTTGAATGGAGCCAGGCTAGCTGCTTCCCCCTGTTTCCAGTCTTTATGCTAAGTTAAGCATGAGAGTAGTATCAGTCCTCTCATCTAACTCTCAGGACAAAGTGATTGGGAATCAAACTAATCTTGAACCTCTTTGACATGGACTAGATCTGAGGATGCAGTATCTCAGTAAGAGGCAAAATAGCATACATCCTGCCCTTCTAAATTAGACAGTGCATCCTGGCATTATTCACCTCTAACACTGACCAATTAGGTCAATTTATGAACTGTCCCCTTGTGGGACTGGGTGGTAAATATCTCCCAGTCTCACAGTTTATTGATCAAGAATGCCATCTCTCTCTCTATCTCTCTGTGTCTCTTTCATTCTTCCTACACCCCTTCTGACCTGACGATGCATGTCAGGTCCCTTGAAGACCCTCGCCCCCAGGCTGCAAAATTGCCTGCTAAATAGTCCGAGGCAATGGCAACGCTAATTGAGATCATCATTATTATAATTGCGAGCCCTGAAATGCGCGTCTTAAATAATTTGCATTGCTCTCAAGTTGATATTGGACGCAGTGCAAAAATAATTGCATAGCTCGGAGGCATGATGCTCTGTTCAGTGGTGGGCGAAGGGGACACGTGTGCCCGCTCCCTACCCCACCCAGCTCCCGTAACCGCCCAGCCAGTGCCGAGTTGGGTGCCACAGGGCGCTGTGCTCCACATCAGATGCCATCAGAGGAGTCACATGTTTGTCTCTCCGACAGTGAGTTGTTGGTACATTTTTTTTTGTTTAAGTAAGTCATGTTTTTGCCCAGTTTTATGTAAAAAAAAAAAACATCTTCTCAGTCAGCAGGTTTGAGCTCAGATCAGAACATGAAGACACTGCTTTCAAATAAGAACAAAAATCCCATGAGGTCAGACTTCTGTAATGCTTGTTCCAGTGTTGTGTTTTCCACTGGTCACTTCGTTTTAATTTTAAATTGAATCCAAACTCACCTGCCCCATCGCCACACATCTGATTTTCCATTCTCTGTCAAAGGAGTTGCTGAGACAGGCAAAAAACAAACCCAAAACAAACTGTGACCTCAATACGTAAAACTTCACTCATCATTACATCAGAGGGACGTAAAGGTACTTTTCACTTTGTGTGGATGTGATGTGCAGGCACCAGTGTAATGTATGCAAGAGAAATGCCTATTTCTCCGACTGAAACAAGGGATTAACCCAACAAAATGGTGAGAAACTGCTGATATTCATGAATTCTTGCCTGTGGCATTACCCCCCCACCCCACACACACTTCCTATCAGGCCCCCCCCACCCTCTCACACACATACCCACACAAGCACAGAGTCTTGACAATAGCCCTAATGAATATGATATGGCAACATGATATAGCTCATTGTTTGTTTTCTTTTTGCTTTGGCAACAACAATAATAACCCTTCTAGGCTGCTTTTGCCTGTGAAAATGAGCACATCAAACAAGAATGACGGGGTAGAATCAGATTAACTAAATCCTCTTAGAAACAACACTCCCCTCAAACACACTCTTTGCCTTTATCGCCTGTGTTCCCCCTCAATTTCACACATTATATCTCTCTCTTGTATTACTTTCTTCCCTTACATGTTAGTTGTGATAAACCAAGCTGTTAGAGGTGGATAGTGTGCAGGTGGCAGGAGAGGTTATGCTGGAAAAAAAATCCCAACTATCATCTTTAATCCATGGTAATCACCTCTGGCCTTAATCACCAATTCATAATGGAATTTATAATGGAATGATTTCAATTACCTACCACCATCGGCACCACTGAGTTCTGCAATTAAATTAGAACAATGCAATTGTATGTCTTTGTCTCAACTCTCAATATTTTTGGAGTTTGGTACCCCATTTTTTGTTTGTGGAACTTCTGAAGGAGAAGTTTGGTCTTGGCCTTGTAGAATTTTTTTTTTTTTTTTTTAGGAAAAGAAAGGGGAAACCTTGGGAGTTGATCATGTGGGGGTTGTCGAGGGGTGGTAAAGAAAAAAAGAAATATCTAGCATTAGTGAGGAATGGTGGGTTAAATCACTTACTGAAGATTTTTAATGACATTTCAGTGTTCCTCGTATAATTACTCTTCATCCGAGATGGGCCGTAATGCTGTTGGACAGTCGTGGTTCAGGCTCGCTAGCTCGCTTCATTAGCGTGTCATTCCTATTTCACATCAGAGGCTTTAATTGTAATGCTGAATATGCACAGCTCTCCACAGAAGCCTAATCAAAGTGGATCCACTTGTATTATTAATATCAGAAATCAGCCCGCTTGCTATTTTTTTATAAATAAAAGAATACAGACGCATAAATCAGCTGTCATTTATTAGCATGGCCCTGGCATATCCGCCAGACATGCAAGAAGAGCAACCCCACCCCATCTCGTTCCTCCCCGCATCACTCATCAAGATTTAAAAAGAATAAAAGACAGAGAGGAGAAGAGAAAAAACTGCATTAAATATACATACTAATTCCGCCATGAAGTAATCAGATTACAAAGCAGGTGACACCGGAGCAAAAAGAATTGGACTGATGGCAATAACGAGCAGAAGAAGAGGTGCACAGGGAGAAAAGGCAGAAGGGTGGATGGACAAATACAAAGAAAAGAGGAAAAGGTGGAGAGAGAGAGAAGAAAAGATGAGAGGATTGAGGATTTACATTCAAAAGCAAATATGATACAAGAAAGAGACTACAGTGCACAAGAAACAGTGTCTTTGAGTGGGGCTGGATGAAGACTGTGAAGTGTATCTGCACAGGTTGTGCTGACCAACTCTAAAAACCAGCTGTGTTTTGAATCCTGTGGCAGTGAGTGTCAAAGTGCTGCGAACCACTAATCCACATCAGTGGAAGGCTTTGGTGCTGATGCAGATGGCACACAGAGAACTGCAAACTGAAAACCTGCTCAGTTTCTGAAGAGAGATACTGAAGCTCTGGAAAATTAACCTTCACTTTGTGGCAGTAAAAGGGCGTTTTCTTTTGATGTGTATGCATTTTTAAAGGATTTAAAAATTGAAGAATGCTATGTGTGTTACGCGTTGGTGGCTTATTTGTTTCAAGCATGAATGTGTCAGGCGATGTTAATTTAAAGACCACAGTTTATCATTTCTATGAAGGGACCATAGAAGGAAAAGAGGTTCTCACTGCTTACTGTGCAGTAGTGTAAATAAATGAGGGGGTGGCAGAAGTATTCATATCCTATACAGTAGTATACGTATCAGTACAACAATGTAAAAATACTCACTGTAAGTGAAAGCCACGCTTTTCAAATCTCAAGTTCAAGAAATACAAAAGTATCATCAGCAAAATGTGTTTCATGTAGACGAAGTACAGACTGATTATTTGACACATAGTGATATGTTCTTTAAACATTGTATCGGTAAATTTGATTGTCTTAGTTGGACATTGTGGAGTTATTTAACTACTATTTATACAGTAGCTAGTTTGGTCTGGTCATTCCCAGCCTGGGGATCGTGTCCCCTTCAAGGGAACTCAAGATAAATCTGTGAGATTTAACTTGAGGGTTGTGAGATTTTTAATGGAGAGAAGAGCAAAAAATTCTGCTACACAAATCTGTAGCAAGTTTTTCAATTTGTCTCTAATTTTTGCTGGTTATTTTCCACCACTGGAAGAGTTGTACTTCCTTCATATTATTGTGTTGTCAGTGTATAGTTATAAATAGATCACTTCATTCAGGCTTAATACATGTTGACAATGGGGGAATTGTGTAAGGTATTGTAGTTGTGATGTCATAAAGACAAAACCATCAATGGCGACCAGTTTTATTAACGACGCATACTACAAATACATGAAAATTCAGATTTGTTTTGGAAAACATCTATACATTCTACTTAAAAAAAATCTATTTACATTATAATGCAAAATGTTTTTTCTGGGCGGACAACAAAAGTATGTGCCACACAACACGGTCACATTTCATGTCAGAATACAAGAAAAGTTATGACAGCTTCAGGTGCATGAGACAGACATGTTAATAATTAATCGGACATTAATGGGGAGACAGACATTAATTAGGCATTAATGTTGAGACTCTTTGTACAGTCTCCCCTTACCTTCTCCCAGTCACATCCTTCCACCATGTGCCAATCTGTAGCTCTGCCTCACCCCCCACCCCTCTTCACCCACTGTATGCTCTCTCCCATCTGTGTACAAAGAGGCAGATGTAAACTATTTAGACCTTAGATTTATCATTTTAAATTTTGCCTTATAAGGTGCATTTTGGGATAAATACATTTCCCCCCCCCCCCCATTCCCCCTTGTGAAAACCACTTAAATATTTCAAACACCAGTTGCTGTGATTGCTTGACTTTCCTTTCTGATATTAATCTCTTTTGTGGAGTTTGATGTGTATTGAGATGAAGAGGAGGAGGAGGAGGAGGAGGAAAAAGCATCTCGCTGTACAGGGCGACATGCAAACAGGCTGCTGTGCAGTTGCCAAACATCAATTCAATGTCAACATGTAAGAGGGGAATTCGCCTCTGCTATGAGAGGAGGTTTGTGTCTGTGTAAACTGTGCATTCACCGACTCGTGAAAAGCCTTTATAAACAGAGGCTGAGAGAAACAGAAAGGGAAGAAAGGTACCGTAAGGAGAAAGTAAATTACTTTCCAGTGTACTGTACATGCTATAATCCTTGGAGAAGGCAGGCGGGGAAATGATAGTGGCAGCAGGGAGCAGTGTTCAAGTACAGGTCAGCTCCATTACCTGGGTCCAGCATGTCTGTCTCACATCCTGAACATACATATATAACCCCGGCTTGATGATATTCTCTCCCAATCTCGCTAGTTTCCATTCCAAACCTCTTTGATCTGTGATTTGCATTTTAACGCCCACGGGGTGAAAATTATTTGGATGAGATTTTTTTTTCTCTCTCTCCCTCACTGCCTTCTTTTCTGCATCTTCCCGCTCACCCATTCACCGTACCTGGGGCTTGTAAACTCTTCCCTCCCTCCCCTCTTTCCCCAGCTCCCTTCCATCCTTCTTTACCTGATGCCGCGCTGCTCAGGATCTCCTTTTTTCAGCTATGCCCCCAGAACGAAACAAACAAATTAGCCGACGGGAGGAATGAGTTTCAATCTTGGTTCCTGGTGTGTGATCCTTGGGGTGAGAAGCCGGCCCCCCTACACAAGTCTGCCCAACAGCATGGGATGAAGTAGACCTTAGCAGAGTTTCTTGTCTTTGTAATAAGTTAAGCTTACCAGCTGTTGGCTGTAGCCTTTATATTTAGTGTTCAGACATGGGAATGGTAGATCATCTATCCTCTCCCATAATGCTCAGCATCAAAGCACATATGTATATTTTCCAAATTGACTATAACTATTCTGGGCAGCACAGTGGTGCGGTGGTTGGCACTGTCGCCTCACAGCAAGGGGATTCTGGGTTTGAGTCTGGTTCTGGGTCCTTCTTTGGGGAGTTTGCATGTTCTCCGTCCCTGGTTTTCTCCAGGTACTCCAGTTTCCTCCCACAGTCCCAATAAAACCAGCACATAAGGTTAATCGGCTACCCTACATCGCCCCTAGGTGTGAGCGTGTGCGCTTGTGTGATTGTCTGCCTATGTGTGTCAGCTCTATGATTGAATGGCGAACTGTCTGGGGTGTACTTCGTCTGTCGCCCGTTGTCAGATGAAGTAGGCTCCAGCCCCCCACAACCCTCATGGATAAAATGGTATAGAAAATGTGTGAATGGATGTGAAGGGAGGGATGGATGGATTTTGAATGTAGAACTTTTTCTTGCAATGTAGCATATTTAGACGAATGTATTGGTACTCCAGTAAGGGATCTGAATACTCTCTCCAGAGTAAGACATTCAGAAAAGCTAAAAGGCAGGTAAACAGTGTCACAGAAGTGCTACTTTTGCAGAGCGATTTTGTCTCTGCCAAAAACTGAACTGTGCATCATCATCCTACCTCACAGCTTCATCGCCCCCTAGACCAGACACCCATCACAGCAAGTCTGCTTCTAGCTCGCTGCCCATTTGATGTTTTTAAACAATTTATATTTGTTATCATATCAAAGAGGAGGCGTGCGGCTATCAAACGCGCGAGGTACACACTCTCAGCCGAAGGGCCCTCTCACCCCGCCACGCTGCTTTCCTTATTCTATTTTATCTCTCTTGGTTTTTGACTAATGTCAGTAACAGCTACCGGTAATAAAATGCTTGTTAGAGTTTGTGCCGTTGCCTCGGAGCATCTGCTTTGATACATTGTCAGGCCATTTGCCAGTGTTTCCTGATTACCTTGCCACCGACTGCATGTTTATTGATTGGGAGTTAATAAAGCGAGGGCCTCCACTTATTTCACCCTCGCTTCCCTTTGCAAAAGGTGAGGCTTCCTTTGATGTGGAAGCGATACTTTGTCAGGCAACATAAACGCATTTGTTGTAGTGTCAGCTTCGCTCCTAGCCCCCTTCTTGCATCGTGTGTGCGATGCGGTGCGGAGGCTCGTTGTGGTTTTCACTTTGACTATTATTGTCATTGTTGGGAATAAATTGAAGGTGTAAGAGAAAACAAACGGTGCCAATTACTTACATCACCTGCAGGCTGTCTGAGTGACTTTACTTTGCTGTCTGTAATGCTGACATCAGGTTTCACAATATATCTTTGTATCTGGCTGTCTTTATGTGTTAGTGCTTTTATGTCTTTATGTGTAGGACTGTCACAGTGAGCCTGTTATCTCTGGACCTGTTTATCTGCTGGATTCTGTATCTTTGCCCCCCCCATCTCTTCTATACTGTCTGTCCCCATGACAGTCAGTACAGTGATTCCATCCTTAACAGCTGATTGTCTTTTGTCTCTGTCTGTCTTCTCCCACTGCTGTTTATCCTGTCCCTTCCCCAGACACAGGCCGCCCCATATGATTTTCTGTCTCTTCCTGTGGTTGTCGTACCTCGCCCCCCCCCCCCAACACACACACACACACACACACATGCACACCCTGAAACTCCACTGAGCCTGCAGTCGTGTCAAATCAAAATAACATCTTTAAAAATTCAGTCAACATTACCCCTACAAACAGCAAGGGCCTCCTTGTTGGCTATTCATGTATTCAGGTGTACATTGTATCATGGTGGAGATGCATTCAGAACACGGGGGGAGCCCAACATGGCAATTCCATCAAAATTTGATGTATTCATTCATAGTCACTAGTAAACTCTGTTTGTTTGCAGATAACCGGTATGTTTACCAGGGGTCGGGTGGACAGGAAAGCAGACAGGCACATGCAGATCGGTTTCTTATCGGACAAGCGGTGGCCCTGCACCTGCTGGTCATGTAACTCCTGTTAGGTCCCCAGTGGAACAAGAGCCTGTGGGATACAACACAGTTTCCGCCATCTTTCTGATGCTTTCTTTCCGCCCCTCTCCCTTTCTGTCTATCAGGATGGTGTACTTGTATTTTTTTGTGTGCAGCGTTGCGTCCCTCACCTCCCTTCCTCCCCCTTCATTCCCTCTATCTCTTCCCTTTTCCTCTCTCAATTCTCACCGTATTTACATCCTTGTTTAGTGTCACATTCTTGGGGTCAAACCAAACTGCTGTAGCCTCAGGCTGGCTCCCAGGCTTGTGTATCATTGTGTTTGCTGATCACTTTCACCGCCTATCATAGCCCAGCACTCTCCCTGCCTTATTTACTTTTTTATTCGTTATGATATGATACCCAGTAGAGCCATACAGGAAAAATCTGATCTGATCTGGAATAATATGTAAATAGACAGCACTAAAGATAGCCTTCATTCCCCATTTTTCTGCCTCCTCTTCCTCTGCCTGTTTCTCTTCCTGTAACCCCCTCAAAAAACATACTCATACACACACACACACACACACACACACACACACACACACACACACACAAATCTCTCCTCCTTGGACCCATCCCAAAATCTCATTGTGTCAAAATACATTAAGAACATCAAAACATTTCTGTTTACAGCATCACAGTCGTGTCAATTAAATCTGATAAATTATTCAAGCATTTATCTTCCCCCACCATGCCTGGGGAATTTTTAATCAAGCTTCCTATTTGCTTTAAATTAGCACTGTCAAGTGTGCATTTGTGTAAAATCCCTGGTATCATTAAAGATTTATCAATTGGAAATCTGTTTGGGTTGATTTTACTGTTAATTGGCTAGGAGGCGTGCTGTGGCTTTACGCTCATCTGCAACAAGTGCCTCTGAGTTGGGTTAGAGCCGCAGAGATGTCACATCAGCATCCTTCGATAGAGTGTACGGTAGCCGGATCTACGCTCCAGTCTGCTTTGAAGCTTTTATTTACAGAGCTTGTCCAACCAGATCTGTCTTTCCTGCTGCATAATCACTGACACTTGAGCCAATATTTATCTCTGAAATACATTTAATTTTTTAATAGTCATACAGCATTGTAATATTTCCTACTCATTGAGCCCCAAGGAACACTTTCACTCTTCATATGTTTAAATGTATTTCTCATGAAATAAATACTTATAGATATATATCCTTTTAAAATCGTAACTCTTTTTTAAATCATGCTGGTCTTACACTATCACTCCAGCTCGTGCATTACGACTTTCCTATAGTTTCAGACCATACTGCTTGCTACCCCAACCCTGACCAGCCAGCCACAGTACACATCCAACACAAGCCTGCAGTCTGTATTCCCTTTTCTTTCCAGCAGTTTCTCTGTTTGCCTTCCTTCCTGTGCGACCACCTGTTTTGTCAGACCCACTGCCTTCTTTAGCCTCCTTCGCTCAATGTCTGGCTGCTTTTCCAATTGCAGCTACATTTTAACAAGTAACTAAAGACTGGACAAGTCTGCATCAAGGCCTTCTTCATGTGCAGTTCTCTGGTCTTTCACAAGTAAAGTGTGCTTTAAAGGTTTCTTTCATGCTCTTCTGAATAAAATATTCCTCAGAGTTCACAGTTACAGAGTCCATAAATCACAGGAGGATTGAGAAACACAGGATAATTGATTATATTAATTTCTTCAGGTATATGGAATTAATCTTGAGTTGAAAAGTCTTAATGGCATGTACTTATCATTTGAATGACAGAAACTTGTGCTCAACAGTCAAATGAATCTAAGCCAAGAATCTAGGAAAACAAAGGCTGTGGTGTGTTTGCACTCCACAGCACCTAGCCAAGTGCCAAGTATTGTTTTAATTAGTGCTGCTGTCTACATTGGGTCTGTACAAGCTCCCAATTCAGCTCAATCTTAAGTGCCACTTAAACCTGCCCTGTATTCTTATGCTTCATGTCCATTCAGTGTCTGTTTTTTGTAAAACGCTTGTGTAAGTGGCTGCTCAGTAGCAGAAAATCTGTAGCCATGGTCGAACATCTTTTGCATCTTTTGGGTTCTTCAAGCCTTCATAAAGTTCAGCTTTAGATGCTCTTTCATAATCTATGAATTTATGGTATGTTCTGAATATTCTATCATAGTACTGACTGTAATCTTCATATGACGGTAATGGAGTAAAATACTCCATTGTTGAACTCAATATCAATATTTTTAGACAGTAAACCAAAATTTGGGTAATTGCTTTGATTTATGTAACAACTAAAATTCAACTTTTGCGTTAAAAGAAAATGCATTTTTACGATATGAGACTTTAAGCAAGAGTTAAACCCAGAACAAAAGTAAAGCTAAATCAGCCATAGCATCATAATCCAAGTAACACTTAAGAATAAATCAGCTGGTATAATGGCATGGTAAGCCAGCCCAGATGGCAACCACATGTCTGTCTAAGGCATCTCGGAGGTTAGACTGAGGTCAAAGACCAGATCTATGACACGCAGCCCCACTCCCTCCCTCCATCACTCCATTTCTTCTTTCACTCCTGTCTTTTCTTTGCTTCGTGTCACTTGCACACTTTTCCTCTCCCTCTTTCTCTCCGTCTTCTCTCTTCACGTTAAAGTTAAATATCCCTCAGCAATAGATTAGAGGAAATGGCAGCACAGCAAGTGTTTTACATTCTATTGTCCTCTTTACATTTGAGTTTCCGTGCAGTTTTTCCAGGGTTTTTGGGCATGTTTGAAGCATTTTTGAAGTTGTATAAGAGATGACATGTTTTGTGCATATTTTCAAACAGTTTCCCTTTGTAATGCAAATGGCTGTGACTTTGTCAATAACTAGAAAGGCAGACGCATGCTGAATGGATCGCCTGAAACTTTGGTGGTGCAGAGTTTAGACTGCTGTGAAGGATTGTAATGTTAACTGCTTGTGATGGGGGGGTTGTTTTAGGGCTTCACTGACTCAACTGAGCCACACTCACACATGATTTACAAATAGGCACGCAGACACACACATCTTGTTGCTTCTCACGTTTGTGCTTCAGCGCTCTCCATGAGAACTCAACCCCCAACACACACTGTGCTTCCAGCCCCCCCCCCCCCCCCCCCTGCAGCCCAAAGAACCTGCAGCACATCTGTCCACACTGCATCTCCTCCTCCTCTTCCTATTCTGCTCCTCTAACCACGGCCAGGTGTTTGCCCACAGCCACGCAACGCTTCATCTCCAGACCGCCAGACCGACGCTGATGTAATTGCTCTCTCCGCTGATCCATGAAAACTGAGAAAAGGCGAGGCAGAAAAAGTAGCAAAAGACAGAGAGAGATGGTGGGGTTTTTTTTTAAAAAAGTCAGAATGAGCTCTGGGATTATGTGACAGGGAGGTGTGGGTGGTGAGGAAGGATGTGTGTGTGACTATTTTATAGAGGGTGGAGTGTGAGACTCTTTGAGTGTGTTTATGGGAAGGTCAGGGATAAGTTGTGTGAAATGTGTGGAGAGTTGTAATGATTGTAGTTTTTTATTGTGCATGTTTCCAGGTGTGCACGGAGCCGTGTGCACACATGACGTCTCCCAAGAGACACAAAGCATCTTCCACAATGGTATTGTGGCATGCTTTTAGTGGTTGTGTTGTGAGGGCAATTTCAATTAATGTATTCATGATATTTATATATTTAAATATATTTATAAGGGGTTAAACCCACAGGGGGGGGTGGCTTTCGATTTTGCTAATGACATGCAAATGATGTATAATGTTTTGTTCTGTCTCAAGCCCAATCCAGAGAGCTCTGTAGCGTTAGGGGAATTATACCACAGTCCATATGAGTGTCCTAAAGAGTGGCTGACTTGTTAGTGACTGCTCGATATCACAGATACGTTTAATTTTGACCATTTACAATGAAAAAGTTTACATTTTGGGCTGACACTAGTAACCGGAGGCAGTTACACTTAAAAAGCACATGTGAGAAGAGCTTTAATCTTTAGTTTTTGGAATGTTTATTGAAACAGTAAAGCTCTAAGACTCAATATGATTCACTTCATCAAGTTGATATAACTACTAATATTAAGTGATAACACTATATTTAAATTCCAATCTGTTAGTTATCAACTATTGCCCACAGGTATGTTATTAATGCTGCAACTACCACAGCGAATAATTTAAATTGTCCAATTTTCCGCTCAGCAAAGGAACTAATTCATCAAGTGTATCATATTTGCTCCATCATGAAACAAACAACAACATTAATTTAATAGTCACAGATTGCAACACTTGGCAGAGTTCCCCTGGAGTTCTGAATAAAGTGTTAGATTAAATTAATTCTTCCTCCCTATGTGGCTAACCTGCGGCACTGTGATGAGACGTTACTGTATCAAATTAGTGAATCAGAGGGAAAAAGCCCCCTGCTGTTAAAGATCTAATTATTGCAAACATGATAAACAGCTTGATTGTTTTTAATGTCTCTTACTGTAGCCTTTCTGCCAGACGACGCTCATACTGTACTGCGGTCTGACAGCATGCCTATTCTATGCTGAGAAGAAATGGATAGTTCTTTTGTTTTAGGCCTGTATGTTTTATATATATATATGTTTTATATATTTTGCAAACTTTTGACTCACTACTTCTACATCTTTGGCTATCTAGCGTGACCTTTTTTTTTTTTTTTTCTTAACTGGACTATTTAATTTGAATTAACACAGAAAATAAATGGTAAATATTCTCAAAACACCGTATTATGGTGGTAACGGAAGAGGAAATAGTTGGACATTTTGGGAAATATATATAAAAATATCACTCGCATGTCTGTACCTTAAGTCATGTACATTAGGCCCAGTGTGTTGGATTCAGTGGCATCTAGTGGTATGGGTGAAGATTGCAACAAACTGATCACCCCTCGTCTCACCCTCCCCTGTGGTGGCTGCTAGAAATGCAAAAGATCCTCTGTAGAAAATGATATTTGATTTGACTCTTCTGTGCTACTCTAGAAACATGGAGGTCCAACATGGTGGACTTTTTATCCAAGACAGAGCCAGGCCGGCTGTCTGTAGCTTTTCTGCTAACCGTCTGCTGTGTGAGTGTATCAGTCCTCTCATCTATGGGCTAGAATGCAAATAAGCATATTTCTCACAGAATTAAACTCTTTTTTGAGGTCAGTGCTTCAAAAATCTAACTTTGTGTTGAAGCCAGATTGGTCTCAGACCACTCTGTGTCTTGCAGAATGATCCTCTGGCAATTTAGCTCAATAGCCATTACTTTAAATGAATGCTTAGACATAATATTTCAAGAATTGTCTTCAATTTTATTATTTAAGAGGTGGGAAGAAATATTTCACACACATGCTTCCAATAATTTATTTTTATCAGAGAGTTCTAGTGGATGTCACTCTCAACAGATGAAAGATTTCTCAGTCGGAAGCAAAACTCTGAATTTCCATAAATGCTGAGCAAAAATCTATGCTGATTCAGCTCAAGAAAACATTAATCTTGCAACAAATTGATTCTTGATATTAATTCATGTGTTCACTCTTGAAGTGTGCCCATGATTTAAGCCTGCCTCTTTTGTATGTCCAACTTAAATTAATTAATGTCACTGCTATCATTGTGGTCCAACTGATTGGTTGGTTCATCATTTACAGTACTCTCTGTCCAAATCTCATCCTCTCCAGCAACGCTGACATTTGGAGAATTCTTGATTAACATAATTAGACAACTTTGATGGGAGATTTACAAAATCCCTCTTTTCTCCCATCCTGACTTGTTTCCATGCACGTCTCGCAATCTTCACATTAATGCTGTGAGTCCACGGATTATATGTGACATCTATAAGGGCATACTTAACTGAAAGATACAGAAAATATCCCCAGTGCAAAAAGATTAAATGCAGAGGAGTTGCCGTTTAATATATGTAGTGCACACACTTTTGTGACCTTACTTCACTTTGTGTATGTGATTTTGTGATTTTATGTGAACATGTTTATATAAAAACAAAAGCTGAAGAGAAAGAGTGTAAAATGAGATAGAAGGAAAAAAGAAAGAGAGACAGATTGACTCTGGCATGCTGTTATTTCTCTATGAGGGAGACTATGGAGAGCTCCAGCAGTTTATTGATTTTTGGAACTGCTCTGCTCTCATTGTTATCCCAGGGTGCTGAGCACTGTTCATTGGACACACGCAGCACCTCAGGCTGTGATCCCTGTCTGAGAAACCCCAGTTCTCACAACAGGCTCTTCCCACAGCACACAACCCAGTGCCCCATTCATACCCATTCATGCCTATGTCTCAATAGCTTCCACTGAGGAGGTAGCGGGCAACCATAAGGGAATAAGGGCATCGAGGCTCATTCTCACGTCTATGAAGTGTATTGTGTGTGCAGTGGAAGACAGGGAATGTACTTCTTTTTCCAGATGGGAGAATAAGACTGATGTTCCACTGCGTCATGCCTAACAGGAAGAGGAGGAGGAGAGGGAGGTGAAAGGTTCAGATCAACAAGGCAAACTCATTTATTTCCGTTTCCCAGACTGACTGTGCTTATTCTCACTGCAGCTGTTGAGGAGGTTAAATTAGTTTGGATAAGCAGTCACTCTGACATTTAGGATGTTTACCCAGCATGCATCAGCACATGCTAACAGGAAAAAACAACCAGAGCTGTTTTCAACCCAGCTAATCATGCATGACTCACAAAAAAAATAAAATAAAAGGGGAAATCAGAGCACTTCTGTATTGTCCACTGTCCACTGCTGTCTGCTCAAACTAGGCCATCTGAGCGCCACTGTGAAGTGATGTCATGACTGCTGCTCACCTTTAGCTTAGGTTTGTCTTTAATTATTGTCAGGGAGGAACACACAGCCCAGCTCATCAACTGGATAAATATTTGACCGCTGTTCCATAAATTGGCATTGGGGGTTTATTTTAACGACGCATTCTGTCCAAGCCAGACATCATGCGCCGAGCAATGCACAGCGAATTGGCTCTCTGCAGGTGACCACAGCTCGTCTCTGCATGAGGTAAATTAAAACTCACATTTCTGTTCAGGAAATGAGAGATTTCATACACTTCCTGAATTTGTCTTATTTAATTATAACCTATGTCAAAGCCTAATCTAGGAAGCTTAGGCAGGGCATCCAATTAATCAAGAAATAGGTATGTTTGTAGACTCTGGAGGAGCGTGCAGGGAAGAGTGTACGTGCATGTGAGACAGAGAGACAGAGGGAGTTTTTGCATGAATACGGGAGCATATTTGTGCTTTGTTTGTGTATCATGTGTGTTTAGATTCATGTGCACATGGATTCCTGCAAGAGTGTGTGGGCTAAAATGATCTGCCACATCCTGTGTGTGTGTGTGTGTGTGTGTGTGTGTGGGTGTGGGGGGGTTCACTAACAGGACTCAGGGGTATGTGCTGGCACCATGTGAGAAAGCTCAAAGCAGGACACACAGGCTATGAGGCATCACGCCTTAACAAATAAGGATCCCGCTGTGATTTTAGTCAGTATCGCTTTAGCTTGGCTTATGGTTTATGCTAATCACAAATCTGTGAAGGATCATGGAAATCCAAACAGTCTGACAATTTTTTATTATCATTCCAGGTTGGACAACAAAGGCAGCAAAGGACAAAGAAGACACAAAACTTTCAGGAGTGAAAACTTAACATTTGCAGATATTAAATCCATCTAGTTTTTGGTTAAGAATGCATAAATAACATCTGAAAAACTAGAATAATAGCAGTTTCTTTCAAGCATTAAGCTGCTTCTCCTAATTACCAATTGCAGTGATTGTGAACTTGAGTGCCATAAGTAGCTACAAGTCATCTCTACCACAAACTTGCAACATTGCATCAGTTGTCACAATATAGCCTGATAAGTCAACATCTGTGTAAGCTTGAGTGACGAGTTTGTAATAAAATAGCGTGTCATAATTCACCCCCATGGTGTAAGATGCCATCATGTAAGATGTATTTGCTCCACGTGTTATGATGCTGGAGAAATGACAATGTGGCTAAGAAGAGGCGGACAGATTGCTGGCATGCCTGTGTGTTAATGTGTGAGTATTTATGTTCCTCATATCAAGTGGCCTCTGCATTTAAGTTTTAAACCAGATTCCACCTTTCTCTGGTTTCCACATATCATCAACACATCAGCATATGGCACAGGAATGAGTCTGAATGATGGGTCAAATGCAGTTTCTGTCTCGGTGGCTTTGGATGATTGTCAATAAAGCTAAATTAATCACAGATGGATGTCAACTTTGATCTCCTATTCTTCCAGGAGCTGGCAGAAGACATTTTAGATCCTCCCTAAAGCTGTGGCGCAGGCATCTTCTTCACATGTGGATTTCACATTGCCTGGCCTAAGTTATTGTGATAACCCGCCGAGTGGGCTGTTTTGTTTTTAACGTCAGTATTAATCGCCAATCACCTGCTATTCTCTTTCTTTATCCGAGGGATACATATTTATGATGTCTTGTGCTTTTGTGTGAACATTTGCAACTGATTATGCGCGTTTTTCTCACTCCAACCTAGGAGTCCAGATGTGCAACTATATAAGCGGAAAGTTAGTCATTATTCAACTCCCAGAGTCCTTGTTCCTTGAGGAATAGGGTGTTTGTTTGCACTGAAAAGCTAATCAATTGCAGTAACAGGCTTCATTCTGATCATAGAGAGGTTTTTCTTTAATGAATCCATCAATTCATACCCTATTCATGTCCATTCCCGATCCAGACAGGGTGATTCAAACTGACGAACACAAAGTCTGCCTCCTTTGACAGCTGGACCAATAAAAGGTTGAATGTTTTGATCAGACAGCCTCAAACAATCCTTTACTTGGAGGAAAAAAAAGGACTTACCATAATGCTATTAATCATGTGAGGCCGTCAAGGTTCGGCTGGTGTCACAGTCAGCTTCAAAAAGCCTTACTTATTAAGTTCTACTCAATGTGTGAGGACTTGTGTGTAAAATCTTTGAAAATTTGATCAGGTACAGGTGCCTGTTTTTTGCTGTTCAAAGCGACTCTTCAACTCTTTCGCCTGACCATTAAAGTTGACACAAGGGCCAACATGGGCCAACTTTTGCAGCCTGCTGAGGAATAAGCTCATTAAGGATGATTACAGATGTTCTATACTGCAGCCATTTCTTCTTTTCAACTCAGTTTCTGCAAAAGTTTAACTCTATAAAATGAAGGGTTAGCAAGAAGCTCACAGTTAATGATTAATTAGTATGTCAAAGAAACAGTTAAATATTTTGGGAAATAGGTGTGTTCATTTTCTTGCCGAGAGATACCATTTCCAAGTCTGTATGATAAATACATGAGGTACAGTTGCTGTGAGTAGCTGGGCGATTAGCTTAACTTAGCCTCAAGATTGGAAGCAGGGAGAAAGAGCTCAGTTACTCAGATACCAGTTACCTCCTGGAGCCTGGAGTCTCCAGTCGTTACCTGGAAACTGTTCCCAGCCAAGAAATAGTCTGGCTTAACCTCACATATACAAACAAACATAATTGTTTTTACACTCCAGGTTTTGTATGGATTACATAAACGACATATGATTGTGTAGTGGTTAGTACTGTTGTCTCACAACAAGAAAGTTCTGGGTTCAAACCTGGCTCAAACTAGTGACCTGCCCAGTGTGTACCCCATCCAATGCCAGCATACAAAACTAACTTTTGTCAAACTCTTTCTTAAAACCAATTTTTTTTTTTTATGTCATTCAGTTCATCCAAGACGGACTGCAAAGACTTAGGATACTTGGATTACTGCAGAGTGGGAGCTTGCACTGGGACTGTTTTTGGGATATGGGCTTGTGTGTGCACACGCGTGTGTTTGTGTGTGTGTGTGTGTGTGCACGTGTATGTGTGCCAGGGAAAGCCACAAACAGAGATGCGTGTTTGTTTGGGGCCAGCCAAAGGAGGATTAGGCTTGTCAGCAGCATGTGCATCGACTGAGCCGGGAGCTTCCCTTTGCAGTACACACTTCAGCAATCAGGCAGGCTGCCAAACAAACAGATGAAGTCAACAGAGAGACGTTTCCTTGCGTCTTCTGAGATGTGACTGCAGCAGATGCAGCGCTGACACCGACGCTTGACACAGTGTGACAGCCTACTGTGTCTACACAGCCAGCTCCACTTTGACTTATTTTCAAGGAGGGTGGGGGGAAGAGTGGGGGATGACACTATGCACATGATCACACACGAGATAATGTTTGTCAGGAGCAACAGCGATGTCACTATGTGAAAGAGACAAACGGGGGTTGATTTCACGGTGCAGTCATGTTGCATGTACAGTCCTCAAAAGATTACAATATGTTGGGGTGGAGGGTGGAGGGGCCCACAGTCAGTTTTTTGAGGTGCTAGCTTTGATTTGGTCTGTGCATGATTCAATCTCTGAGGTGAACTATGGCCATTACACACTGCAAGGTCAAAATCCCATTACTTAAATGCAATTTTATCCATGGTTTTTTTTCTTACAGGCCCCATCTCTCAAATATATCTCCGCATTGCCACCCAGATAGGCAGGCTGAAAGCACTGCATGCTGGTTAACAGAGTTCTTGGCTTTGAGCAGCTCTAGGGGATGGAGTGAGGGAGTATCTGTATCCAGGTAATTACAGTTTGAGGGGGCACAGAGGTCCTCTGTGATTACACATCAGCCCTGTAATGGATTCAACACTTATAGAAGGGGGTGGGGGTGGTGGTGGGGGGCTGCATTCCTTACCTTCCCATTGCGAAGGCAGAGGGACGGGTGGGTGAGAGCAGGCATGGTGGGGTGGGGTAGGTAGGTATATCTGCAAGATGGATTACGTGGGGTTTGCCGAGTTCAACATTGACACAGATTCATCGTAAATCATTATGCTGGGGACCCGGAGTGATTTCTGCATTAGGAGCAGAAAATGGAGTTCAGCCAGTCAATGAGGGAGGGCATATTTCACATCAATCACCTCCACACTCTCATGTTACCAAGGCTTAAATCTCACTTATACTGTTACCAGTAGGGTTCATTGGCTATGATGGCAATCAGCAAGATACTGCACTAAACAATAGTCTACTGACTATGCTGAGGACACAGCATGGGGTTGCTTCTATATTTATTTAAAATGAATTATATATGAATTGAAATGGAGAACAGTCAAAGGTGAGGCTAGCACTAAAGAGGTTGCTTAGATTATAATTCTGGCATATATTTAGAGTTCTGCAAACTTTTAACTC
Organism: Scatophagus argus; assembly: GCF_020382885.2. Taxonomy (NCBI): domain Eukaryota; kingdom Metazoa; phylum Chordata; class Actinopteri; family Scatophagidae; genus Scatophagus; species Scatophagus argus. The sequence continues at coordinate 9,887,718 of NC_058514.1, read as the reverse complement.
ATGTTGACTAGCTTTCCAGCAGTTTTACTTGTATTCTTCATAGGGAAAGAGTGGGCCAGGGTTTGTAACCGAGACTGACTAGGATCCAACCAACAACATTTGAGATACTGAAAATTTCATGGAAGTACACTTCTATGGGGAGCAAGAATTAAACCAGCTGTGTTTTGCTGAAATTGGCTTTACCTTCTTCATGTTTGTACTCCCACTGACTTCACAGTGTGTAGAAAAGTCCAAAAGTGATAAACCCTTCCTACTGCTGTAAACTGATAAAGTTGGTAATTATTATGAAGCGTTGTGGTTCCGCCAAATAAGTAAACAGTTCATGTTTTATATGAAAAAAAAAACCAAACAAAATCCCATGTTTGCCAAAGAAATGCACACTTTGTTATCTTACAGAGTAACCTAATTTATGTTAGGAGATGTTTAACTCTGTAACTTTTACTTAACTTAAATCTTAAACAAACTGTTCTAAAACCAACAGAAATCCTGCTTACTGTATTTGGGATTTTGGAGGGCTAATGCTGCTTAAAAAGTAACACAATCTGACTGTGCAATTGTAGACAAAGACTAAAGCACATGGAAATCCAAGTAATGTGACCTTCTCTGGAGTGAGTTTGTGAAATACGACATTAGTTCATCTCATAACTTGATAAAACTATGTTACATAATGTGTTTTGAGCTGTTAAAGAGGACCCCAGCATTATGGTTCTTAAATCATATTGCAACTTTTCTTTTAAGCATTTATTGGGCAATAAAAGCCGGTAATATCCTAGTGTTTCATGGAATTGCCTTTTGAATTATCACTATTGGCGGCTTTATTATGGCTATAGTCTTTTGTCTAAACTTTGAGCATTAAGATTTATAACTGACTTTGGAAAAAACAAATAAATCTAAACACAAGGCCAAACCTACACTACAATATCTCGTGGCCTTCCTCAGTCACGTGGTAACAATTAACTCCATGACAACTGAGCTACTACATGCTGAGGAAGGATTTTGACTTTTGAATTTCCTCTGTCAAACTATTTTTATGTCATGTTTTAGTTGACTCCACTGAATGTGATATTTTGACAGATACTTCAGTCACTTTACTTAAGCATTTTGATTAACAACATTTTCACGCATTTTAGTGTGACATATACAACGTAAAAAGCTCCAAAACATTTTGCCTTTACTGAATTTTGTTGTTGTTGTTTTTTTTTTTTAAAAAAACTTTATTTTTGAGGACAAACGTTCAGGGAGGGCTTTGTTCACTTCTCCGACGCCAAGGGAGGCAATGTGAGAGAACAGAGGCTTGACTGGCTGCACTACAGGAATCCGGATATGATGAAAATGTTTTAGACTCAACTATCCACAGCCGAGTACCGCCACTGAACGTTTAAGGCTTCGCGAGGATTGTTATTGATATTTTTTATGCGTCAACAAAATCCGGACTGGGTGGGAGCTGGAAGTCCAAACTTTTTGAACTCGAAATTACTTTTTCACCGCGCGTCTTTTTTTTTTTCTGTCCCAACGTCTCGGAGCAAGACTTGGAAGAAGGAAGGAAGGATGGGAATAAATCAGATTTGAAGCTCGGGAGTTGTCATGTTTGAAAGGTAAGTTACACTATATGAACAACATGTCCGCTTTAGCCATAAACAGAACTTCTTATAAACAAGCCCTCGTCGACTTTTGTTAAAGAAACGTGAGCGTGTGAACAAATGGGCTGCACATGGGAGTCTTTCAGCAAGTTTATGTAAAAAAGGCGAGAGAAGGGAAATTTCCACTAAGTTTTACTGCAGCTCGACGTCACTTTCTCGTCGTGTGAATAAGCATACGGCTGTTTCAAGTTGAGTAATGACCTGCACGGTGTGGCTTTGTGTCCTCAAGCCTGTGCTGATGGTGAGACGTTGCTTTTAACAGAGCTGAGGGCTGAGGAAAGGGAGGAACTTCTTCTGCTGTGTCCCCAAAAAAGACGACTGTCTCATGTCCAAGGAGACCGTCTTTCCTTCGGATGGGCCGGCAGGGCCTGGGAAGGGCCCTCAGCAAGAGACAAGTCCCCTGCTGTCTGCCTCACAAGGTAAGGGCACTCAGGAGTAGCATAGGAAATAAAAGTTACATTTAAGGTTGCTTAAGTGTGTTCTGTGGCTCCCTGGGGACCATGAGAAGGTCCCAGAGGTCCTTCAGCAAGGTGTCATTTCATTAATATTCATTAATGGGAGGATAGTGACAAGAAGTTGCCTCTGATAGCATAAATGTGTCTGGCCTTTCACCCGTTCACACCTAACAACATCATTCTGCAAATTATTGTGGTCCATGAGCCAAAAATGTGTGTTGAAGTCGCTCTGTGACTTGTAAACATTCAGGAATCCCTGCTACATGGCTCACGTGTACACACAAAGGTCTCTCTGGGCGATCTGGCCAGAAAAATAGAATCACAGTCTAGTTAATCACAATCATAAACCAAACTGTGATTTTGGGTAATTTCAAAATGCCCTGTAGACTATAGCCAGACTTCAAATAGCCAATGAATTCTTCTGTTTTCATTATTAAAGCACAATATTACATTTTCTGTGCCACATGAGGAGGAGCCATGTGAACTATTTCATCAAATCTGCACAGCCATCTAGTTAGCTACGTCACTCTGCTGGTATGTTCATGCAGTACAAATCTGACAGTCAGTGAGGCTGTGAAGTTTGGAAACAGAAATAAGAGGGCATTAAATAACACAATCTCTTCAGTTCACCTGAATGGTTTATTGTAGACACCTTCGAGATTATTCACAATCTAAAATTGTCAGGTCACACACTTCTGCTATGGAGTGTTTTTTTTTTCTCCATCAATAAAACTGAGCTATAAATATCCGTGACATGTTTTGTCAAGTACTGGTGTTGCCTCTATAGTCAGACATGCAAGGAAACAAAGGAGTCCATATCAGCATTTATCAGTCTGCTTGGGACAATATCAGCCTTGTCTTTTTAAATCATATTCATGTGACTTTTAGAATACATTGCTGCCTCTGCTCCAGTGTTAAGCCTTGATAATGTTTTTGCTTTTTTTTTTCCTCTATAAAGTCTGAAGAAACGCCCTGGTGACTATTAACAGCAACCACAGCCAATTATAGTTTTTAATTAACTTTCTAGTTGCCCCTAAGATTATCACATGTAAAATAAGCTTACCCCCACACCCCCTTTTCATTTTTCTTCAAACAAGCAATGAACCGTTAACCATCCTATTTATACCAAGCATCATTATGGCACTGTCAAAAAATAGCAAAGTAGGACAAAGTAAGCAATCACTGGGGCTGCTGGATTGCGAATGGATTTTCGCTGGACCTTCAAAGGCGTTTGCAGTTAAGACTGGATTTCCCCTCTCAGGGGACTGTGGATGTACTGAGAAAAGACCGATTTATTTCAAACTGTGATCACTAAATACTGCGATGCATCACACAGTACTGCTGCTAACGCAACTGCGACTACCATACATCAGCTCCAAGCTGAGATATGTGCCACATTTATTTGGGGCTGCTGGCCTCCACCCATCAGTCCCACTCTGCCATTCATCACTGCTTACAAATAGAGCGTTGTAGCATTGGAACAAACGCATCAAGTCAACGTGATACTCAATCAACATGATTGCTAGGTTTTGCTGAATCATCTTTCACTGTTTTTTTTCCTCTGAAAAGTGTCTCAAGTACACCACACAGCATCTTACTGTAAAACTTGCAGGCTTCAAGAAAAAAAAAATTGTGGGCTATGAGCAGGCTTCTGGCACCAAACCAGTGAATAAAGTCATTGTGGAAGGTTTATTTACTGAACAAAGCAGCAGTGTGCAAAGGGTAAAGCGTCAGTGAGTCTTGAAGTCAAGAAGCCAGAGGACACGGCTCAGAGAAAGATGAGTGGAACTGTCTCTCGTGTTTTTGCTCAGCTATCAGGCCCAGAGTTTTTTGCCCACATACTTTTTCCAATTTAGATGAATGCAGCCTTTATGGCAGAGAAAAGAAGCTTGGCAGGTAGAGCACACCCGGGAACAGGAGGAGAGAAAATGAGATCCAGAGCTTCTGGCAAGGCCTTCACCTGAACTGCCCCACCATGTTGTGCAACTGTTTGCCAGCGGTCTGTGCTTTTTCTGGCAAAAACAAGCGAAGTGCCCTCTGCACCTCTGGCTCCTCCAGCTGTCCCTGATATTTTGTCCACTGTGGCTGACCCTCCGCTAAAAGTTTACATCTGTTTTTGGAGGAATGGCTGTAGTACATGTTAATTTAGAACAGTTGAGCTCGTAATAGGATAACATTAAAGTAAACAGCCGAAACCCTCTTTGGTTGTCACTATGCAGCATAATATTTTGCTGCTTTTAACTCTGTGTGCAACAGGTTTTCCTTCCACTGCCATGTTTAATTTTGAATGCTTGTGACCCCAGATGCTTGTGACAGTGACTCATCAGGAAGAACACCATCTCCCAGGAAACCAGCCACCGAAGGACAAAGTCACGTGACTGAGGAGAAGCCCAATTATTGCGAGCCTGTAAGAAGTAAGTTTCAACAACCTGGGAAACCTGTGGGGGGGCAGCATTATATCTTGGTGTTATTTTTTAACGCTGAACAACAATGAGCCTTTTAATTGGAGAAAGAGAAAAGGATTTTTTTTTCCAAACTTAACTGCTGTTTATCAATATTTTCTTTAAAACCTAAACCATTGTAATTTAATCCTTTTTTCATGAACGCACTCCAAGTGTCAAGAATAGTTGTTATTATGGCAGTTGCGCAGTGTACATGAGTGAGGCAGGGTCAGTTGGCCAACTAAAATATTAGTTTCAGTATTTCCAGTTGAAATAATATCAAGATAGCACGGAGGTCTTTTGGCCAGTGAGTGGTGACATGCATCATTCAGCCATCATGCCCTTGGATTTCGCTCGTTTCTCCACTTTTGATTCTCCTTCCAACCCTCAGCCCTCTGTTTTGGAAGTGGGGAATTCCTGTTTGTGCTTCTAACGTTGCTTGTTTGAACACACTGATTGCATCTTAGCCACAGTGTTTTTTTTTTTTTGTTTTTATTTCTTTACTCCATGCCAAACTTCTATCTTTTTCTTCTAACCTATTGAAGAGTACTTGTGCTAGCTGCTAGAGGCAGTTTTCTGTTAAACAGCCCCTTCAGTGTCGTGCAATTTTAAGGCTAAAACCGCACTGCAGGATTGTACGTTCCTATTTTATATTTGACAATTACGGTTTCTGCATCTTTATTCTGATTTCACGTATTTGCCATTAAACTACTTTGAGTTATTAGCAGGTCTAATTGAGTCAACATGCACTCTTGTTCCATAAAATGACTTGATACTCTGCTATGGATTGCAGGTCACAAAAGGAAATGACTAAAAGCTTTGTGTGTGTGTGTTTTATTTTTTTATTGTTAAGAGTGAGATATGTCAGCAACGGCTAACAGCAGCTGATTGCTTCCATCCACATAAGTGCCGAGCTATAATAAGGATTGTGTTTGCATTTGACACAACAGTTCTTTTGTTTCTAGGTTGTTAATTTTTCCAGGGCGACTTTCTCTCTCTCTCTCTCTTTCTTTCTTTCTTTTTTTTTTTTTTTTTTAAAAAAAGCTTAATGACTTGCCAATGGCTTGTTTACCAAATCAGCAAGGAAAAGAGATTCAGTTTTGCGAAAGAAAAAAAAAGATTTTCTGTCAAGAGGTCTTTCTAGCTTGGCAGGTGTGTGGAATATTGCACTTCTGGAGGGAAGCATGCTTTTCTTTCATCTCAGCAGATAAGCCCCTGTGACAACAGTTTTGCGTTGTAATTGATGTCAACCCACCCCCCTCAACATCCACACATACTCTCTCCCTCTCTCTCTCTCTCTCTCTCACACACACGCACACACACACACACTGTCTGGTAAGAAAATTTTAGAAGGAAGATGATGTGCTTCTTCTCTTTTGAATTACAAGAACATAAAATAGTCATGTCAAATAAAGCAAAACCCCAAATATGTGCTATGATAATTTTTGTGAGAGTTTAATACACCCGTGTCTGTTTGTAGTTAAATCAAAGCAGGAAATTCTTACATTTAGGGGGGCTCAAGTTAAACCTATTTGTATCTTAGTCTCACTGGGGTTTTGTTTGTTGAGTTGACCAATCAGATTGCCTAGTGGCACCAGTAATTGAGAGCCCTCTTCGCAGCAGAAACAGGAAATCAATAAGAAATCATCTGCCTGCCTACATCCTGCCCCCCCCCCCCCAACATGATTTAAAGCTTGTATATATATGTGGATGGTGACTTTTCACAACAAGAGGAAACCTATTGTAATGTTGTAACAACAGCATATATCCTATTTCAGTTATGATAACATTGTTTTGACAAGTTGTCTTCTGAACCAGTGTGCGTGTGTCCCTGAAAACAGGAAAGTAAACATGGCAGCGGTTCCATATTAATTTAAAGCTGTTCTTCACTGAGAGAACATTAAACACAGATTAGTCACACAATTAAACATCAAGTGTGATCTAGAAAGCTGAAATTGTCACTATAAACTTAAGTTTCATGAATTCACATGATGGGGGGGAAAAAACGGTTGAAGTGTAATGGTTCCCATGAATGCCAAGCACTGTGGCTTGTTAGACAAAAAAAAGTACAATTCTGCCTTTCCTGTAAGGCCCTTGTCAGGGAACGGTTCCTCTGTGGCTCCGCCGTCCTTCGGGGAGGAGTGAGAATCTTGTGGGGGAGACAGACATTCCTCAAGAGACCTTTCTGGGTTTTCAAGCAGCTGATATCTCCTGCAAACAGGGCCTCAGCTCTCCAGCCAATGCCTCAGAATAAATTGCTCCCACCCATCACCAGTTTTAGGAGTTTAATCGTCGCATTATTCACCAGATTGTCAAATACTTTTTTTTTTTTTTTTTTAAATGCTTCTGTGTTTGATAAAGATGACCTTACTAGCTCCCAAAGAACAGGTCTGTTTTTCTTTTTATCTCAGTGAAATTCTGTCGTGAGAAAAGAAGGTCAAATAACATGACTCTCTCTTTTTTTTTTTTTTGAGAGAAAGACATTAGTCTGGCCTTTGTGTGAATCTCTGATTGGGCTCTTTAGTGGCACACCTTCAAGGTTATTACCTGTGTGCAGAATTGACCTTTTGGAAGTGAATTTGTGACCCCTAATAAATGCAATAAAAAGGGATTGTTTAAATGGAGATACTTGCACCATACTTGAGCCTCTCTTGCAAGGAAAGATTCCTTGACAGTGCAACAATTAAGATTTATGTACAACACTATAAAGTGTTATGATGCTCGACAGTTGGAGGAGTCAGACCTAAGATGAAACGAAAGGGCAAGTGCGTCCCCATCATCATTTGATCATCAGCGCTGAGATATTTTTGCTGTGTGGAATCAACATTCTCAGACCGTCACACTTTGCCTCATGTATATTCCAAAGTTACTTAAGTACTTAGAGGCTTTTTAACCTCATGCCAGTTTTCTTTTCCCAGAATGTTTTTTTCTTTTCAGCTATAGGAAGTGCATGGTGATTGTTGTTATGCAAGCTTCATATCTTTATTGTAATCCTCAGAGCCCTGTCTCCACAGAAATAATGTGTCTAAAGCATAGACCCATTATAAACTGAACCGTAATTTTCAAGTGATTACTTACCAGTGGGTCATGGAATCAAAAACTGTATAAATAGGGTGAAATGCTAGTGTAGGGGTTGATTAAAATGGCCATTGTAATTCTACCTCTGTTGTAATTATTTTCTCATTGTCTTGGTGCAGATAGATTTCATATGGGAAATTTCAAGTGTGTTAATTAGCATATTTTACCCGAAGTGCCCGAGCCTATTCACTGTTAATTTTTATTTTTTTTTTAAAGATATTCAAAATACTTGAGCCAAATGATTAGATATGCATGCCTCAGTTCGTGGACTGCAATCTTTTAAGTCTTTTATGTCCGATACAAGACAACACATATGGATTTTGATTGTGGAGGAAAAGTGCGTTTTTGTGGAGAGTTTGAACATTAACAGTAATCTTTCCCAGTCATTTGAACACCAATGGACCCTCATGTCAAAATGGTTCTTGTGCAACACAGATCTGCGTCCAAGCCTTTGTAGCCATTGACGTGGATCCAGCAATTTAATATAGTTAGTGGCGATGGTGCAACTTTTAACTACTTTCTACATTATAGGTTTGTTGAAATGTTAATGATGCATCATATTTTATAAGTCAATTTCATGCATTTATGGTAAAGTAAATAGAAACTGAGCAGTCAAACTAATGGTAGCTTGTAGTGGAATAAGTGACAATGTTTTAGAGTCAATGTGAAGTAAATTGTAGTATTTTAGAAATTGCATTTTGCATCTGGCCTCTGTCTTTTTGACCTTATCTTGCCTGTCTGTTTGGTACAGGTTAGGTAGGTGGACTTCTCAGCTCATGTTTACCTTCTCCCTAACCAGTGTCACACAATGCTGTGTCGGTGCCTTTCACAAGCCACTCGCAGAAAGGCAGAGAGAGAAAAAAATCAGCCAGTTCAAATGAGAGCAGCGCAGGCGGGATTACTTGGCCTCTAACAGGGTTTTGGCTTCAACATTAAGGTTAAAACCCTTTTCTATTACTGAGATCTCTGCTGATGTTGCCCCCACCAGCCCCGACCCCCTTGAGCTTCCAGCTCCTTGCCCCCTTCGTGTTTGCAGGTTCAGTGCCTCTCTGCTAGGTCATTCTGTCAGGCCCCCTGATCAGCGGAGGGTGACCGGGGACCAGGGGATGGCTCCCGTCCAGACTCACAGACAGCCAGAGTCGACACAGGCCCCGACTAGTGCAACACACCCCTCCCTCCTCTCTTTCAGGCTAGAGCTAAAATCGATACGGGCGTCTCCGTGTTTAAAAAGCCACTCTGAGGCAGACGAGCACCTCTGTCCCAAAGGCTGATCTCTCAGCTTAAGGCTTTGATTGGCATCCCGAAGATGCGAGGCGCTGACCCACAGCTGTCCCATTAGCAGGGGGTTAATGCTGAGATTGATACTGAGCAAATAAAGGAACTAGGTGTGTGGGTATTTTGATAGACTGCCTATCCCCTCTTTGACCCGGAGGCAGACCTTCAGCTGTATTTTGGCTTTTAGGGAGTGGCAGCGCTACTGCCAAATCCTCATCTCTGACTGCACACTGTGTTTATTTGGTGTGTGCGGTTGACTGTCTGCCGTTTTGAATGTGTATGCCTTTTGTGTATATGTGCACAAGTACGAATGTGCGCATGTGCACGTCTGCGCGCCTGTCGTTGAATTTCAAACAAGTGAGTTTCCTGTGGAACTTCTACTTCGGCGAGGAGATTTTGAAAGCTGGTGGAATATTTGAGTCATCGATGTAACTGAAACTGAAAATACCTCCACTCCCCTCCTACCCTCTGCCCTCCCACCACCCCCACCCCTTCACTCCTGCTCTGTTGCTCCTGTTTTGTTTTGAGTCGTCAGCGAGGAGAGGGTGGAGCACGTTTTTTGGAGTATGGAGCCTGGCAGCTCCCTCAGGCCTGCTCTGAGTCACGTCATAATTGATCTTTCTAGAAATTGTGGTAGCTTGCCGTGTAAAGTCTAAATCCGTGCAAGACGTTGCAGCTTTTTAAAGATCCTGCACTCGGCTGTCTTTTTTACTACACTCTTTCTCCCCTCTCGGATGGTAAGGAACAGATGAGAGAGAATAAAAGCCGTTTGACAAAGCTTAATGCAGAAACAGGCTCGTACAATTTCATCTCAGGAATGAGGAGAGGAAGAATATAAGGCACCATTTAGTGTCTCTCACAGCAGCCAGGTTTTGAGGCTTTGAACGCTCCTTGATGTGTTCTGCTACATTAGTGGCACTCAAATTAGCACCATGCCAAATTCCACACAACAGTGGAGAGACCAGAGACTTCTGTGGTCGGAGCTTTGGGGGGAGGGGGGGTGGGCGAGCTGAGCTGAGCTGAGTTGAGTGTGAATGACTTCCTCTCAAGATGATTCATGTAAGAGAAAATGGCATCTCATTGGGAGTTTCAGTGATTTAGATAGCAGTCAGACATATTAATCTGGGAAAAGGTTCCGTTTTGAAATCAAAGGATAATTGATGACCCCCTTCTTCCCCACCATCAGCTCCCCTTCCCAGCGCACATACACCTTCACCAGCCTCACGCAGTACGCTGAGAGTTGCGTGTCGTCAAATCAAGCTCTTGTCTTTCAAGTTGCCTTTGCTACTGTAAAATGTAATTAAGCAGAACAAGGTCCGAGGGGTTATTTTTTTCCACTCAATCAGCAGCAAAATTTGAAATTAGTAAATCCCTGACGCCCTGCTTCTCTCTTTGTTGGATGGAGGCGGTGGTGGTAAGGAGGGGGGCTGGTTGGAAATAATATTAAGCTCTGTCTCCACGTGTCACTTCCCCTTCAGCAGGTTGGAGGAGCCAAATTTGAATGACTGTCACAGAGAATTAAAACGGGGCAGAAAATAAGTGTGTCTCTACTGAAAACGAGCTGAGCAATGTAGACCGAGTGCCCTGGAAATGGAGAGAAAAACAGACAAAAAATGTGATGTTTCCTGCTTAAATGAGATGCTACACAATATGATCAGCCTTGACAGGTGAAGACAGCTAATAGAGTTCTGTTGCAGGTTCCCATAACACTCCCACGCACACATACAGAGCATGTCACTTTTGCTGATGAGGATCCAATATCAGAGCAGGTAATTTAGCTATCCTCAGCGGTCATCAGCATCCGTGCCGCCGCCATCATCACCATTTTATCTTGGATAAATATAAAACACTGTGGCACGTGTGTCTGAACTGACAGGGCCAGGATAGCTGTGTGACGTCCAGAGTCACATTTTTATTCATGTCTGTTGGAACAAGTGACATGCCTGTTAGCCTGTCCACTCTGCGCAAATGCTCGAGACAAGACAACAGAGTTGGCATTGCACCCACATCTTTGCAGTAACGTGAATCTAATTTTCTAATAGAATGCTACTTCTTGGTTGCCGGTTGACATCACCAATTTCACTATATATATATATCTGCACTATATTGATGCTAATCACACTTAGTGGGGTTTGTTGTGCTGGGACACTCAAATAATGATCCCTGAGTAGCTTGTCTGTTCCTTTCCGATGCGTCCTTCTAGACAATAAAGAAAGTCCTTGTCCCATAGTTTGGAAGGTCAAACGGTAAACGAGGCTTTGATACGCCCAAGGAAATTTTCAATCAGAGCCCTTTGTAATAACATTCATTGTACTATTTTCCTCTCTCACTCTCTCTGTCCCTCTCACACACTCAGCAGTATAATTCCCCTGGTTTTGCGTCTATAAATATGGACAGGGAAGATGTATAATTTCTAATGAGAAAATATATCCCTTTGGATTGAAAGGCAGGGCCTGTTCCACACGCTGCTGTTTGTTAGGAGGAGAGATGATACCCCAGGCTGTTTTGGCAGAGAGAGGAGGAGGGGGTGGTGGTGGTAGCGGCGGTGGAAAGAGGAGTCTGGCTAGGTCATTGCACATTTACAAATTAGCATTTCAATCATGCAGGTACATGGCCAGCCGAGCAGAAAATATACATGTTTTTTAATACAAGGCACGAAAAGATAAACAAAATGCTGGCCGTGTTAGTAGAATTAGCATTTCAGAGCTAACTGTCGCTGTGTATTCTGCCATTTGTTGTTTGGGACTCATAGCTAAAATAAAGGTTCCTCTTCCGCTCTCATAATCCATTCAGTGTTAACCCACAAACTTGTAGCATTGTGTAATAATGGCTATTAGGAGGTAAATGTAAGATCTGGATTGTGGTGTTTATTTGGCTGACATGATGTGACGTTTGAATAACTGTATGCTCACTATGATGGGCATTCTAATAAGGCTATGCAAACACCTTTCGTCTCTCTTCCCCCTCTTTCTCTCTGTCTCAGGGGCATTAATATTAAAAAGGATTGAGCTTTAGAAACACAGAGCTTGTGTGGTTGTTCAGTCCGCTCCCTGCCTTACCTGCGACTCTCGGCATAGCAGCGTGCAAATTAGAATCTCCATACTGCCCTGTTTGACCTCTGTGTTATATTTTCATGTTCCTGACTATTTTAGAATTCTTGTTTATACAGCTCTGTTTCAGTTGACATGCGTGCATGCATATTCCTTCCTGGTAGGTCTACCTCTGTGTGTGTATGTGAGATCCAGTAGGCTTGTGATATACATATATATTTATATATGCTCCTCCTTTCTTCTGTCTTTTGGGTGCAATTTCCAGCTCCCTCCTGTAGGACCTATTTTCTGTGACAAAAACGGAGGTGTTTATATACTCAGTTTTACATACAGAGCAATCCCCCACACAGCTCTGGCGCAGCTCCAGCACTCTCCAGGCACTCCGGTGCTCGGTCCCTGTGTGGCGCAGCCACTGAAGACTCAGTGACAAATGGCAATTATATTTGTGTGTTCTTCATGAATCCATCAAACACTGGCCTTTTAAAAATGCTCCCCAGATATTTGAGGCTGTCAGCTACTAGTAGCTGGGACCAAATTGGGATGCTGCTTAGACAGTCAAGAACCACTCACCCCCTAGTTTCCCCTGTGATGTGTGTGACAGCGTGTGTAGGGGAGTACCATGTTTTATTCAGCTACAAATGTACACTCTCAACAGTTGTTGATATGCTAGACATAGGGAGGTTGCAAGTCCAATTTGAAGTGTCTGTGAATGTGTGTCCAGACTTTTCCGCCAAAACATGGTGTTTTAATGCAACCTGTCAGGTTGTGTGCATTCAGTTATCTCCGTACACCCACCCATCTCCGCAAGCTTGCGGCGCAACTTGTATGATTTTTTTTAAAAAACTTGCTGGGAGTTGTTCATATCAAAAAACAGTGCCATAGAGCTGTGTCTGTGTTGCCCCGTCAAGATTTATTAATTGGCCCAGCTCATATTTGCATTTACAAGCTAAGTTAAATCCTCAGATGCAGCATTAAACTTTTTGCGCAAAAATTAATCTCTTATCGTATTATTTTAAATCCAATCTTGTGTAAACCCATGTACAGTGTACTCATACATATATAATGTCTATAATAAATGGTACATTTCGGTTTTATTCAGTTCAAAAATGTTCAATGATTGTTCGTTACATTTTGAAGTGGACTTGATGAATTTTGTGTTTTTCCTGATCCTGTATTATATGTTGGCTTACAGTCCACAGTGAACAAGTCCATTCTCCTCAGCAGGTAGTCGGAGCTTATGCCGTACATTGTTCTCTCACTATGCTGCATATTAAGTGAAAGTTTTTGACGCCCTTACTGAACAGAGTAGCAAAATCCCAACAGGACTTAGTGTGTTTCTGCTTTCTCTCATTACATCTTCATTTGTTTCATGGTGACTGTACAAGTCTGTCACTGCCATCCTTGACAGTATCATCATTATCATGATCAATGATTATGAATATTGCTCCTTTGTGTCCATTCATCTCAGTCACCATGTTCATTGGGATAAAAATAAAGACTGGGACTGTCGAAAAGCCTTATCCAGGAACCTGCCGCTGAAGCACACTTCCCTGCAGACTTGAACCCATTTTTTAGGGCTCTGCAGCATGTGAGAAACCTGAGTCGCCGCTTATGTGCCGTGTTTTACTTGGTGGTTTCTTAATAACTGTTTATACTTTGGTAAATTGAAAGCTTGACTTCCTCAAAAGGAAAGGTAATTATGCCTCCGAGTCTGCTTTGGCCTTTTTGTGCATGAACATGAGTTTATGTGAGTGTGCGTGTGTGGCTGTTTCGTTTAACCTAAATGGGGGAAAAAAAAGAAACAACTGCATTATTATGCGAGATGCTATGGGTGATTGATTTGTCAAGGAACTGTCATCCTCCAGACAGGAGACTGCTTCTGTTGTATTGACTTGACTATAATTGAAACTATGTAATGTTAGCTGCTAGTTGTGCTATGTTTGTGTGTATATGGCGTCTTTGCACATGAGTTCAGACAAGCTGATCATTAGCTATGTTGAGGGATTTTCCCATTAATTTCTTGTGTTTCTTGTGTTTGTAGCTACATGAGAAAACACCAGCGGTGTGATGAGGAGAGATTCTGATTTTCATTGCTGCTTTCTGCCACTGTTAAAACATGTATTGCCAATAGCAATAACACAGATATAACAGAATGAATCTAAGTCACTGCAAAGTTTTGTTTCTTGAATTAGGTCACAACTTGCTGAATAGCAAAGTTTTGGTTTGTTCCTCTTCAGTATAACACTGAGTGAGCTCGCTTAAATCATCTGACTTGGGAAATAAAACCAAAACATGCATCTGCACAACCATATTTAAACAATGTAATTCTACTTAGATAAATTAGAGATTAAGTTTGAAAAGAAGCGTCCTCTTGGTTAGGAAGGAATCATCCTTGACCCCCCATGTAAGGTTCATTGGTTTGGTATAAAGAAAACCCTATTGTGGTGTGTGTGTTCCTAGCATTCTTTATGATAATGGTTTGCTAAGCATTAAAAACAAAAAAGACTGGTGAAAAAAGTAGCAGGATGCATTTATTAAAAAGGAGTGAAAAATCAAGCAAGTTGCAGCTGTCTTGGGTAAAAATGAAGAACAACAGCAGATGCAGCCTACTCTGAGTCTCCTTGTTAGCAAGCCTCAATCTCTCCCCACATTGTCATGGGCAAGGCTGCAAGGCTTTTGTCTTTTGTGGAGGAAAATCCATCAACCTGGTCTTAAATCACGGCATAATGAATTCTATCGTGTGCTACCCAGTTGTCTAATTCAAATTGCATGGAATCCTGATCCCTAAAGTCTATATTTGTTTATTAAAGCAGCATGCAGAAGCCTGAATGAGGAGAAGGCAAAACCCAGTGTGTGTATTTAATTGCTTTGTTTTACATCCACATTCACGTCCGGCCTCTCCCAGGGTGATGTGTTGTTAAAAAGTGCGAGGCCCCGATTCCCACACTCTCTCCTTCTCTTGTTAACTGTAATTGCACTTGTTGGTGAGCTGACAGGGAGAAAACAGAAATGGAAAGAAATTGCGAAGTTCTATATTAAGTTTGCATCCACTTTGGAAAATTTGTTGATATTTGCACAGCTGTAAAACACGCCAAAAAAGCCGCAGATGTTTTCTCCAGCCTGTGCAACACAGCTTTTTTTTTTTTTTTTTTTTTTAAAGGCAGATTTTGGTGGCGGAGATACTGTATGTTCAACGTATATACAGAAGGTATAGCATAGGAAGAAATGAAAAAGTGTGGTTCTCTCAGACAGTCTTAAGAAGAGATGAATAATTCACAAACTCAAGTTAACCATGCACTGGCGCTGAGTGCACATGCACAGTGGCTCTGATGTGGAGGGAAGGTAATGTAGGAGTAACTCCCAGTAGAGCTGAATGTGCAGGTGTTCCTCTCAGTAAAATGCCACCTCCTTTGCTCACTCACATCCTTCGCCTTCTTTCTTATCAGACAGGTCGTTGTCTCCTGACTTTCTGTGGCTGTCACACATACTCTTAGAAAGACTAGTTGAGGCCATCTCTGAGCTTTCAGAGGAAAGGAGATCATTACTGTTGCAGACAGCAGCTATTTTGTATATGCACAGTATCACAGGCTCTCTTTCTCTTTTAAATGCATTAATCTCTCTTTCTCACACACACGGTTTTAACTCACCTGGGTACTGCTCCCACAAACGTCTGTCTGCCTACAGCAGTGGCTTTTGTGAACCTGTCACATATAAGGTTTCTGTATCTCTCTGCTTTCCTCTTGTCATTGCGGGTTGAAATGTTTGCCATATGATCGATATTATCATGTTAGGAAATGGTGGCAAGATTTGCTGAGAATGATTTAGCTGAGTGGTGTGTTCGGGTTGTAGGAGCTGAACATCACAAGCGACAGCCACTTCATATGTGAGTCAAAGGCATGAAGTACTGGGTGCACAGAGTGCCAACAAAGTTCTTTTCAGTTAAGATAAAGTCATAGGATTATCAGGCGTTTACCACCATAAGGCTAAGATGAATTGACTTCTCTTTCCATAAAAATAGACAATACGAATATTAAGTAAGTTATTTAAGTAAACTACTTGTTCCTTTTCACACTCTTATGTTTTGATATTTGACAGGGTTTTTCCCTTTGCTTTCGCAACACAAATCTGAATAAACAGTAATAAACAAAGCAGAATTCTGTTTTGTTGAGTTTTACTTGACTTTCTTCGATTAAAAGCCTTAATTTCCTCCAGTTGCCTGAAATACTGATTTACGCAATAGTGCTGAATCTGCACATCCAACTTATGAAACATGACAGAAAATGAAATCCTCTCTTCTTCATGTCTCCCTCCAGCTCAACCTCAGTCTGAGTCTCAGCCAGTGTCCTCTGAGCCCGCCGATGGGGACGCTGGCAAGGACCAAAATGGCTTTCTCCACAACGGCACTGGCACGCCCGCGCTGAGTAACGGCAACGGAATCCACCCTGGCATCAGTGGGGCCGGGGCCACGCGCACATGCTCCTGCGGTGCCAGCATCAGCGTGGGTGCCACGGGCGGGTCGGGTCCTGGCATGAGATCAGTGGCAACCGCGTCGACGACGACAGAGCAGCCCAGGAAGCAGCCGTCCATGCCCGTGTCTCAGAGGATGCAGAGGAAATTGAGGTCCAGCTTGTCGGTCAACAGTGACAGCAGCCGACGCAGCAAAGGCAGTTCGACAGGGTCACAGAAGCCTCCTTTACCAGAGGGTGAGTATCCAAGCACAAGGTAACAATGACAGCACAAACCTACACACAAGTATACGTATACTAACATTAGTTTGCCTGCATGCTTTTCTGTCTGCATCCCACCTTCTGTTGATCATAAACTCATTCGTTTGGCAGTAGGGATGACTCTGGAATCGAATTTTGCTCAAGATAGAGTTCAAAGCCACAGAATTGCACTGCCTGAAAATACTTGAAAATAATTATGATATACTTATTATTTTTGTTATGTGCTTATTTTTCTCACATGAAAGAACACACTGTTATTATACCTTGTTACATTTTACCATATCATAAAAAAGCAGCGATTAGTAGATTAGTGAGAGAAGAAAATTCAGCAAGCAGTTCCTGGTCTCATAAAATGAACAATTCTGTACTGCGTAGCTGCATTATTTAGAAAAATATCATGTCTGACCTGATCGGAATAAGAAGCAAACACATCATCAAAATGATTTCTCTGTTGAGGGGTCTATTCTTGGGAGGCACTGCTGAAATAATACCTTTTATAAGAAATTGATAATAAATTCTTACCTTCTCTCACCTTTTAATGATTGGAGTACATGACCTCTCATATTTATCACCCCCGTCAAGCAAATGACATCTTATCTCGCTCCTGTGGCTTTTATTTTCTTTAACAACAAGTCAGAGAGTCCGTTTGCCATGCAGGGAAGCCATCATTTTGTCAGGTGCAAGGCTGAGGTGAGTCCAGTAATGAAGGTGGTTGGCTGGTCCTCTTCCATTGGGGAGATAGGTGTGACCGTCTAACGAGGCCTGAGAGCACAGGGTGCCTATTAAAAGACGTGACCAGCCTTCTTCGGGCCCCTCACGGCCCCTCACACCTCTCTGGGCCCTTTCTGGCTCTCTATACATCCCGTCAGCACCACCCTGGCCTTCATTAACAGGGCCCCATCTCATCCCTCCTCCAGCTATTGTACTTTGTGGCTGTGCTTGTGTACATGGACACGCATGTGTTCCCTCTGTGTTCTGCAGGATGGACAGTTTGAGGGTTAAGGCATGTTTCTTTAGAGTAGATGTGCAGTTTCTACCTATTTATCCAGCTCAAGGCCTTCGCTGTTTTGTCTTTTATGCGGACTTTTACTATAAGGTGAAAATGAAAAAAAAAAAAAGATGTGAAATATGTGTTCTATTGTGTGTAGATTCACAATAGTCAGGTTGATATATAACATTAATCGAAGGAGAAAATTGGACAGTCACATCTTTATTTTATGATGCTCTATGTGAAATATGCATCAGATTGAGTTGCAGGCAGAACAAAACAAGAAGACATGCGTGTACATCCACACATCATGAGAAAGGGAGGGATGCATCCACCAGATATATCACAGACATGTCATGTTTTCAGCATCTTAATTGGTAAAGAGCATAAAAGAAGAAGGAGGGTGCAGAAAAACAAAACAAAAAAAACAACAGCAGCTCAACAAGTCTGTCTCATTATGGCTTTTGTGTTGCTTATTTGCAGACGCGAGAGCTCTCAGAATCAATATGTTCGCTCTCAACTATTTATTTCCCCCCGGAAAACAGCCAAGCTGTGGTGTTTGAATGTTTACACGGATTAACATAATCTGTTTGCCTGTGAAATTAGCCTCCTAAACAGCCCCCTGAACACAGGAAATAAAAGGCGTAAGCTAGCAGGAGCTAGCTCTGGGGATCCTGCCGCTCCCTGTGTTTCTTGGCACATGCCGTTGGCACCGTAGCCAATCTGCGATAACGCCACAGCTTCTGAGGAGTCATTTACCACACTGCTTTTGTTCAGCCGGGTGGGATGTCTCAACTGTTGTCATCTACAGTGTGTTTTTTTTTTTCCCGTTAATTGTGTGTAATCAGTTAAGGCCTCCAAGCTGGTTTATCCTCATTTAGAGATTTGGGGCCAAGGCCGCAAGCGTAGTCTTTGCCGAAGCTGTAAACCTCGATGTGTTGTGTAAGCACTACTCCTTCGACTCTGAGTTTTCCCTCAGTCGTGTATTATAAACAAACCTGCTTTAAAGTGCATGTAGTAGACCTCCACTATCTAGCGCACATCCTCTGCCCTCTTTACCCATGTGTGCCTTCTGTGCATTCCCATGTCCTCCAAGGCTTTTTCTAATCAATCTCTCTCTTATCTTTCTCTGTCTAGCCATCTCGCCGTCTCTCTTCCTCTTTGTGAGTTTGAATGTTTTGCAACAGCTTGCCGCTCTGAGGCTCATCCGGCTTGTTTTGTGTCATGCTGCTCCCCTTTTTTTTTTTTTTTTTAATGTTGGCTTTCCAGATGTCTCAAACTATTTCCTCAGAGGCTCCGGACGCCGTTCTTGGCCTTGCAAACTCTGGGCTTCATCGCCGTTCGCTGACATTAAACAGGAGCAGTGTCAGCGCGTGCGGTTATGTCTGTCTGTTGCTTGGTTTCACTCAGTGTCTCTGTCCGCCTTTCTGTCTGCCTCTCTCTGTTTTCATGGAGATGTGCCTTGCGTCCAGCTCTCTTGTGTACAGTATACGACCCCCCACCCCCCACCCCTCCCCTTTTCCCTCCTTCTTGCTGGATTCTCTAAGATCCAGACTAATCGCTGGTGTTGAATTATACATCCAAGTGAATAGCTGAGATGGCTGGCCGCTGCTTAATGCCTACATTCTGTGTTTATATCATATTCACAGTCTACTGTTACATTCTGAATGCTGGCATGTCTATACCCTCTGGGTCCTTCAAAGTTTGTTAGGCTGAACTTTGAGGTTTTGCTTAGCTGTGGCCAGGCAGTTGTTATTGTTCTCACTGGCATTTTGTCACTCTCAGATGCCAGTACACTGCCAGTTTCAAATATGGTATAAGTTTTGTTTTGCAACATGAAACAAATCTACAATGTTTGCAGCACGGTAATTACGGTAATTTACTGCATGTCCACATTAAATGCTCATCAGTGAAGGATTTATTGTCATGCATCTTCCATCACTGCCAGTGTTATGGCCTCAGATAAGGATAATAAGATGCATTCAAACTTCAGGCACAACGCACACACACGCACGCACACACTTGCTCGTTTCATGCTCGCTTCTCTATCTTGTTTGTATCACAGTCAGATAGCTGTTTCTGGTCAGCTCTACAGCCCTGAGCACCGCAAAAATAGGAAGAAAAAAAAAATCCCCTCTACTTTGATTAATCAAACATGAGCATCCAGCGGTCCACAGCTTGCCTTCCCGTGTCGTCCTCCACACTCTCCTTCTTTCGCTTTCCCTCTAACCCAATCAGTAACAGCCCCTTCTGACAGCTCAAGATGGGCTGATGAAAGTTATGCAAATGTGGCCTGTTTGTAATGCTATTTTTCTGCATACATCCACATCATGTCTTTTTAACACTCCAAAGCAGTGGTGCTGCGCTGGCCTTGGTTCAAAAAGGGAGACAGCTGCAAGGAGTGTATGCCAGACGCACTTACGGAATCGTATTTAGCATGATGTAGTGACTTGGATACAGCTACAGAAGTTGTGGTGTGGAGCTGCATGATTGATGACAACATAAATGGTTTACTTTTATCTCTTATTAGTGCGGCAGCCTGTCTGTGGCTTGCAATCTCTGTTTTGTATTTAATCTCATTTTGCGTACCAACACTTTTTACCCCACTTTATTTTAACCAATGTTACATTTAGAGATTTACTCTAAAATGAACCAGTTGGAAGATAACTTAAACTAAACTAAAATAACTAAAATACTGTGTCAGTGTAAGTTTCTAAGTCAAAATTAAATTTGCTTCTTTTCATTATCTGTATAGCACAGGAGCAACTAATTCGGCCATTGAAAAACAGATACGTGATGGTTAATAGATATATTGGTAATTTAAAGGGGCACTCTTTATTGCTGTGAAACAACAAGCTGAAACATGCCACTGGCTCTTTAAAGAAGGTCTGTGAGGAGGTTAAATGTTAATCAGAGGTGTGAGCATTGCCAGCATTAATCCACCTATTTACCGGGGGAGACTCTTGGACTTTGCTAATCATCTTTGTGTGATCAACCTGGCAGTTTGCATGATAATGCCACAATTATTTAACAGTCCGTTAATCAAAACTGCAGGAGAGGAATTCATTTCTTTGAATTTTTCCTACTTCCTTTAGCCCCCCTGCCTAGTTAGCCCTCGCCCTTTTACCACTTACCTGCTCCGTGCCACCTGTCAGCCTGCTGAGCATGCAAGTCCCCACTTACTCTACTCTGCACAGTTTTCATCAATACGTACTAATTTAAGTGAACATCAAATTTAGTGTATTCACATTTTAATCCCTTTTATTTTGTATATTTCTGTGTTTCATGTTTGTGTTTTTGTTCTTCTTGATTTATTTATTTTGTTCATATGCTTATTTTACTTGCAACTCATCGTCCTGGCTGACTTTGACTCAGACTGCTGCGTCCACTGCATCTTGGCCTGCCTGTTCTGTGAGTTCCTGACACTTTGCAACATGGTGGTGGCGCAGGCCTCGTGCGGGGCATGCACATCGGAGGCTTGCTGCTGCTGCTGCTGCACCGATGACTTGGGCGACGACTGCAACTGCCCCTGTGACATGGACTGTGGCATCATGGATGCCTGCTGCGAGTCCTCAGATTGCCTCGAAATCTGTATGGAGTGCTGTGGCATCTGCTTCCCCACATAGGGAGACATGCGCTGGTGTTGACCAGGGTGCCTCTGCGATCGGATAACTGGACCCTGGACAGAAGAATGGAAGGAATTGCTGCTGCTGTCATTTTGAACTTAGCAGCAGACTGTGTGTGTGTGTGTGTGTGTGTGTGTGTGTGTGTGTGTGTGTAAGCTTGAGTAAAGCATGCTTTAAAAGACGTATTTTGACACTGGGCCTCTCCATCAAAACCAGCTCAGCAGCGGATGCAAGTAACTCCACATATAGGAACATGTGAGTTAGATTTTCAGCGTATATAAAGTTTTATCTGTTGAATATTCTATCCTTTGCATAAAAAGTATTATCACAGCGCCTTACAAATTTAATTGTTACATCAGGAATACTGTCTAATTGTATCTTGCCTCTTTTTGTTCATTTTGATACTAGACATGTTGCATACACTAAACAAAGCAATGACATTCAGTAAGTTTTTTTTAATGCTCAAAAACTGAGTGTTGCGATCTTAGTGTACTGTGCAATGCTGTAAAAGCTTCGTGTGACACATTCCGAGTTGCATACTGTAGTTTTGCGACACAGACTTTCATTTACACAAATCTACTGTAGCACTGTAGAACAGTTGAAACTGGTGAATTATTATTAAAGGTGAATAACATAATCTGCTACTTTGTAAAACCAAAGGTGCCTACATTTCAGGCTTTTTTTTTTTTTTTTTTTGGAGGGAAAATCTGCACAAAATTGCTCTTAAGCTCTTAATTGTTTGGTAAATACTGGAAGGCCTATGAAAACATGTTGTACAAAAGATTCTCATCTCTCTCTTGATATGGCAGTATTTGGAACCTTGGATTTACTGGAATTACAGTGCAGATACTCACATTTTTAACAGAATAAAGGTTGTGACCAACTTCACTGTGCGATTTTCTGCAATGTTAAAATTTAAAGTGTGCACCTTGTGTCTTAATTTCTATAGGAGACCTCCCCTAATGTTACCCATCAATGCTTAGACTGTGTCAGCTGCATATGGTACCCGGTCTTTTTTGTGATGCTGTATTATATACATAGTGTGTAAGTATGACTTGTTAAACTGCACTCTGTGCATGAAAGGCTTGATAAGAAATTAAAAAATGGTGACCTTGGTCGCTGTATAAGCGGCTTTCGGGTATCAAGCCCAGTGGCTCAAAATACAAAAAAGGAATCATGAGCTGTCATGTTGAAATGGTAAACTAATGCAGGGTAAAGGCAGTTTTCTTTTCCTTTTTTTCTGCTTCTTAATTCTGTGTATCTCGGGATGAGTTTGTGGTGAATCACCAATGGAGTCATTTCCCTGTCTCGGAGATCCGCTTTGATGTTGTTTAAGTGATGATACTTAATGCTGGCCCTCATTAGCACTGCTTGCTAAATGGTAACAAAAAAATGTCCCTTCCTAACACCAACAAAGATAATGTGCTGTCATGTACAGCTCGTCTTAATGACGCACTGTTATTGTGTAGAAGAAGGTTGGATAGGCACCTCTGTAGTAGATAATGTGCAGAAAGTAAACCTCATTTTAATGTTTGTGATTAACTCGCGCCACAAGTTTGTTACGGGCTAAAGAGTGTTAAGAAAACACTATCTAGATAATGTGAAGAATTTATCTAAAAAGGAAAAGTGTATACATGTAGCTACAGTGGTTGTCCTCTTCTACTATACTGTTGTATGTTCCTTCTTTTAATTCTGTGCCTTACAGATTCTTCTCATTTTCCTCTCAATGCATCATTTCTGAACTTGGAGTTCACAACTCATTTTAGTAGTTTTATACATCATGTTCAGTCTCAAAGAGAAATTGTTTTAAAAAATAAAACATTACCAAAGAAGTATATGATTATTGTTTTGCACACTTCTTTTTAACAGTACGTCATGCGTCCATGTTCCAGTCTTTAGAGTAGCCGGTGTGTTCTCACTTACAATGTCCCTGTACTCCTGTGCTCCTGAGTATAGTGCTGTGGTTACCCCTCGAGTGTCATTGCTGGAGGCGAATCTCTAGTGTATTTTAAAAGTGTAAAGTCCAAGAAGGAAGGCAATCGGGGTGGTTGTATGGGTCAAACACAGAACTTTTCCCCATGAGACGAGGGTTTGAGCCTCGTGTTGGTGAGCAGATGTTCTCAAATTCAGCTTTTTTATTTGATCCTAAAACTATCCAAGTCATTTTGTTTCCTAAACTCAACCAAAGTGTGACAGTTTCACAACATTAATAGCCCTACAGAAGTCATAATATGTAAAATATTCCTCTCTTGCACATCTTGCATCTTGACATGTTAGAATTTACATTTTGTATGGCAGACTCAAGGGCATTAACACTATTGAAGACACTGTTGTCCCATGAAAATCTTTTCCTTGACTGTTACTGATGCATGCCTGAACACTCAGTCCACTGACTAATTTACTGCACGTTTTAATTTCTAAGGTTCAGACAGTTGTTATCACACATCCACCTGACAGTAGGGAGAGCTCACAGTAACAACTGGAAATATTCTATTAATTATATCAAACAGAGCTACAGCAATTAGTCTGTTCGGAAATTAGACGATTGACAAAAAATTCAACTATTTGGTTAATAATAACTAAATGGCAGACATTTGCTGGTCCCAGCCTCTCAGATTTTAGGATATTTTACTTTTCGTCACATCTGATGATATATTGAATACATATTCTTGGGCTTTGGGGAATTATAATGGCCATTTTTTGCTATTTTCTGATGTTTGTTCAGCAAACGGTCAAGAAACTCTTAAGCAGATTGGTCAGTAATAAAAATAATTGCTAGCTGAAGTCCTGATAATAAATGCAAATTAAAGACTATTGGTTACAGGAGCTGTTGCCATGTTCTTCTACTTTTTGTAAAGGATGGCTCTACTGCTGTTGATTTTGTGTCAATTTCCTTTTCCATCCTCTATATTCAGAGTACCTTTAGTCTTGTTTGAGATCATGCAACATGTGCGTTTGTTACAACAATCAGTTTAGGACATTGCAGTCTTGAATTATAATGTCAGATCTGCATGTTTCTAATGGGAGACTTGTGAGTCGTATTTCCTTGTTTTTTTTTCTTCTTGCGAATGTGGCTGCCGTGCAGAAGAAAGTGTGAGTTTCATGGTGACCACATGTGTAACCCTCTGCCCCCTTCACACCTCCAGGTTGCACAGCCCTCCTCCTCTGGTCCTTTCTCTATTAGTGAGGGTGCTCACCTGGCAGCAGCGTTAGCGCTAACATGGAAACATGGCCAACAACACTCAGTGAGGTCAACGGGGAGCAGGGACCTCCCGCTGGCTGGAACAGCAGTCTGACCTTCAGCCGACAGCACCCCCTGTTAACCCCTCAATTAACCTCCATGTCGCCCCCCTTGCTTTAAGAGCAGAGAGGAAGCCCCCCCCACTCACTCTTCCATTCTATCTTTATTTCCTTTTATCATTTTCTGCCTGGATACACCCTGGCCCCAGGAAATTACCATCTTATTTCATTAATGCTTTGGGGAAAATATCACTGTCCAGAAAGTCTGTAATCACACAGGAGTTGTACTTTTTCTTTTTCTTTTCTTACTTTCACTTTATTCCACGTTCACAGCAGAGACAGAAGGCTGGAGATATTAAAAAACTCCAGGTAGAGTGTGCAGTGACCTTTTCACAAAGTCGTCCACCTTTCCACTCCTCTAATCAATCCCCCTCTGATCGCTCGCTGTGTGCAGGATTGTAATGTCACAATTAGGACGGCGCCATTGTTTCTGTTTGCCGTCTGGGGAGAAATTCAGCACTTCTCTGATCCCAAGGTCATTTCTCTTACAATATTAAATAAATTAGGAGTATGGCGGTGGCCATGTCCTGTGACTAGCTGTGTATTCATCCATCCATCCATCCCTCCATCCCTTCTTCCTGCTCAATTGGGTGCTATACAACTCTTTCACTCAGAAAAATGAAAGTCTCCTGCCCTTGGCCACATGAACAGATTACTGCTTTTGCTGTTGATGGATTTGAGGGGGAAAAAAAGCAGACTCTTACGTTAATGGTGTTTGCTTCATTTTCATATTGGACAGAGTTGTGTGCTGATTATCATCATATTATAATTACATATAATATGACTAATTCGGCAGGACAAGAGGGGTTGGCAGTGATGTGACACCTCTCTTTATTCACCATCTGTTTTTTTCCTTTTTTCCCCCCGCATGGAACATCGATGCTTCTTTTTGTTACTGGCTCTTCTCCTCCCCCAGTCTCCTGTCAATCCATAGGATCCATAATAGCCCTCATTACCTGGCTGTTAGCATGGATGTGATCCATTTTGATGTATTTATAATATTGTGTTGTGAGTCATTAAGATCAGATAAGATGAGATAAGAGAGGCCTTTATTAGTCCTGCAGTGGGGAAATAATACAGATACAATAACTGACAGCATCCCTGAGCACACCAAGAAAATTACACGCATTGTTGCATTATGACATGTGTGCTAATGGGTTGTAAACATAATACTGTTTGTGGTTGTCACAAACTAAAGCAGTTCACCCAGAAGTTTGCCGCTACACTGTTAAATTCCTTCTCCTCTTCCTCACCTGTGTCAGAGTTTGAAAAGGTTCGACCTCGCTGTTTAGACTTGTGGCATGACATTAAAATAAGATGAGACGATCTTTCAGATGGCTGTGCAAGAAAAAAAAAAAGAGTTCAAGTGATGTCACTTTCAATTAGTCTCCTCAGGTAGTGGCCCCATTAGCCCTCTCTCACAAGGACCTGGTTTACAATGCAAATAGGGTCATTACCTGAGGAATCTAATTGATTTTGACAAGAGGCCGAAGAAGCCTGCCTTTTTACACCGCATGTTATTTGTTTGCTTATCATTTCTGTCGCACAAATTATTGATGTGGTTGCCTACATGGAAAGTGCATAAAAAATGCATAAGAAGTGACAGAATGCTGATGAAAAATGATTTATTTTTTGGTTTATTTGTAGTCAGCAGGAAGTGCCGCATGTTGTTTAAGTTTGCTTTTTATACAATAAAACTCAACACTCAAAAATTGCCTCAGAACGGAAATGTAAATGATTTCCAAGTGAAAGATTTGTGTTCTTTGTTCCCCCTCTCTTCTTAGAGTAACGATGTGTGATCGTACTCATACCTTAAATATTTAAAGACCCCCTTTTGCTAAAGCTTTGCTGTGCTACATGGGCCTCTGACTGCTTCTAATCTCCTTGTTACCTGGAGGCGTCGCCACAGCGATGCAAGGATAACGTGGCAGTCGGCAAGATCACGACGCTGGAGCTTGAAAACCTCCTGGAATGGGGCACGGTGAGGTTCAAAGTTTCCGCCACGTGTCGTGCCCCCATGAAGTCTGCGCCGACAACATCTGCCTCAGACAACACAGGAATTGAGGAGGAAAGAAAGGGGAGAAGAGAGGCTGAGATGTTTTTTAAATCCTTTCCTTTCTTCCTTGACAGTGCTGAAAACATCCCCTCACTCCTCACCCCCACCTCCCCCCAGTTCAAACTACATGTGCAGGTGGAATATTTTTATTTGTGCGCTTGTGTTTGGGGAGGTATTACGGGTGCCTGCACGGGTTTCCAGAGAGGTTGGACCTGTAAATAAGACATCAGCTGAAGTTGTGCACTTTCAACTTTTCTATTTTCCTTCCGCCCCTCCGTCTGAAAGGCAATGGAGCGTGTGAGAGGCAAATTGAGAGGGACGTGCAGACCAGGGATGCCTGTTTATTTGCTTGTACACGCTCCTTGAGCTATAAATTAGATGTCACCATTGTTACATGTCATTTGCTGATGTGGACGTGTTGCGGTCTCCCGAGCAGCACTTTTGATTGTTTGTTCTTAACATCACTTAGATGAACGCGGACTCGGCTGGCCTCCAGTCATCTGAATCTTACATGTGATTGGCAGGTTGTTTGGCAGCCTTGCTTGTTCTGTTAACAGTTTATCTTAGCATTTACAACCACATACAGAGCGGGATATGTTTTATGATTGAGTCAACTGCTCAATTGTGTTATATAGAAACATGCTGAGATATTTGTTCTTGAAATGAAAGCGTCGTTTGCAATTTGGATTTTGATCGGTAGGTTTTCTTGAACAATTTTCTTAGATTTTCTAGTACTGCCAAGTGAGTTCAAACTGGCAGAGAAAGAAGATTGCTCTGTCTCATAATACTCTATTTTTTATGCATCAGACTGTTTATGTACTTTTGACATCAAAAGAGGCCTTTTTGTACCTCAAACCATGTTTATTTTTCACAGCTTTTGCCAAAAGTGCTTGCAGTTGAGCATAAAAACTAGCAAAAATGGAACATTCACAGTGGTTTGAAAAATGGATGTTTACAGAGCAAGCATGTCAGAGTGTGTGTGTGTGTGTCTCTTAAACCAGCCACCACGCCCAGAGAGAGAGAGGCAGCATCTAGTAGCTTACCTCCCTCCATGCAGAAAGAAAACACGGATCAAGGTCTTAATAACACCAGCCATTGTGGCAAATATATAGGACTCAACTTTCCGCTTGGAGCAGCCTCTTCACATTGAGTTAACATGAGTGACAGGCAAAGCCTCTCTCTCTCTCTCTCTCTCTCTCTCTCTCTCTCTCTCTCTCTCTCTCTCTCTCTCTCTCTCTCTCTCTCTCTCTCTCTCTCTCTCTCTCTCTCTCTCTCTCTCTCTCTCACACACACACACACACACAAAAATAGGTTGTCTCTAAGATGCTTTCTAACAACAGGCAAAAACACAAGATCAAACAAGGCATGTTCACCTGTTTTTTTCCTCCCATCTTCTCAGGAAAACTTCTTCTTTTCCTCTAATAAATAAACAAAGCTTTAATTGTTTCTCAGATCTGATCTTTTTTTTTTTCCTGCTGTACAGTGTGTCTTGGGTTGTTAGACTTCTCTCTAGAAGCCCCCCCCCCCCCCCCCCCCACACACACACACACACCATGCTGCCAGATGCTTTGCCTCAACATGTTTTTATTTGCCTGTCAGGTGTCCTTAATTGTTTCGTCTGTTACAAATAAACACATCTCCTGTTGCATCTTTGTTTACACGCCGTTCAGCAACAAACTGCCTCTGCGACACTGTGTTTGTGATGGTGTGTAGTGTGCAGCGCAGATTAAAAAGAGGGTGACTAGGCGTTGGCGGGATGTTTCGTACACATGCCGCCGGGAATTGGAAAGTTTTACAGGTGTGCATCAGCAACACCTGCTCACATCCTCATCCGGAAGAGTACTTCCTCAAGTGTAAATTAACGTGTGTAATATGGAGTAAATTAAGCACTATTTCATGCATTCCATTAGCACATGCAAGTGATAGTATATAAGCATAGGTTCATTTTGTGCTTTGGGACTAAGCTTCAATGGGTTCATACATCCAAATTATGGAAAAGTAGAACACATTTTGTCACTTACCTCGAGAGCTTTCTTACCATGGATATAGATGTGGCTTTATTTGTGCAGGTTCTGAATAATCTGTCTTTATAATTTATGTATCCATGCCAATACAGTGAGGGTGACTGGGATTTTGTTTGTGGTGCTCACAGAACTGAAAAAAGAGAGAAAACTCTTAGAAGAATCAGCTCACAGATTGTCAGAATCAGTGTCCTCATTTCTTCTTCAAAACAGTTTTTATGGGGACTATTTCTTTAGTAGAAAGTAGCTCCAGTTAGAACTCTTCACACTGAGGTTCACAATGAGGTTTATCTTAAATTGCAGTGATTATGGAAAGAAATGTTGCTGTTGAATATTTTATGAATAAAAAGGTTCAAAGTTAAATGCACGCAACTATATTTTATATCTTTGAGGGCAAAAATAAACTAAGCTAACAAAAAATGCATTCTTCTTAGTAATTTAATTGTGCTTTGCAGAAGTTGTTAGGATGCACTATTCCTTTAAGTTTCATTGGATAAACAGAACTTTGGTGCAGATGTTAACATGAACGCAAATGTCGCGAGTATAACATGCATTACTTTTTTTTTTTTATAAATTCATCAGTGACTTCTAAAGACAACTTTTGTTGTGATATTGAGTGGCAGTGGGTTAGCTGGGTGGGATGTGTCATTTTCTCTGCATGCTTGACGGTACATCTGGGGCAAGCCGAGGAGGTTCTTAAGGCAACAGAGTGCCAGTGTGGTTTTTTTTCTTCTTTACCACCCAGATACCTGTTTTCTTCTGTCGTCTTTGTTTATATGTCAGGTGATAAGTGACACACTCTCATATATCTGGGTGCTTTGTTAGAACATGGCCGCTCCTTAAATAAACATCTAACCTGTTGTTTCTTTTTTAACGTACAAAACGCAACTTTAAAAACACAAACAGAGACAAGTTTACATATTAAAATCCACGAGACGCATCTGGGAGTATTCACAGTTGCATCTAGTGCATTGAAGCCAAATATGAATAGTTCATTGGCACTTATTAATACTGTATGTTTGCTCTTCTTTAACAGAAAAGTCCCGGGGAGCCCATCTAAACAAGCCAGCTCACAGTATTTGAAGGCATTTGAAAGCAGGCATAGGTGCCTCTTTGAGACAGATGGAGAGAGAGAGGGAGCAAGATACGGGCAGAACAAGTGAGGAGGAGGAGGCCTCAGATCGGAGATGCCACATCTCATATGTTGCAGGGTGATGAGGTGCAGATATCTGCCCTTAAAGAATACGTGCCCTGCGGACGTATGAGATTTATGTGTCTTTCTTCCTTTTTTTTTTTTCCCACCTCGATCTTCAAAATTCATTCGTGGTGCAACAAAAGGCAGCTTGAAATATTCTCATCTCTCCCCAAAAGAATATTCAAGACAGTTGAGCTTGCAGGTTAAAAATGTATATGCAAATGCAGGCTACATTAGAGCATGCACAGGTTGTTAATAAATTAACACGTGGCAGAAATAATTCAGTTTAGCGTGATAATTCTTGGGTGCGAGCTGTCAGCTGTCGCATTGTTCCGGATAGAAAGTGACGCTGAGATGGCAACACGAGCAGTGAACTGTGATGTTTTAGTGTACCTTGCTCTTCAGTCTTGGCACTCTTGACACAATAACTGCCTTTTGCTCACCCAGGCTCTGTTTTTTTTTTTTGTCATTTTGGAAGAACAAAAGGTTTAATTAAGGATGCTTTTCAAAGAGAGGTTGACATTAAGCATACACACGCACGCACACATTATCTTGGAAGGGGTTTGTGTTCGTGTGAATAAATTTTCTTTGCCAAAAAAACCTACTAACACACTTTCTGTGTTCAGGCAAGAGATGCATTATAACCTCGACTTACTTTTTAAGTTTCATTTTCCCCTGGCCTTCAGACACATTGGCAACAGCCATCCAGAAATGGTGTAGTTTGAAAGAAAAGTGTGCGATAGTAAATGCTACATTTCTGCTCCGGTTGCTGTGGTTGCTAAGCCGCTGATTGTAGGAGGGCATCTTGACGTTCCAGGCGGGGGTGCTGCGTGACGAGTGCGCTTTCTCGTTTTGCCTCATCCGCGAGATTTGCATAGCAGGAACCCAGGGAGTTGACACTCTGTTTATGTAGCTCAAGGTGCAGGGGATATGTGAGGTGTCAAGTGACTCACAGTCAAGTTTTTAATAAGTGCCATTTGTTCAATCTGCTGTTTAAACACTCCCGTCGCCTCTCAATATCCTTAAAGACTGTATGCCCCGCTATCTTTTAATTAAGTCTCGGGCTAATGTGCCACTTAATTGACTAATCTGAGAGATTTTGTTTTCTCTAATTTACTTGAAAAACCATCACCAGCTAAGCTTTTTAATATTGGCGTGATGAGGGTGGATACTTAGTGGATGCCTCAGAAGTGAGTCCAGGGGTAGAGGGAGTACTTGAAGGGGAGAGAAACAAAGTAGCGTTAACTCCTTCTAATTCCTATGAGGTTTGACAACTGGATGATGGGTAACTAAGCCATCATGTCATCCTTGTTTGTGTGTTTTACAGTTGTGCTTGCCGATGTCCGTCGTGCAACTCGCATTTGCATTTAGTTTCTGATTGCGCATAGTCGTGTCAAGTTCTGCTGTTGAAATGTCTTCAGTGGCAGGTTATGAGGAGGGAAACAGAGGGCTATTCTCTGCTACAGCCTGCTAAAACAAAAGGCTAATTCAACAGTAAATTTTTCCAGCTGCTTCGCCAAACTTACGGATAGAAACACTCAGCAGCGAGCCTGGCGTTCCATTCCCTCTTCCAATAAGGTGTGTGTACATATGGAAGTTGATATTCAGATAAGAGTAATGTGTCACAATTTCCCCTTTGCATTTTGTTAAATATGACTTTTTCTACTTATTTCATATTTAGAAATTTGCTCTCTGTTGTGTTTTTCAATTAATAGGTGGTTAGTTAGGATGTGGAAGGTCACAGGTTTAATCCCAGCAGAAATGCCTGAGCAGCACACTGAAGCCCCAACCCGCTCACAAAGGATCCAGCCTAAAGCATAGGCTGAAAGTGGTGAAAAGCTGTGGCCGGTTACAATCAAATAGTCATGTGGACCGAAGCTGACTGTCGGGTCTCAGGGAAGAAAGGCGAGGCCTGACCTGGTGTCATGTCACCACATGCAGGGGCTCTGATTGAATGGAAAAGTAGCGTCAGGAGTGGCAGTGATAGGACAGCAGAGTGAAAGGCCTGTAAACAATGACTCACCCTGTGAGCTAGCAAGGGACTGGAGGGGAGGGGAAGGAAGGAAGGAAGGGGAGGAAGGCAGCCAAAACTCGTCCGAGTGTGTGTGTGAGGGTCAGGAAGAGAGAAAGAGAGAGAGCGAGATAGAGAGAGAGAATCTGCAGCCGCAGACAATCAGACTTCTGTCAGGAAGTCCCGGCAGACGTGGAATTTGACTCTGTTGCTGATAGACGCTCACACACACATACAAGCATTTACCACTACAGCAGAAACCTGCAAATACAAATGCAATTTTATGTTCTACAACACAATATCCACAAACATTCCTTTATTATATTCATACACACATCATTTGCCAACAATACAACGCAAGCACATACACACCAAAGTCCAATAAATAATTAAATCTCCAGTGGCTGCCTTCAGAACCACAGTGATACATTAATTGGGCAAAATTACCATGAATTAAAGCAAATAAGTGTAACATGTAATTTATTACTTATCAAGCTTAGTTTAGTAGAGGAAGGCTCCGATTTCCCCCAAGATTGCTTTAACAGCTATAATGCATTTCTTAATTTACTCTGTGGAAAATCAATTTTTTTCAGAGTTCATTAGGCACCAATATGTTACAATGCTGCTCCCCTGAGCACCCATCTACAAAAAACATTATGCAAATTCTCACCAATGCATCTGTATGTAAATAGCAACCAAGACCGCAGCCAATTCTCCATGGGAAGCTTTGTTAGCGGGCCCTTTGTTTCTGAGCCTGAGCCTTGTTCATGATAGTCTGGAAATTAGGAAAGGGCTGCGTGTGACAGGTGAAGGCAAACATCCACTCTCTTCCCCTCTCCGACTGCACCTGAGATTGATTCTTGTATAATTTGACCAAACTTTGTTCCACAAATCGTGCCAGTCTTGCCAGGCTCCGGTTGGAGTGTATATTTCACTGTATTCTTGCTTGTTTGTAGTGTGTAACATTATACTACTCCTGTTAGAATTGTATAATCAAAGTGTGTGGTGATGGATAAAATGGGTTGCTCTGCTTCCACCGTGGGATCACACCATGCCTCCAACTGCAGAAATTCCTTGTTAAAATGGGCATTTCATGTCATAAAACATTCATGCAAGCCCCAAAATAATTCCACAGAACTCTCAGATGATTATCGGTTTACACTCAAATATGCCGTTTTCCATCCCCAAGGTACAGTGTTTACATGCTCATTATGGGATGCTCCAGCTCGAAGTCAGAGACCATTCAGTAGACTTACCACGACAATATTGTTGACCACAAATACAGTTTTAAACTTCTATCAAGTCAAGCTGACAAATTGCACGATATTGTGCAAGGTGATGACTTGATGGTTTTGGTCATTGTGGGATGGTTCTATGTGTAAATGGGCATAAATTCAAGATGTGTAATCACAGTGATTTGTTACACCCCAGGACATTTGTGTGTACAGTACCCCGCAATTTTGTAGTTACTGAGAGAGAGCTGACTAGGACTCAAATGGGCTTCTTTCGTGCCTCATAAACAGTACTGTAATTGTACTTGAGAGTGTATAAAGAGTGTTGTGTCCTCACTCAGCACTTGAGTCAGAAGAAAAACAAATGTGAAATGCAACTACCAGCATATTTGGGCATGGGATCCTCATCAGTGACGGCAAAATCATAGCTTATTGATACACTAGACACTTTTGTGACTGTACATTGTGACATATTGTTGTGAAATTTTATTTGGCAAATTCTGCATTGGATAGCTGCTGGGGAATTTTCAAGGCAGACATTTTGACATCACAGTAGGGATTTGTCAAGTTAACAAAGACAACATTTTCTTGCTCTCTTGATGCTTGGTGTGATGCATGCTGGGCTTGCTTGGACTGGCATGGCTTGATGTCCAGCTCCACCCGTGGTTTTCCTGCAATGACAAAATGTCTTCATGAAGAAAAGTAAGAAGAGGAAGAAAACTCTTGGAGATTTGTGTAAAGAGTAAACCATTGTTTACCTGTTCCCCACGGATGTGCGACACGAAGGCCTTGTAAAGCGGAACCTTTGGTAACAAGTAAGTCACTGTTGAATCTTCCGCAATTAGTTAATTAACACTGCAAATTTGTCTTTGTAGCCGAGTCAGTGAAATGAAATCCTGTTGGTCTTCAGGCCTTATAAGAAACATTTCCGTGCTTGTCCAGGTTGCTTTTAGTCCGCACTGCCAGCCAGTTTGATGAGTAATGAGCAGTCTCTCAGTGTTCATGTGTTTTAGTCACTTAAAGGTCTCACAACCAAGGTTAGGCACTAACATGTTTGGTAAAAGTCGAAGCTGTCATGCTAAAAAGTTAGCATCAAGCTTGTCAGCATGCTTTGTGTAGTGTAAAAAAATATATGTCATCTTTCCTGTTGTGGAGGGAAAATTACCCAGTTAGGGAATGATTTGTATTCATGTTGTTGTTTTTTTTTTCTTTCTCTTTCTTTGTGCTTTGTGTTACTAGGATACAGTCATCAGCTGCATCATGTCATTTGTTTCACTTGGCTGCAAGCCAGATTTCACTGTGTTGTTGCTCAGTCTGTTTTTCTTACTGTCTTCCTGCCTCTGTCCATTCAGCCTGAAGCAAACTTTCTCATGTAGCATGTTCTTTAAGACTTGTTCCCCCACACACTTTTGAACTCATAGAAGAATGCGCTCTGTGTCTCCCTCACTGTCTATAAAATCTGCTGCTACGCTGCAAACCAAAACACTGCTTCACCTGCTTGGCTTGGACTCTCTCCATGAAGTAATTCTCACAAAGCCCATAGGCCATGTCGACCATATGGCGCTACATAGTCTGATGGGTTGTACTACACAGCATACATTCATGGCGGTGACTTGAACAGGAACTAATTAGTACAGTCTCTGGAAAATCCATTTAATCTTTAATTTCAGTTAATTGAGTTGTGTACATTAAGGCTGTTTTAGAGGAAATTTCTCTTTGGGGGTTAAACCATGAGCTGCATTTCTTTGGCGCACATTAATCATTGGTAGCAGTGTCAAAATGTGTGATAGCAAAAGAGGGATATTACAAATTTTTGTGATTCTCCTGCTGTGATTACATTTATTTTCATGGTTGCATAATGGCATTTTTTAATCCTGTAAGGAGTCTAGATAGGCCATTTTAATTCCTGTATGAAAAACACATAGACAAGAACTTTACCTTTATTGTACAAGTTTGTTTGTCTTTGGTGTGCTTGATGGCTCATCAGGTTTTCCTGAGATGAAGTTTATTATTTACTTTCCTTAATGCACATGTATTTCTGTAATTAGGTTTCACCTCATTACACTGTAGAGAAGTGGTATCTAAGCAACCCCTGGCATACACACACACACTCACTCCTGAACATGTCCTGGCTTGTGTTCTCATCTGGTTGGTCAGGTCACACACTCACTTCACTAATGGCAGGGAGATATGACAGGAAAACACACACACAGACACTTTTTTGTCACTCACATATTGTCTTTATGTCTTCAAAAACATGTGACTGCCACCAGACAAAGAGCGAAAATCTGAGAGTCAGCATATATCAGAGCGCCTGGCATGTGTCACTTCCTTGTTGATCTCGTCATTCGTCCTTCCTGTCTTTCATTGCGCTTGCAGACGCCTGTTGATTGTGAAACAGATACAGATTAATACCAGTAGTTTGGTTTCAGTGGGTTTATGCTGTCTGTGTAACCCTTGTACAAGTTATGTAGTTATTTTCGTTGCATAAATTCATTTTACATTTTAGGTTGCAATTTACAAGATAATTGTCACTGGTTCTTGATACATTGTTGTTTAATACATTTGTTCTACGTTTTCTTTACCCTATTTTAGATGCACACAGACCCAGAATATTTGAACCACCTCTCGATAGAATGCAAATAAATCAACAACAAAATCTGAAGATTACCGGTAACTCTGATGTTAAAACCTTTTTATTTTCTTATTGAGATACCTGCCGTGAGTGATACTGTGGCTTTGTGTGAAATGTAAAGACTGGGTCATATCAGATGATTGTATGCTCTCGTGTGCCTGGACTGTGCACAGAGCACAGTGGATACATAACATTTAAAGGCACTACAGTAAAATCCTATTTTTACACCCTGCTCCTCATTATTACTGCTGTTCTTCCCACATTGCTGAGACACATATGAGTCGCTGCCCTACTTTGCATCCCAAAAGGCCCGTATTTCATCGTACACAACTTAACCGTGCCATGTACGGCGTGTTTGTTTTCAGTCGTGTTTGTAAATCATAACTCTTTTGTTTGAATTAGAGGCATCCGACACTCTACCCGCTGGGGAAACATCAACTATTAAATGCCATTCCCCGGCATGCTTGTTTGGGTAATTTACGCTCAAACGAATGTCATCGCTCGTCTCCAGGTGGTCTTTTCTGCCACATCTCCGTGTACAAGGCGACACTGCTTTTGATGGCTCCACCTGAGAGATTTGCCCAAATGTGTCTGCTTTTTCCCTGAAGTGGTTCCCAGAGTTTCCGCTCTGGGCTTGTTTACCAGTAAATGTTTTTGCGATTCCCCCGAAGCAACATGAGAGTCTGAGTTTTCTGTTTCCTTTTTCTTTTTTTTCTTTTTGTTTCAAGAAACACAGAATTTATTTACATACACACACACATATACACACACACACACACACACTCATTCCACTGCTCTCCAAAATGGCTGGATAGGCTTTCTGTAAACAAAGTCTAGTTCCCATTAACCTCCGATTCCCTCAGAGAAATCCACAAACAAGTCGAGTGCCAAACGACCTCAAACAAAACTGTACACACACACATGCGCACACACACACACTCATGCACTCATGTCCTGAAGAACAATATGGAAATGTTCGTCCTTCCTCCCTTCCCTTGCTTAGCCCTGGCGCTCTAGCCGTCTGTTTTGCCTAATTGCTTTAACACTAGCCTGGCATGCTAATTGCACTGGGCCCCCTGTCACCACATCATTTACATGGCCTGCTTGATTTGAAATTTAATCTGCTTGAAGGGTTTGTGTTTCATGCTCACTTTAAATCCTAATGCTCTGTGGGATTGAAAGCAGTTTGCATTATTGAGAGTATAAAATAAATCCTTGTGTGTTTGTTTGGCACCACATTTTTAGGGAACAGACTTCTTTTTTGTTATATTTGATCATAACTTCTTCTTTTTTTTTTTTTTTAACGTAGTTTCAGTTTTCGGGGGGGGGATAAAAAAACTTATTCTGTTGCAAAATAAAACTTTGTAATGCCACTTTAGTTTCACCAGGTGATTAAATCAAAGAGGAAAATTGATGAGATGGTGGGCAGTGCCGTGTCTGGATGCTGGGCAGAGGAAACTTGTGGATGAGATGGGAGCGCATGGTGTGTTGGCTGGCCTTTTTACTGCAGATGGCCTTTTTGATGTGGAGCTGAAAGAGAGTTAGACAGACAGAGACACAGAGAGGGCTTATACAGTGTAGCGAGCTCACATAGCGCAATTCAATCAAAGGCCAAAAGCTATTTCAATTTCTTAGAGGTCGGGCCCATCCCAGTTCTGCTCTGGCACAGTGTTTCCTGCACTTGTCCTCCATCCAACCATAGCTTCTCTTCTGGAGCCGGACTGTGTGATAGCACCTCGGCGTTCTTGAGTCAGTTGTTTCCTTGTTGTCCTCAGCGGATCGTTGTCTTTCGATATGTGAGCAAAATATAAGCAAAAACAAGAAGAAAGTCTTAAAATGTCCTCCTCTCGTCAGAACCAAAGCAGAATAAAGAAAGCTGTTGAGATCGGCTACATTTTCGGATTGCAAGTCCAGTGCTTACAGGAAATCAGTGTGCTATCAACAGGATTATAAGCGACATGAGGATAGGAAGCCACTTGCAGCTGCACACTGGTGCTGAAATGCTCAGTAGCGTAGCTCAGTGGGTACAAGTGGAACGAAAATGGGCGAGTTCTGCCCCTGCTGCGCCACTCTAAATATTTGCCCTTTCTTCAGACTGGGCTCCTGTCCCAGCCATGATTGGGCTGAGGTCGTTGTGCTTTCATTGGTGTAATTTTTGGAGATCCGGCCCATGTTTCCAAATGTCACCTTTTATAAGGCGAGCAGACTTCACAGTGTGCTGTGCGCTGACCTCTCCAAGACCAGTCGAACTCTCAAGGAGACCTGACAACTCCAGAAAATTCAAAGTAATGCTCATTATTCTCAGTGAGGAAAACAGGCTACTGAACATTCACATGCATACTGTGGGGCGCACAGGGAGGGTAATTTATGTGAAGACAGAGCTACAGATGAACTGCGTTGTAGTATTGTGCTTTTTTGAGAAATTAAAGCTTTTTTTTTTCTTGAAGCCTTATTTTTTTTTTCCTTTTCCCCATACAAGTTCAACCAAACAGAGAGAATACAGTCAATATTAAGTCAATTATAAATATTTATAATCTACACATTTTAAAAATCCTGTCAATCACAAAGATGTGGGGGATAAGCTCACAGCAGCTGGTTGGTCCGGGTGTGATTTGCATGCCACACAAAGCCTCAGCTTGCCATCCCCGTTTTGTTTTTGACTTTGCATGCCTGCTTGTTCTCAGCACAGATTAAATATAGAAGTTTTGTTCTCGTTGAGGATAGATGTTTTTTCTTTTCCCCATCATGAGCGCGCGCACACACACACACATATATGCTGGCGTGCACAACACACAGAGGCAGTATTGACGCCCGATGCTGATGGCGATTCATTATTGAAAAGGAAATCGTCTCAATATGACTGGAGTTTGTTATGGGGAGCTTTGTTCTCGTCATCTATATTGCAGGGCATCTTTGTCAGTCGGCACTGTGAGATCTGTTTCTTCTCTCTGTGTTTGTGTGTGTGTAGTAGGGAAAGAGTTTTCCACTCTCTGTGGTGTTTGTCAGTGTTACTGTCCTAATAACTAACTGCCTTATTTTTCAGTTAATAGAAAACTGAGACACAGTATTGTTCAGTTTAGCCTAGCAGTTGGTCTCTGATAACATATGCTCTATATACCTCTGCTTGGCTGCGTGATATCTGAAATTTCAGTGCTGGCCCTCTTGAGTCACAACTACTCAAAGAAGCTTATTTTTCTGCTCTTCTGTCATTATCTTATTTTTGCTGTCTGGGTCAGACAGATAATTAGTCTGTCTGGCTGTGGTGTGAATCTGTGACCTAATGCATCCAGTCACAGAAACCACAAAAAATAAGTATTGGTGTACTTCCGTGGCCTAGTTTGACATTCCTGATCACATTTGAGTTATGTGTGGACATGTGGACATGATCTTGGACTCTTGTGACTCTATCATTTTGTTCCATAAATTTTTGGTACTACATACAGCATTTAAACTTGTTTAAAGTAAGATCTGCTGTTCCTAGGAGACAAAAAACACACAAACCAAACCTGCAAAGCTCCCACACTAACCCTAATATAGTTGGTCTATGGGCCCCAGGCCATGCAAATATGAAAGAATACAAATATGAAGGCATTCTGTCTGTGATATTGTCACTCAAGCTTAGTTGTAATATTATGCATGGAAGATAGACCTGATCACAGTCTGTATAGACACATCAGTGTTAAGAGGTTTGTGTGGGGATTTAGCAAGAGGAATCAAAAAAGCAGCATTGAAAGGCAATTTCAACCCCGGCCTCAGTCTGTTAGGGTACAGTCTTGTTTATATTTGCAGTACAGTACAGGCACTAGTGGCATTTTGATGAACATGACAGTCGTTGAATCATTTCATTTAATTTGTAACTTATCTGTAAATATGTGAATTTTTGTTGCTCATTTTCATAGTGCAGCAAAACCACCTAAACAAGCCTCTGGACTTTTCCTGTCTCAGTTGCAATGTGTTATGACAAGAATTTGGACACGGTGATCTTTGTGTCAAAGGAAAGCAAAGTCTGAAAACAAAAAACTGCAACTAATTTAATGAAAAGCCATCTCCCAAAGTCACATTTGTGCTCGCATCAACAAGCCTCTGATTGTCACTTCAGCTTAGCATCCACTTGATTTCATAATTTATTCAGATGTTAGGACGTGTCTCTGCACGTGTGTCAGTGTTCATGCGCAAATGTGTGTTTGTGTGCGTGCGTGTGTGTATCTGTGTGCATGCGCTTATATGGGTGGGCGAACTGGAAAGTGTCCCCTCATAAGAGTGCTTGTTGTGTGGCATTCTCTCTTGATTTCATGCTTTGCTGATGGAAAATTAGACCCTGGCGTATCTCTGCATGAAGAGGAGGTGTAGGAGGAGGAGGAGGATGAGGAGGAGGAGGCGTGCTGATGGTTGCTGTTATTGCCTCAGGTCACTTTCCCCGACAACAAGAAAACTAGAGCGATGAGTAGGGAGGGGAGGCTGTGTCACTGGTTGCTAATGCACTCTAAACAAGACGATGAGACACATGGAATCCCCAACGCAACGCAGAGGAGCCTCAGAAAAGAACGTATCTCTCTAAGTCTCTCGCTGTCTGTCACCCCACACACACACACACACACACACACACACACACACACACACACACACACACATTGCTGCATTGTGCAGTTATGTGTCTGGCATTCTTAAACATTTTAAATGTACTCTGCCTGTTTTGTGGTGGTTTTGCATGGTGTGTAGAAGTGTTGAAGAGTTCATTTGCATTTTTTGTCTTGTTTTTTTTTTTTTCTTTTTTTTTTTCTCACTGTCTGTTGCCCAATGAAGCTCAAAGGATAAAGTGCTTAAAGGACTGCAGGCACTTCACTTGAGTTGTTTGGTTGTTCAAAGATACGCCACAGTACACTGCTAGTTGAAATGCAGCTCAGCCCACTGTCAGACGTGTGAAGAGCATTTTGAGGCAAAGCATAAAAAAAAAAAAAAAAAGTTATAATCCCACTCTGTTATGTAAGCGGAATAAGAACCTTGTCAATTGTCGGTTGCCTGTGTTCATCATGTCATAAAGATCAAACATCACACAAACGATTGTAAAACTTGTTTCTGATATGCTATAAATTCAAAATGTGAGGTTTTTTTTGCAGAAATTCTCCATTATTGTTTGCCACAAACTGTCTTCAAAGAGAAAAT
Source organism: Scatophagus argus (assembly GCF_020382885.2). NCBI lineage: Eukaryota > Metazoa > Chordata > Actinopteri > Scatophagidae > Scatophagus > Scatophagus argus. Next base: position 9,846,825 of record NC_058514.1, on the reverse strand, counting down.
AATAGCATGAATGTTATGTGCAGTCGTCAGATTCAGTTGGTTTATTTGTCTTCATACAGCAACACATATACTACTGATGTCAGTTTTGGTTAATTTCGCTTTCAATGGTGCAAGAAAATGACATGAAAACCTAGGAGCGTTTTCCTTTTGGTCCGACACTTGGTGAGGTTGTCTGACGGTTGTCTGACGTGTGCCAGACGGAGAGCTCCTGACCATCACTGACCACCTTAGAAGAAAGGAGTGCTGATGCAGAGGCCTGATTCTGGTAGAGTTCCTTTAGACTGGACTTCTGCATCATCTGGCAGTCTTTGTTCTCCTTGTGGGAACAGTAACTTCCCAGTAACTGTGATCATTGTGGTCACGGAAAAATTCACTGTGCATGGACCTCCTTCCCGTCCGTGTTTATTTGTGTGTGTGTGCGGATGTCTACATTGATGTGCTTGTGTCCTGGAAAGTAGAAGGGAGCATACCCTATAGAGGAGCTTCACCAACCAGTGGCCCCTATACTCAGCCTCTTGTGTTATGTAACAATGTGGGTTTTTCCCGAACATGTGTTTTATCCTGGAAAAACTATACGAATCCTCTTTTGTGGTGTGTAATTTGTTCTGCAATCCCATATGTCTTCTGTGGTTTTATGGTTTTTGTCACACTGTCTCACATACTGAAGCTTGGATACATTATCAGTGTTTCCCACAGGTTGTCATCCTTGTTCACTCTGGACTTATTGAGGACTTGTTATTGATGTCTCATTTACTGGGTCTACAAACAATTTAATTCCAGGAAATCTGGTTTCTGAAATGGGATAAACTGCTTGGATTCATTTAGCTGACTGTATGTCATGCATCTTCTCTTTGTCAGGCTATGTTGTTAGGTTGTCTTTTCATTCAGAAATGACGCACAAATGTGCTGCACCATCGGGGCAATGATTTCTGGCTATTGTATAGGTCATAAACATACTTGAAGCATTTGGGCAGAATTTAAATTGTAATTGTTTAAAAGCTGCATCAGCGTGAGCACCCAGCATTGTGTTACCAGAAATGCTGAATGTGAGCTCTCGTAATGAGCCATATTCAGGAGAGCAACATGCACTTTGAGATAAAGAGAGCAGCCACTCCACAATCACATTGACTTACAGTAGAAGTCAGCAGTTCAGTTACTTTAGTAAAAACTTTTTTCTCACTGAGATTGGTGGTAGACAAGGTCTTTTCCTGCTTAAAGTGCAAAAACTGTTTACGTAGGAAAAGAGAATGAGGGCAGGGAGAGAAACAGAAAGAGATAGAGAGCAAAAGAAAACATGGCGGGGTCTAGATGTAAAATTGTCCATAACACCTGGGGTCACTCAATGTAGTTATGCACACATAAACATGCTGGCTGTGGGAACTGGCAAACAGCAGCCACATCTGGACCAATTTGCCGTTATGAAGCGGCCTCATTGAGTTCACGGGGCTTACTACTTGTGTTCTTTGACTTTTGGACAGGGTCAAGAGCAAGAACTGGAGTGGTCAATGCTGCTTGCATCATCTGTTCTCTACTTCTTTTGGACTTCAGGTTGAGATAGGAGGATTCAAGGGGCAGTGCAGAAACAAATGAGAGTGATGGCATAGATATACTGTACATTTATCAATAGGTCATCCCTATTCTTTTCTTTCACACCCCAGGGTCCTGTAATTGAAGTTAGAGCAAGTTTAGGATCTGAGATTAGCAATCTTAAGTGTTCAGTCGAGCCCTGCGCTTTCCATCTGCAGCAATCACTGAAACTCTAATATTCTATTTCCACAAAGTAATCACTGAGGAAGTTAGGGGAATCGAACTCATTCCAGCCCATCTGAGTCCACAGATAAATCGATATTCACAGACAGAGCCTAATATTTGGTGTTGGATAAGACTTTTTGTATGATCTCATAAGCAAATGGTGCTGGAAAGGACTTTTGAGGATGGAGGGGAAAGACATTTGAACCCCAAAGGCACAGTCCACAACTGTGAGCCAGGACTTAATTACAATGACCTTACAACAGGGCAGTAGCCTAAAGCCACGCATTCAGGCTAACCGAGCGCCCCCCCCACCAGTGCACAATACACCCCCTGCCGCCATCAGACCTGATAAATGAGTTCTTTTTCTTGATTGCTGCATCAGGGCTGAGAGCAGGAAATGGGCAGAGGGGAAAGGGAAAAGGGAGGGAGTGAAAGAGAGAGGAAGAAAAGAGACCTGGGGAGAAAGAGAAAGTGAAAAGTGGTGTCATGATAAAGGCTGGTGCCATAACTCTGGGCGGCTGCCTCTGATTGTGCTTTCAGTTTGGTCTCTCTGTAAGGCCTGTTTGTCTTTACAATTTGATTTGTTGTCTTTCTGCGTTTTTTTATATATAAATATGCAAGCTTGTATGATAATATGAAAATTGATGTAGTTTTGTAGTTGCAACTGGTGTGAACACACACTTATGAAAGTCTTTTTATATCTTGGTTTGCATTTGGGTGCCGATAAGGTGTAGAAACTTAAACTGGTTGGGTTTTATGTGAACCGACTTAACAGCATGCTGCTAGTTAGCAGGAGCACCAGGATAGCCGATTAGCTCAGAGTGAGCGTTGTGTTAGCACACATAGTTGGCTATGAGTTAGCACACATTGCCAACTATACTACTCTGACTGACGTCCAGAAGAGAAAACTCTCTTAATATGTTAATATGATTTGGTGCAGGTTGTGCTGTCTGTTATGTTACACACAATACTTTCATATGAAACCTCATTTTTATCAGCTACCATTTTCCCTTTTTAAAGTTACTGAAATAAGCTGTTCATACAAATGCAATACTTCCTGTTTCCATTTCAAATGAACATCCTTCTTGCGTTTCAGAGGACAGAAACCCTTGATTTCTGAACAAACATTTCATTGACTTGCTAGGTTCCCATACACACTTGGAAATGCTGCTTCCATATTTTCTCAAGGTGCACGAAGTTAAAGTATTATTTTGATGTTAAACTGAAGACAAAGAAGAAAAACTGGTTTTGACAAGTCAAAACAGTTTTATTATATTGTGCATATTGATGTAATCTCTTGTTCTTCTATCCTTTTTGAAAGGCAGAACTTTAATCTGTAACTTAGTGTTATGCAAGTTGAAGGTATAATGTGGAGTTTTCTTGTAAGCCAACAAAAGTTAGAATTCTGTTCAGTTTCTTAATATATCCTTTATTTCCTCATAAAACCTTTGCTACAGTAGTGTTGTTCTTTTTCGCTGCCTTTGTTTGCGCATTGCTGCATTTCCTCCCGTTTTACTGCCGGCAGTCGTCAATTGGTGGAATAGCTCGAACGTCATGTGATGGGATGTGACTCGTGTTGACTACATGCTTGTGCTGACACACTTGCAAACACATTGTGCAGGGCTGTCAATGGCTTGGTGATCCATGTGCTGAAGAATACTTCTCAAATTGCTTTGGTTAGCCTGAGAAATCCATGTTTGTCAAGTCGCTTTTAGTATAATAAAAGTATTTAATCTTTATCACCTCCTGAAAAGTTGCAAAAGATACATTGCTTTGACTTACGAATAATATGTAAATTGAGCCAATTGTCTCTGTTCATGAGTTGTCTTATGGCCTTGCAGAAAGTTTGTAGGATGATCCTCAAAGTGCCTGATGCTGATGCTCACTCACATACACTGTAATTTACTTGGTTTTTACCAGGGGCTGATTTACTCGCTTTGAGACTCAAGCATACTAAACACACACACACACACACACACACACACACACGTTGACAGACTCCCAACATTTTGCAATTTGCATTCTGCACTCTCTCCATTACTCTCTATTTTTAAGAGTCACTGGCTGCCATGAGTTGAACTTGGTTTTTGATTAAGTGTTTGTAGGTAGCGCCTCGGGCCCCGTCTCACATAGATAAGAAGCAGTAATCCTGGTGTGTGCGTGTGTGTGTGTGTGTGTATGTGTGTGTGTGTTTTGTGTGTTTTCTGGATGATTCTGTGGCTGTCTGCCGTGGGACCAAGGAACAGTTTAAAATTCAAGAATTTAATTTTGCTGTATTTTCCCAGCTGAAAATGAAGTGTCATTAACTTCCTGTCCCTGCTTTTATTTTTTGAATGAGGTTTTAAATGAGCCCCTTTTCTCTTAAGTCGATTACATGTCAGATTTCTAATGACAAAACAAATCACAAATTCTGCACAAGCACTTAATCGCATTCATCATCTCTATTTAAGATCAAAACATCTGATGAGTAGATTATTTTTCCTTCTTCTCTGAAGAGGATCTCTTTTTCCCCCCCAAAAAAACCCTTTTAGGAAGTGTTCCCATGTTTGACAGCATGCCAGTCTTCACAAAGGAGAAATGCTGAGTTCCATTTAATAGATGTATATTCATTTTCAAATGAGTTGATTAGCCAGCACAATGTCATTGGATTCAGGGGCCCATTACACATTTATGATGGTAAATTACTGAACATTTACAATCCAAATGAAATTTCATGAGGAGGGGATATTGAAAAAATGGATGGAGAGAGACGCTTTGCGTTCATCCCTGTAGCCTTGCCTCATTGCATTTCTCTTCCTCTCCCTCTCTCTCTCTCTCTCTCTCTCTCCCTTCTCTTGTCTCCCCCACTCTCTTTTCCTCTCTCTCTCTCTCTCTCTCTCACACTCACTCTCATCTCTCTCTTTCTCACATATCACATCAGTGCCCCCTGTGGTCCAACTGGGCATCACATAAATGGTCTGTGGCACTATAAGTGAACGGAGCTCTGTCGCTGGCATTTTAGGAAGTGTGTTGTTTTCATGCTGCCATTCAAATAAAATTGGCTTATCTACAGCTAGGCTTGCAGGCAAACATTCAACAATGGTGATTTCCTCTCTAAAAGTGTGGAGATGCCAACAGGGTGCGGTGAGAGGATGGATGTCTGGAGCTGAGCAGGGTTGTTCCCCCCTCTGTCTTCGGTGTAGCGTTACATGTAGGTTCAAACATCCTATAGATCCCTGAGCAAACGCCTCTCCTCTCCAATCAGTGCTTCACACTGTGCAGCCCTGTCACTGCGTCCACATCAATATTTTATTTTGGCAAATTTGCGGTGACATGCATTAGTACAATTAGGGGCAAGTTTTTACTTGGATTGCCATCTTCTACATGGAGGGAAAGTGATAAAGGGAAGCTGAACTCACTCTCTCTCACTTGTTCCCTCACTCTTTCCCTATCCCTCTCACCCTCTCTCTCTCCAGCACGGCTGGTTCGTTCCTCAGCCCTCCACCTCTAAATAATTCATCATCCAATCAATCATTTTCTCTTTGTTTTGGGCCCCAGTGCCTGAGATGAAACGGCCCGCTGCCAAAGCTGCTTTGCCTCATCTGAGGCCTGGAAAACATGATCTGCTGCTGAGATTACAACAATCACACACACACACACACACACACACGCACGCACGCACGCATACACACACACACACACACCAAAGACGCATCCAGCACTGTATTGTTGGTACCACATATTCACTGTTGGGAGTCAGACACATTCATACAGATAGACAGAAACACACACACACACACATGCAGTGAAGAGTTGAGAGGTTTTTACATTTTACTGAAAGTGACAGTAGATTATTTGTCTGAAAAACTAAGCCTTTGTGACCAGAAATCTCCTAATTTTATTTGCATTCTCAAATTTTGGGAAAAGAAATCAGAAACAAAGCAGCTGACAGATTCTGTTCACATCTTCAAATGTATTGTATGCAGGTTGTCAGCTGTCAATTATTATGTGAACAAAAAACTCAAAGAACTGCAATGATAGCATATGATATTATTATATATAACAAAATAACAGAAGCCTACAGTCTCTTTTTTCTCAATTGGTCAAACAGATCTACTGTGTGATCATTTGTGGGTAAAGTTAAGGTTTTCCTATTAAGCTTATTTTCATATAACATAGATGATTTTACTCATTTAAAATCCCCTTTTCTTAATGGCATGCCATTGTAAGGGAGTTCTGTAAGAGAACACAGACTGTGTGTCTGATCTCCCAGCTGTAACACTCGGGTTTGGTTAGCTTATCTAAAGGGCCTGTCTCCGCCTTAAAGCCTGTGTGGAGGCAGCCTTAATAGGGGGAAATGTCTTGGACAAGTGATTTGAAGATATTTTGCTTCATCCCTTTGGAGCGCACTGCAGGTGATGCCACGAATGTCTCCTTCGTTTGATGTCGAACAACACAGATCCGCTATTGAGTGATAGCTTCAAATGCAGAAAGAGTGAGACCCTACGTGCTGCCTCCCCTGCTTGAGCTACATCAGAGAGAACTGACATCTATTATGGTAAAGAAAAGACAAGTGTTTGAAAAAATTCGAGTACGCACATTGCACAAGTGTCAGGATTTTTACAGGGTGCATTTTTTTTTTTGTTCACTCTCTTTTTTGTTAACAAGGTGGTTTTAAGCCAAGCATGTCTATATGAACTCTGTTGGATAGAGCATGAAAGCATGCTGCTAGCCTATCATGGAAATATTTTAGCCCCCTAAAGAAGTCACCGCAAGTCCCTTGTGTCCTTCTAACAAGGCGAGATTAATCCCTGAGACAACTTTGAGCTCCAATTCAAGCAATTTTATCAGCTTGCTCTCCATCCAACTTTTTGCTCACCGAGGCTCCAGCTGTCTTTGTATCTTTACTTTACTTTTCATGAACCTGGCTTTGGGATTTCTGTGACAAATCTTAAAGGAATTTTGTGTCACTGATTATTTTAAATTTCACGACTTAAACTTCAATTCTATCAGAATGTCTAAATTTATTTTGATATACATTTGTAGTTGAACTGAAACTGAGCCTGTGCATTGATTTGCAACTTTCTGCTGACAAAGTGCTCACGATACTAATTCGTGGGTGCCATCATGTGATCTAGAACACAGTGTGAGTTACGAAAAAACTTGTTCAGCAGAAAACTACTTTAATACTGCTGTTGCTGCTGGTCAGCTGATCTTTGACGCATTACATAAAACAGTGCTACAGGAGTGCGATGTAGAAATTCTTACAGTATGTCCTCTTGCAACATTGATCCATAATGTTAAGTTAATAAGGCTCTTTAATTTATTGCAGAAGTGCATCGATAGATACCTCCAGTGGAGTGGTTCAGCTGCTGCTCACCAGAGAGTTGCTATCTGATCACTCCTTGCGTTGAATGTGAACGGAACTTGTAGAAGAAAATGTTCACCCTGCAAGACTAGATCCTGGGGCCTGTTTTAACAACACTGCTGGGACAAACAAACTCCCAGAGCAATCTGTAAAAACTGTCTCATGACAATAAAATAGATGTGCAGCCGTCAGCATTGATAGCCACCTCACTGATTATGAGAGTGTAGTGGAAATGTTTAGGTAAGAAAGCACCCGCCATCATAGAGTAAGTTAATCTGGATGACCGCTTTGATTAAATACCTAAAATGTGAATGTAGAGATGTTTCTTTTACTGTTTAAAAGGGGAAAATACTTACCTTGAAAGCCTGTATAGATACCATTTTTTCCACAGCACATGAAATCTAATAGCCTTGTTGAAATGTGCCGCGGGGGACTCGCATAAACAGTAAACGCATGTCTGAAGTCTGATAAATAGCCGAGGTGGACCGAGAGACATTAACTGTAAGTGTCCTGGGCACTGTAAAAAGACAAACAACTTTATTTATTTATTTATCCAAGCTGTCAGAAACGCATTATCAAGACAGATGCAAGTCCACAGGAGTACATAAAACACTGAGAAGATAAAAAAGGGAGACAAAGTTAAAGAAAGAAGCTATTGGGAGATGGATGAGGAGAGAGAGGGGAAGGGAGGGACGTGGGATGCGAGGAGAGCGAGGCAAAGCAAAGGAGAGGGGGGGGGCGGCAGCAAGTGTCAGGCGGAGAGCTGAAGGATCACCCAGGGCCTTGTAATCATGCCCCGTAGGGCTCAACGTCAAGCAGCTCTAGTGTGAATGAGCGATCACACCTACCTGCCCCCTGTTTGTCCCTCTCTCGCTCTCCCTTTCTCTGTCTTTCTCTCTCTCTCTCTCACACACGCACGTGCACATACACACACACACTCAGTAACACCATGTGCAGCAAGTGCAATATCTGGCCCACTTCATGAAATAAATTGGCCACCTACCAAAGACAGCAAGAGTTAGATTACCTCCGGTGAGAAGTCAGCTATCGCAATTATTGTTACAGAATGTGTCGAGAATCTGTTCAAATATGTCATTCCAAAACACGGCCTCAGCCCGCGTGCCCCTGAATTGTAAGATATTTATTAACAATTACGAATTAATTGAAGAAAATATTTGGTTCAGACATGTCAGTGTAATTTAGGCAGGAAAATGTGATGAGTTCTTGGTTTTTATTAGAATATCATTAACCCTCATGTAATTAACCTCGTTCAAAAATTAACCACGTTATTATCAAACCAAGCAAATAATTGAAGCAGCAGCTTAATTTATAATTTGACAATTTGCTACCACCTTTTTTCTCTCTCTTTCATGTATGCCTTTAATAAAAAAAAAAAAATAGAGAGGAAATAGGGAGAAACATTTAACTGCAGTGACTCTAATGAACATGTAGCATGGCGAAAAGGAGAGGCAGAATTATCTTGCATTAATGGCATCTGTGATCCATCCTTTTAAACTGGACTGTGTTACCCCAGAGGAAGCCCTGGCACACACACGCACACATACACATATACATTCACAGACACACACACACACACACAGTCAAGGGGGGGGGCATGGCCTCCTACTTTCTACAAGGCACAGACAGAAGCCACAAGGGAATGTTATGGAGATCCAGCCCTGGTGGATAACACAACCAATCTTATGTATAGGTTACTCAGACTAAGGTCTGGATGTCAAGGCTCAGCTGAAGAAAAGAGGAAATGAGGTGTAGAGACTGTGAATGTTAGATGGAAAATTTTACATAGAATCTTTTTTTTTTTTTTGGACTGTCCATTGAAACAATGTTGTTACCTACTTGGATATGTCGAATGTGTTGTGGCAGCTCATGCAATGTCTCAGTGTGCGTGTGCGTGCAGTGGTTTTCATTCCAGGCTGTCATGCCAATGTATGTAATGCATAAAATGTGTGGGTTCTGTCATAAATCCCTCTCTTTTAGTGATGTTTATGCCAGCCTCAGTATGAAAATAACTTGCTGTTTTAACTACTGCAGTCTCATATATGAAAAACTCAACTCCTGATTGGATCACCTTAACTTACACTTAAGGAAAGCTGGCAATGCCACAGCCTTGAAATTCTTTGTTAAAAGTTAGTCATGCATTCAAACTCACTTTAATGTTGGAGCAGTAGAAGTATAAAATAGCAGAAAATGGAAACATTCAAGTAACGTACCTTAGTAATTGAGTATATGCACTTTTGATTTCTGGAGGTATTTTCCACCACTGATGTATACTTTGCCGACTTGACCCCAAATTGCTCCCACCTCAGTTTCGAGACATCAAGGAACCTCATCCCTCAGAGAGTGGGAGTGGCTGTCTGCCAAATCTGCCTCATCATTGACCTCAATGGACCGCCACCGCGAGTCTTCGGGACAGACGTTTAACTGCCATACAAAACTCCATGGCTCGCTGCCTATTCAATCACTCATGTGACAGTTAACGGCCCACGGTGGCTAATGATTTTCTGTCATGTACAGGCCACGCTGCGGAACCAGAGGATTAAATATCGGCCGACGATGGACACATCAACCACTACAATGGCCACCGTTCATCAGCAAAGCCTCACCCTCCCTTGCTACACCCCTGAAAGAAAAGTGAAGTATGGGGCCACCTTGTGCCGCTCATGGAGGGCCACTTTGTTATCAGTCCTCTGTCTTCCATACTGTATGCCTCATAGCCTTTGGGAAGTTGTGCCAAGATCTCAAGACTCTTAACACTGGCTGTGAAAATGGAAAGATACTTTCTCTAAGGATGACTTCTGGTTTGGAGAGAAAAGTTGGGAAAACATATGCATCAGGTGGCTAAAAAGTTCTACTCTATTCTCACTACATGAAAACAAGTGTGAACCATCTTCAAAATGTTGGGGTTTGGTCACTCTTTCTGCATTGTTTCTATTCCTTTCCTCCAATTTCTCTTCAAATTTCCCAAGAGAAAATATAAGCTAAACTTTTTTTTTTTTGCTCATGTTGCAGTTGTACCACCTTCTGCAAGGATGTCAGTTGTCTGTGTGTGTACACAGTGATTTTGAAGTTTCAGGCCACAAGCTCTCTTGCTCTGCAGGCCCAACTCGCTTCCCAGAAAGCCCCCTGTTCAGTTCCTGTGTTGTGTCTGAACATGTATCTTGTATTCATCCGGGCTTCTTCCATGGCTCTCCTCTACACATCAACATCGTTTGCTGGACGGGCATCTCTGGCCGGAGTCGTGTGGAAACTTGGGAGTATTTATTATTCAAAGCCCTTGTTCCCTATGCTGTTTTAGTAAGGGGGCGAGCAAAGGTGTGTGTTTTGGTAGAGGGAGATGCCGAGCTGACACAGTGTCACTGACAGGGAGAGTTTCAAAATCCCACAGTCTGGGAAGGCACAGGCAAGATCACACAGGAACACTGCTGTGTGTGTGTTTGTGTGTGCTTGAGCGTGTGGGCATTTTCTGGCAGTTTTACTGTGTGTGTGGGACTGTGATGCACACGCATGCTTTTTGCATGAACTGCCACACGCGTTGAGTGTGAGCTATAGAGTGGCGCGCGTGTTTGTGTGTGTTTCTTTGGGAGGTGAAGGACCGGATGATTGCAGGTTGATTAGATGGTGTAGGCCGTGTGTGTGCGTTGAGGCTTTCACTCACCTGTCATATCGCAGTTTGTTATTACTGGCCTTGGCAGGTTCGTCTTGAGAAAGCAGCTTTTATTGAGCCAGAACTGAAAGTTTATTCACAAAAAATCAATCCCATTGATCTGTTCAACTCATTTGTGGTTTACACCTATCTGTATTTACCCAAAACACTGCATTAAATCAATGAAATTAATCACTCTCTCATGTTGTCCTTTCCTCTCACAACCACACACATACACGCTGACAAACCACACACTCTTTCCCTTTGCAAACAGTCATAATGAACAGCACCAAATGTCTACAGCCTTCAGTCCTCCCTCCATCCCACCAGGCAGGCCAACTTTGCACACTTTACATACAATATTCATGCCATGTCTGAGGATGAGGATTCACGGTCTGGTCATCTGAAAAAAACCCTGGCAATCACTGATTGTCTCTTGTCCTTATGAAAGGGAATAATTCTTTAACATGCGCCAAGACTATTCAAAAACAGCCTTTTTTGATGAGTGACACTTCCCTTCCTCGGGATGCTTTTTATGTGTCGAACTCATTAATAAAGCAGCACCCCGGAGAGCAAGACAGGGGACACATGAAGTGTGTGTGTGTGTGTATAACTTTTGGTGTTTGAATTGTCAGGTGTGATTTGGGGACTCTGATCTTCACACAACAAGGTTCAATCACACCAGTTGTAGTGCTATTTATCGTTTTTCTTCTCTTACAATCTACCGGTTTTCTTTCTGAGCAAAGAGGTGGGCTTCGTTTTTTCTTTTCCTTTTTGTCAAACACTGAATATTAAAAGAGTCAAAAGTAAGAAGTGGAATTCCCTGCAGTGAGGTGCATTACCCGCAAAAGAGTGAGGGGGAGTGAGTATTCAAAATTACTGTAGATGTGCTCTATTAAATATAATTCTGTTCTAATTTTTTTTTTTTCCCTTGAAATGTCACTGTATCCGTTAGCATCTTTTGTTCTGTATTTTTCTGTCAAATAGTCAAACTGCAGCTTGCACTGTGGCTCATTCTATCACAAACACAAAAGAACATCATTGCAAATTTGCTTATCAATGTGTTCTTTCAACATTTGTCTCATTGCTTTGTTATAATTTCCAAGAATCAAATGTGTGTGGTTATATTAAAGCATTTAAATGGTAATCTTCGGCTGCCTTTTGTGTCCGTGTTGCTGCTGTGTGCGTGCTTGCGCGGTAGACTCAGCTGTTCGCTTGTGTTTAGGCTTTTCAGGCGTCTGTATTAAAGCTTAATGCACTTCCATTCTAATAAGACATGGGGGTTTTGATGAATGCAATGAGTGCATGTTTTGAAGAAGTGCAATATGCACGGCAGCATCTTATCTATGTAGTGCAAGAGTGTTTATGAAGCCTTGAGCTACAAGAATGTTTTCTAAGTGAGCTTCCCTCTGCAGAATGCATTTTAAGTGCCTGAGACACACAATACGTATGCACAAATGCGCGCACACCAACTCAGTCACGCAGAGTAATTTAGAACTGTAGGCTTTTAATCAGCATATTAAATGTGTCAACTCATAAAGTAAAATGCTGTAAATGCTTTCAATATTTATGTTTTCGTATTTGTCAACCCACATTTCATAACAAATTCATGAAAAAAGCCTCTCAAACTGCATGCTGGGAGACGGCTTTGTGCACTGCATACATTTTTGAAAAGACATCATCCATTTAGAGCTCATCATAAGAGATTTGCATCCCAAGCCTTTGAAAAATAAAGATAAATATTTTGTATCATGCATTTTTTAAACACCACACCAATAAAACATAATTCATAAGACCGGGCTTATGCTCGGAGTAATTTCTTGTTTTGTGGAAGAGGAAGGCTAATGGACTTTCATGTCACTTTGTTTAGTGAATAATTAACACTTATACAATATGTACAATCAAAGAATTGTATTATTGATTATCACAGTTGTTTTTTTTTTTAAATCCTTCCTCGGCAGCAGCTTGCTGTGAATAAATAACAGGCTGCCTCAGCGGGCAACTGCATGCGGTACACTGGCTCTGTTTAGCGAGTGCTTTTAGAGCCTTCGACACGCACCAGAGGCAACTAGCGCACCTCACTTCATCTGAGGCATGAGTTTGAATATTTGCTTTTCATCCTGTTTTTCAGAATGTAATTCAACAAAAACTAGACCGAGTATGCGATATAGATATAAAACACGACCCTGGTGACGTCTCCATAGAGTATATTCTTATGTTTTGGATCGTTTTGATGTGAAATCAGCATGTTTTGCTGTGATGCAAAAGTTAATGAAATGATGCCAGCATGGGGTGTGAGGAAAAGCCGTAGAAATGAGTGTACATTTCTAGTTTCTAGTTAAGAAACATTTGTTGATGTATTAGATGCTGTTAGCTGGAGCTTTAATGTCTGCTCAGACTAGGGACTGTGTTTGACCAAAGCAGCATTTTCACAGGTGTCTTAAAGATGCCAAGATGTTTACATTTTGCTTTGTGATAAATTATTAACTGTTTGTTGATCTAATTATTTAACAACTTACATAACATATCATGTTAGTTAATGGGCTAAACAATTAATGAATTTATTAGAGGGAGTGATTAACATAGCAGAATACCAAAACATGTTTCCTGAGATCCTTGTGGACAGATTGTGACAGTCGTGGGACTATAATTTATTAATTATAATTATGTAAGTTTCTTTTTCCTCACAAAAGATAAACATGTGACATCAACCATTTGCATATGGCCGTATATGCAAACTGAAGTTGACATCACTCTTACCTGATCTTTTTACTCCCCCCCCCCCCCCCCTGTCTTTTTCCGTCTGTTTGACATGCCATCACCTGCGTCTCATACCCAACATTCCCCAGGTTTTTTATTGGGAAAAGAGGTCATGCTGAGCTGTTGGAAGTGCAACCTCTATCCCAATAAAAACACATTCACAAGCATGTCTAATGGGCACATGGCCCGCAATGCAGAAAACAGCCTTCATGTGATCTGAAGGTTCACACCCACATCTCTGGAGGTCACGGCGTTCAGGAAGGAGGAGCAAAGCAGGTGATTTCTTTCGGTGTCTCACTCTGTTTTTGTCGCTGATAAACAACCACATGGAGGTATCTACATCTCTGCAGCAGTGGTGAAGAAAGTGTTCATATCCTTTACTTAAAAGTACGAGTACCCCTCTTTCGAAATATTCTAAGTGAAAGTCCCTCATTCATACTTAAAGTTTTAAAAGTACTCATATTAACATGAATTATGCTGTAACTAAAACAGTCAAATAATTGCACTGAAGTAAAAATGGAAATATTTGCAATTACTCAAGTACTTGAGTAAATGCAGTTGCATTCTTCCGCTGGCAATACATTTGAGATCCTCTTTACCCAAAGGGTATTTACATTATCAATTAATAGAGTATTTAAGTGCCTGTGTGAAGATGGGTCCTCATGGAATAGCTTCACAGCATGGAGCCACAATTAACTGCATTTTGAGAGGGAGCAGGAAAGGCCCCTGCTTAGAACAAACCTTCATATCCTATTACTACAAGCACAGTCAGATCACATCTGCTTCAAGTTTGAATTCATGTCAAAATCGCTGTGTTTAGGTGGGACTGGAGGAGAAGACCAATAGGCTGCAGTGTTTGTTGTTCCTTTGCCACAGTCCCAGACGGTCTTTTACAGTCCCAGAAAAGCAAAACTGATACAACATCCACTGCAGAGCACATAAGACAATGACGCACTCACTGAACACCAATCTCTATCGCTGAACAGTGCTTTAAATAACTTCTATATGTGCATTTGCCTCTTTTCCTCTTTCAGACTGACAGTTGGCTGTGCCTCTGTGAACACTGCAGTCACCCCAGAAATACTGTGGGCCACATAATACTGCTGCTCTCTCCATTTCATCGGGCATTCATCTGTGAAGTAGATAGAGTTGCCATTAGGAAGGAGACAATGCAGCTGCAGAAACACATATCACTTTTCCTTGATAAGAGGGAGACAAATAGGAGGAATTGTTTGTTGGGAGCCGTGCTCTGCTCCGGCACAGAGAGACTGTGAGGTTCTGTTTCTTCTGCACAGTTAACCTTTTTCATTAAACCGCATTGCATAATTATGGCGAGTCAGCGGCATCTTCATTGTTGTTTAATTAGCCAGCTAATGTTGTTATTCTGTGCTGCAAACCCTTCATTTGTCTTGCTTAAGGAGCCTCTCTCCTTCCATTACCATAGGGAAATTGAGTTTATTTATTGTAAGAAGAGAATATGCAGCGGTTATGTACGCAGGCTATTAAATCTTAATAAGCTCCAATGCCTACTGTTACAATGCATTGACGGCTTGCGAAGCTTTCTTCATTACAGCACCCTCAGAGTATTAGTCATGTACAGTAAGGGGGCTGCAGCATGTAAAATTTGTATTTGTTTTAAATAGGTCTGTCAAACAGAGGCTACAAAGTCCCATAAGCCTCTTGTGGCATTTCATATGTGACTCCACTCAGTGTTGTGAAGGCTGAGCTGCAGCAGCGGGGGTAGACTCCGATGGTGGACCATACGTGAAGTTGCAGACAATTATTGATCCTGACGATATTCTCCAGCACTTAACCTTTACACTAGCTGGACGCGATATGAAGTCCCTTATTGAATGTGTACTTTTATGTTCTTCTCTGGTGACAAGCCTAATCAATAGTCCCCCTCCTCGCTCTCATTAGGGGCAAGGGCTTCCAAGACTATCTTTAGCCTGGAAGTCTATCTTCCCGGGCGGCCCTCGGACCACTTTGGTGGTCTAATTCTTCAAATGCGCTGCCGTCGATGAGTTCACAAAAAACTAAACGGATACGGTCAGACTGTTTTTGGTCAGATACCACAAAACAACTGCCAAACTTTTCTTTGAAGCCAAGGAAGGCTCTTTTTTTTGTACTTATGTAGTTAGAAAGCCACTGAAATACTTTTTCTCTCCTAATCATTTTTTTTCCTCTTATGTAGGCAAGATGCTTCCAGATAAGCACTATTAATCATTCCCCTGCATCTGTTCATCCTTGTACACTTTCACCTGAAAAGTCTTTGCACTCGGAAAATAACGCTTCTCCTCGCAATTGCTTGACACATTATCTCATTAAAATGTACAAAGAAAACTCCTTCTCTTTATCTCTGATAATCTAATTAGCATCAGCCAGATGGTTTAATAAGGGATATCGGCGCCGTTTAGCCTCCCAAACGGCCCGCTGGAGGAGAACAGTGGAGGAGGCTCCTCTCCACTCTCCTCTTCACTCTGAATAGCTCTCCAGGGTTCACATTATTGCTTCCTCTGCCTGAGGCGAACCACTCCAACTCAGGAGTTTAGGGAGGATGAATGCATCCAGGAGAGAGACATGCTCAAAGTGAATCAAATAGGCAGAGATGTTGGATACTGCTGGGAATGTTTTAAACCAAATAATGGCAGATAACTGGCTTCACCTTTAGTTCCCCCAAGGAGGGAAAAACATTTCAGATTAGGCTTTAAATCTTTCAGAGATATATCAGACTGTTCAGTGTGTGTGTTTAATTGTTGCTGAGGTAACATCGTACCTAAGATTGTTTCTGCTTAGATAATGTGAATTTTTTAAATCACGAAAGCACAAAAGACTTGCATATTACAGCAGTTTCGGCTAAGTTCTGTCTTCCATCCTGCAATACAAGGAGCTCCGTGGTCCTATAACTTCAAGCTGTTAGGCCTGAAAAGGCACCAGTTCAAATAAAGTCAGGCTATCATATCATTAAGGAGGAAAAAGTTCTGTGTCCAGATTACATTAGAGGAGTCTTAGCCGTCTGGTTTCTCCGGTTCTGACACTTCTCCCTCCGTAATGAGCGGATGCTGCCGCAGCCGAGACATGAATGCTCAAGTGAAGTCCGGCAGACAAGACATCCTCAGCCAGGCCCTGCATTGGCAATCTAGGCAAATACGTCGAGCAGAAAGAGGCTAGCCAGCAAGCCAAGCAGCCCAGACAGTGGAGCCAGTTGCTACAGACCTCAGAGCCGGCAGTGAGAGAGACATGCTCAATTAACTCTCCAACTTCAGCAGGGCTTTTCCTGCTGGCCAGTGGAGAGGAACAATAATGACTGGATTTAGAATAAAAAGATGTGCACATCTACAAAGAAGGGGGTGTGCGCGGGGGAGAAGATGAGATAAGGGGCTCCCATTTAGATTGACGGTTGGAAATTGTGGAAGGTCAGCACGGTCTGTGAAGCGTCACCCAGGCAACTGCTGTGGCAAAAAAAAAAAAAACTACAGTCCAGGCGAGCCTGATCGGGGTGTGAAGCTCTGAAGCTTAGCTCTTTCTCTTTCACTCCTCTCTTGCTTTACTTTTTCTGTATTTCTTCTTGAGACCTCACAAATGGGACCTCCAACATATGTCACAGGATGATAGTAGAAACTTCTTGGTGAGGAGTAAAATAACAGGATTTGTTTTTTTTTTTAACCCGCAGAATATAATGAGTTAGTGAGAGGCATATTGGATGCTTCACTGTGTTGTCTTTTTTCAGATCACACTTGGAACAAAAGTTGCATGTTGTAACTTTGAGGGTTTCATGTAGGCTTGTGGGAAGAAAATGTTGAATCTGGCTTTGCTGACAGTAATGATCTTCATCAATCTGGAAGCTTTTTGATCTCTTCCCAAAACCAGGCCTGTTTTTTTTTTTGGTTTTTTTGTTTTTTTTTCCTCCATGCCACAGACAAGTGTGCCAGGTAATCAGAGAATACTAATGAAGTGGTTTATTATTGAGTTAACCGGGTTTCCAAACTCCAAAGGCCCTGCTTAACAACAGGAAAATAGATTATTTCTCCATCAACAACATTTAGAGGATCATTAGGAGGAGTTCTGCATAAGTGGCCTGAGGTAAAGGATTTTAACAAGCGTCTGAATCTCTGCCTAATCTGCACCGTAGCTGGCATATGCGACCGCCACGTGCTAATTGCACTCAGCTGCAACTGAAACAATATCTAATTGTCAGCTGGATTAATTAGGCACATGTGTGTGCACTGTGCATCCCTAAACAAGGACCCACATAAATATCACCAGGTAGAAGCCAACAGATGGGAATCCTCAAACCTCTTGCATTAGTTCATGGGAAATTAACACAAACGTAAACTGAAAGGCCTTTCTTTTCAGCCATAAAGCACAAAAAAAATCTTTCTTTTTTTTTTTTTGCAGTTATAACGTGATACGCTGAGCTGCAGAAATTAGCGACTTAATGCGGTCGCACTTTTTACTCTGTTTGACTCTGCTTTTGGTATTTTCAGCAGCAGCACCTCTGTGTTTACATACAGTGTTCGACAGTTTAAAGGAATTTGTAGAGTGAAATCCCTCCTCACATCATAACAGTAATTACATCCCTTAGCAATCGACACAACCTTCCAGTCTTTTTTGCACTTCAAGCACTTTTTAAACTGTTTTACAATCAATTAAACCCTGTGGACCCCCTCCCCTCTGCACTGCTGCACTCTGTGCTGATCAGTATCTTCAAAAACATTCATAATGTTCACGTAGCTTCAGAGTTTCACAATGTGCATATGTGTGTGTGTCTGTTTGTATGCTCATGCTTATACCTGTGTGTGTGTGTGTGTGTGTGTGTGTGCGTGTGCGCACATGTGTGCATTTACTCGAGCTTGTGAACTGAACTTTGCCAGGTGGTGTGCACATATCATACACACTGAGGTCTTATTAAACTTTGTGCAGCCCTCACTCAAAACTTTGACACACACAGTGCTGTAAGTTTGCATTACGAATATTAATGCCCATATTAATTTTGTGCTGACCTTTTGCCATCCACAGGCTCTGTGCAGCAGTCCAAACAGTCGGAAGCTGTTTTTAATTCCCTGGTCGAGGTGAGAGAAACACATACACTTGCATGCACACATTAATGAAAAAAATCTGGTGCCCTAAGCAGCCTTGCATGCACGACATTATGGCTCTCAGCCTCAGCTTAACTTTATCACTGACGTTGATCATCAAGACTGATGTAAGCTCTCACTGCAGGTTTTATACCTCACTTGTTCCCACTTCATCCAGCATAGGATATTAATGCATATATCCCCATGTTTGTATTCATATTAAAATGTTGATGGGAAAAAAAGTATATTATGCTTTGTATAAAGTGTTGCAGCTATTAAGCCATGATTGTTCCTACCTCAGCGTGTAGGCACATTGTACTGGCTTCACAGATGACAAAGTAGCTACTGTTAAGTATGTTACAAGAGAAATTAGTCAAATATGTTAAAATACGTTTTACAAAGCAGGTGTTAGGTGCTTTAAGACAAAACAAATGGCTTCAGTTGAAAAAGCAGCATCAGCCACATCCCAGTATGAGGTCTTTCAACACTGTTCACCTCAAGAACGGTGCTGAAATGCTCCCGGACTCAATTTCCAATTGTTTACGGCTAATTTGCGGCAGCTTTCCAATTAGGTAAACACACCAGCTGAGAAAGCTGCTTTTTCTTTAAAGTTTTTCCCGTGAGGAAGAAGTGAGTTAGTTTACCTTCAGGACATGGAGGGTTTGGGGGTCATAACAAGAGATAGGCAATGTGACAGGGACAAAGGAAATGCATTAGTCAGCCATGTTGTATGTTTCTGGGAATCCATTCTGTGTGGAGTTCACTCGGGAGAAATTACATTTCTGCTTTGATTTAATTAAAGCTAAATATTGGGCAATCGTCAGGCACTTGGCAGGGTATGCTTGACACTGTAATTATCTCCTGAGGTGCTTTTGTCTTAAAGGCTGCATTCATGCGTGAAACCAATTCCAACGTTGACTCGTCAAGGGCTGCACTTTTTTTTTTTCTTTAAAAATAAAAGACACTGTTTGCTTACTATTCCTCTAAGCTGTCTATAACCTGTCACAGGGGCTGAGGCAGACCCCTGGTGACTTTTAGAGTGGTGAGATGAAGAGCTGCTAAAAACAAATACAGCGTCAGCTGCCCGTTAGTTTGTTGCAGGGGAAGAAAACGCGGTTTGCCTTCAGTGAATTTCTCCCTGTTTTTTGAAGGAAGCACATTTGTAATGCAAAGGTTGTCCTAAAACAGTGGAAAATAACCGCAGTCATGGATTAATGGGTCTTTACCTTCTTTATCAGCCTCTGAATAAAACATTTTTGTGATCGTATACAGTTCTATGACAAGGTGTGTGAATACAGTATGTACAGTATGCATTCAGTGATGCCGTGCCTCCTTTTTATTTACTGTATATATCAACCATCTCTCTCAGTTCTTTCTGTGCACTGCGCTTTCTCTTTCACTCTCAGTTTTCTCTTGAATTATTCACCAGTGTCATCATGTTGACCTGTTCCTTGTCAGTGCTGTAGCTGTGTGTGTGTGTGTGTGTATGTGTGTGTGTACGTACGTATGTCAGTGCTGCAGCTGTGTTGGTGCATCCGTGTGTGTCTGTGTCAGGGCCAAGCAACGCTCTCCTCATCCAGTCCTCGGCTGTAATTTGTGTCACTGACTTGAGTTTGATGGGTGAGCAGCTCCGCACAGCACTGTGTCACAGGGGTGGAGTGGCGGTGTGTGTGCGTGTGTAAATGTGTACGCACTCGTTGTGTGTGCGTATTTTTTTCCGCGGCGCCTCTGCATGTCTTTGTCTGTCTCCACCCTGAGATGTGGCCATGTGAACCTGTTACGGTGTGTGTGTGCTTGCATCTGTGTGTGTTTTCTTGCTTCTGTGTGTGAGAGTGTGTGTGTGTGTCTGTGTGCTCGCGTGCGTGTGTGTACCTGTGAGCATGAACAGCGGTGCAGCTCTTTCCCAACGTTGCCTGCATCGGCACAGTGTCACAGTGAGGAGCCCGGAGGAGACAGCCGAGGCCGCGGCGGTGAGGCGCTCACAGCTGCCACTTGTCACATTAGTCAGCTCAAATTTGGAGGAAATCAATTCGGAACCTTAATTCGCTCGATGACTCCCACGCCCGCTGCAGCCGAAGAGACCCGGCCACCGGTGGGCTTCCCTCCGCCTCTCCTCAAACTTCCCTCCCCTCCTTGCAAAAGATGAGGAATCAACTCCCAGGGGACACAAGTCATCAATCTTAAATCACCTCCTCCAAACTAATGGCAGTCCCAACCCGGCCAGTCCTGCTAAATTGAATTATTACTGGATTGACAAAAAACTGCTGAGAATATTTTTGAAGGAAGGGAAGGGATGGCTGAGCGTCTCTTAATGACGGGAAGTGGAGGGGAAGTGGTCGCACAAAGTCATGAAGCAGGAGGGGTAGAAGTCGTACTCATGCACGCGCACGAACACACAGGCGCACCACCTAGCCCGCGCAAACGTTCACACGCGTGTTCAACATTGCATGCGCTTTAACACCAGTAGCCCACTTAAACACACTCGCTTTTACCTTTCTCTCACACAAACACACAGACACACACACACACCACTTAAAGGTAGGTTTCACCAGCTATGTGCTGTATGCTAATGCTCATCATCACTCAGGGCAGGTTAATGACCCAGCTCTCAGCTCGGCAGGCTTGGCAGAGACAGCTACTGCATAGACCACCTACTCATTCAGACACAATGCATGGGGACAGGATGCTGGATAGGGGGCTGCAGTGCTGCCTTTAAGAGCTCAGGGGCCCTTAAGAAATAGTTTGAGGCTCAGTAAATGAAAGCAGGTGGAGAGCGCCGAAGTGAAGCAAAACACTTTGGACTTTAGTTTTTGTTTTTAGGCGGAATTAACGTCTACAAAGGGGTACAAGACAGGAAGAGCTAAAAGCCAAAAAGTTGGAATGAAGGACATAAGAGGAGAGCATTGCTTAATGTGATGTATAAAGATGAAACAGATATTATGTTTTCCACACGCACAGTCAACTTGGTGAAAGTTTTTTAAATGTCGACAAATGAATTGTTTAACTTTGTCAAAGCCGTGAAGTGTTGCAGTAGATACACATTTATGTCATCAAATGTGCAAATTGCATCACGGACGCACTTATTGCTGTTAACGTTTGTTCTACCAACAGCTTTTCTGCACTGTAAAAAAAAAAACAAAAAAAACGTGCACCATCATGCTAACTTTACTCACAGTGACAAACACACTACAGGCTGTCTTTTGAGATGCACGTGAAAGACTTGAAAGACTGTTGATGTAAATCCTTAACCTCCTGCAGGGCACCTCCCCACTGTACCTTGACAGAGAAGCAGAGAGAGGCTTGATCGTAACATGTATGTATTGCCGCTCAGTGCCGCTGTCTGTCAAGTGTATACTGCTGTAAACACGTTGACTGTCAGCGGAGCTGCTTGTTGAGAGATATTTACCGTTCCTCGCTGTCACCGATTCCACCACGCACTTAGAGTTACGGCTGCCTTGCGAGGCACATGAAAGTGATGGATGAAAGTTTTCCTCTCCCAGGGCGCGGGGCTGAATTAAATTGAAAGCTACTGTTTATTCCCCCCGTGTCTCGTCGCAGAATCAGGTTTGTTTGCAATTGATTTAAGCCGGGGGGGTCTATTGTGGAGGAAAGGCTAAGGTTTTCCTCTTGATGGAAAAGATGATTGAATTTGTTTTGTCTCGCGTGCCTCTCTGCTTGCTCTCATTCTATCCTTTGCCTGTGTCAGTAAATCAGATCATCTCTCTCCCCTGTCAACACACGCTCCTTGTTGAGCAGTCAAAGTTAATTTGCAAATGTGCTCTTTGATTTTTTTTTTTTCTCCTTTCCCTCTTTGTCTCTTTCTTCCCCTGCCTCTTTTTCTTTCCCGTTTTTTAACGCTTTTGAGAAGTCCTCGCAGACAGTTTGTCTTTTTGCTGAGTTGTTCTTCCTCATTCAAAGAGAAAGGACGTTCTTACTGTTTCACTCGCTTCAGCTACACCAGCTTTGATGAGATGATGAATCCTGTCTCAAGCAGGTGACGTCTCACCCTGTCTCAGCAATCCCCAGCTACACCTAGCCGTGATAAAGTTGGGTCCCTGGTTAAGGAGAGCTTGTCAACCGGATTTCCTTTGTAGAAGGACCGACCGATGTCTGAGGGCTTCCTGTGGGGAAATGGCTACAGAGTCATTATTCATCATCCAAGGCTTTGCCCGAGCCCGTCAGGTGCTCTCCCTCGGCAGCAGTCCATCTCTGTAGCCATTCATCATAGGCCTGAATGGAGCTGAAAGGGAGAAGGGAGCGAGACACTTAGGCCCTCCGCTAGCGAGGCCCTAATGAAGGCCCTTGTGCTGTTCACATACAAACACCTCAGCGATATTAAGTTGGGTCAATTATCATGTTGCTCTCAGCCAGCCATCAAGCTGCAGAGCCCTGCGTTTGAGTGTGAAGTGTTTTTAAGTCCAACTCACTGAGGAATACGCTATGTATTAGACAGAACTAGTGGTTTTAATAAATTCCTCCAGTGCTTTTAAAAGTCTGCACCAACCTTTTTTGTTGCATTTAGCTGCCTATGTCATCAGATTATATAGAGGGATCCGGTATTTTGGTGTCAAGTTGTGCTGTGTTTTCCTGGTCCAGCTCCAGCACATAACGACATGCTAACTTTGCTCTCACAAGGTAGTGTATTAGGTTTGATTAGTTCAATTTAGGTACTCAGCATATGCACTCAGAAAGTGGTATATAGAAAAGGGATGCTGAGTTTTATTAAGCATATTAAGGTATGTGGCCCACAGATTTGTTCTTATCTAAGAGTCATTATGGGGTACATTTACTGCTGTGATGAAAGTGGAAGACAATGAAGAAGATGTTCGTGTTTTAAATGGTAGAAGTGCTTGAATTTGCTGCACGACATTACTTCAGATTGTTACACGAGCATCAAGGCCTTCTTTGCAGTAATTACACAGCACCAAGCACAGCAATCTTGCATGTTATTTCAGAATCGGAACTGTGTAGTCTACAATGTTCCCCTGACCTCAGCTCAGCTGTGCTACCGCACAGTACACTTACAGCTACAAGCACAGCCGCAGGTGCGTGTAGAGTAACGTGTGTGATTATGCATCTCCTCCAGGCTAATCTGATGAAATGATCCGGTTTTTGGGGAGGCATCTGTCCTCTTCTGTTCTCAGTCTGGGGAATCTCAGCTGGTATCACTTTGTTAGTCGCCCCTTACGTTTGTGTGTAAATCTCAGCGTTTGGTGGTCCACGGGAGACTTGTCAATACTCCGAGCCGTATAGGCTGTGGCAGCCTCACTTCAGGGAAAACATTGCCTTGAAGTACTGTCTTTCCTCATCTTCAATGTCAGCCCTGGGGCTCCAAGACAACATATGTTCCCCACATGTCCCCAAGACATGGCAGCCAGCGTGCGCTGTACGCTAGCTAGTCGCACAAACGCATCATCACACGGCTACTGTCTTCCTCACAGCTTCACTCCCATCTCTCCTCCCTCTAACCCCCCCCATGTGCACCCGTTACAACTCTGGCACTGAAACAGATGGCCGTAAATTACAATGGCAGTTGTGCCTTAAAAGTACTATCACAAACTCCCAGCAACCCCACCCCCTCGCCACCCCCCGCCACCATCACCGAAATGACAAAATCATTAATTGGCATTGCGTAAGGGCTGGCAGCCTTAGCAGTGTCTCGCACAGCATGAGCGCCTGTCTAAAACTCACAGATGTAAAAGATTAATCTTTTTGCCTTCAGGTAGGTGAGCTGAAAATCAGTGGGTTAAAAAAAATAAAAAAAACAGGCAACACTTCTAGCTGTTTGGTTAGCGGGGAGAACAGAGAAGAGGGCACACCCGTGCTTCTGTTGGAAGTATTCAGTATTTTGTCCTTGAAAGCACCCCATGTGACAATTGCACTGTTTTTGTATTGCGGAACAAGGAAGGACCGGAAGATTCAACGTTTTTGATAATTTGCATTTTGTTCGGTGGAAGAAATTAAGAACGTTTTTGGGTCTGTAAATGGTTCTTTTTAGCTCAAACCATGTTTAAATATTACATTCTTGAATCTTGCACAGCGTACTGATTAATGCGTGTGTGTGTGTGTGTCGTGGGGGGTGGTGGTGGTGTGGTGGGGTGTCCTTTCGCACAGAGATAAGATATAGTATATTACAACCAAAATTAATGGTATAAATATTAACTGCTCTCTAACTGGTGTGTTGAGATGAGCATGTTTTGACATGAGTGAAATTACTGCATAATGGTTACTCTGAGTTAAGAAATATGTGCTGACATGACATCTGAAGTAAAATGTGAATAATTAGTAATAATTAACTTAAAATAAAGACGAGGTCTAATAGAAAACGCAGAAGTAGTTGTACTCCATGGGGAACGTTCACACTACAGAGACAATTCAGACGTCCGTATTCTTTATCTGAGCTCTCTGATTACCTGCCAAGCCACACCACCTCCACCACCCCGAAATTAATAAAGCCATGTGTTAGATATTAGCAAGGCAATAAAAGGATGAATATTTGATAGCAGAGATCCCAACGCTGTTATTACCAGGCCATTGCATCAGCACAGTGAGCTCAGACTGAAGATAGGTGCCACTTCCTCATGTCAGCAAAAACAAGCTCTGACAATGTGTTTTTTCTTGTTTATTTATTTATAAAGCAGCAAAGATTGTATGTAGAATCTCATGCACAGTTTGCTTTCTTCAGTGTAACAGGAGAATTTTCTCTTTCACACAACTGCTTTTATCCAGCTGTCAGTCCACTCTCACCTTCCAAATTCCTCATCCCTCCTTTTTCTCACTATCCTTCATTTTTTTCTTTTCCGCTGTTCCTCTTTTTGTGTTTTTTAGTTCCATTAATCTTTTTCGAGGGCCTTCTATAATCCATCTCCCCAGCCGAGAGGTATTCCCCGAGGGTAAATTACTCTGGAGGCCTGCCTGGCCCCGCACTGCATCAGATTGACCCTCAGCTTGTTTGCCATTTTGTATACTGCACTGTTTATTTAACAAGGAGCAGAGTGAGTGTGATTTCCAGGGACGGGTCCCTGTGATAGTAGCTTTGACACCCTGCCTGAGTAATGACCCTCATTATGGAGCCTCTGACAGCTCCCTGAAAGGCCTGATTTATGAATATGCTGGGACCGTAGCCCCACAAGCCTCTACGCACCAGCCTCTGAGCATGGTCTCCCCTCCCTCTGTCAGCACCCACAGTCTATACATACATGTGCGTGGGCGTTCGCACACATGTAGTGCCTACACATGAAAGTAAATGGCATAAGAAATGCTTTTTTGGCTTCAGAATTGCCATACCAGAATTGCCTTACCATCACTTCTTTTGCCTAACTTTCTGTTCTTTGTAAATAACAGCAGAAAATATGCAAGCTCTCCCGGGTGGTCTGTGGAAAGTTGGATTTAAGATTTTATAGGGAAAATAAATTCCTCAAAAGTTCATTTCATTCCCCGACTCATTTTTTGGTATGCGAACGCAGCAACGTCCCACGGAGAGAGGCCAGTGCCGCAACTTCCAACTTTCATTTTATTTCATTTTATCTGGTCTTATTGGTCAGTACTTCATGAAAATTTCACACATCTCACCCCTCAAGGATTAACCCTATACATATTAACCCTTCTTAAATATCACACATATCAAAGGGCAGCATAAATAAATAATGAGGTATATATCTCTTCTTTTTTCTTGCCCCAACAGAATCAATTAAGCAGGCAGAGGAGGAAAGAGGTTCTTTGGGAGGCTCTGGGCTTGGCCAGGCCTTGAGAAGACCAGGCCTACTGGAGGGGAATCACAGGGAGCGAGGCAGACAACAGATCAGATTGGGGAAGGAGTAAAGAGGAGGGCACAGAGAGAGAGAGAGAGGACGAGGGAGGAAGAGGGAGCAGGGCCATCCAAAGAGAGGAAGAGGAGAGAAGAGGTGGGATATCCACTGGATATGCATAAACAGCAGCTGAACAGGCAGGCAGGCGGGCACGTGAGCGAACGGCAGAAGCAGATAAAGCTATACAGGCTTGTCAGAATCCAGCCGCTAGGCCAGTGATTTATGAGGATCCCCAGTCAAGACTTTGCTTCAAATCCTCCATCCAGCAGCCTTTTGTTCACAGCATAGATGCCACCCTCCTACATGTGCACACACCTCAGTTTGACCAGCCCACTCAGACAGTGTATTCTGGATATCTGATTGACGCTGATGTTCGAATGTTAAAAAAATCATAGTATTCTTGAGATATGTACTGCTTAGGGCATTTTAAAAGTTAAGATGTACAGTTTTCAGTGCACTTTGATTGTCAATCTGTCACTATCATGGCAACTCTGTCACTATGTCATTTACATAACAACATATCTTAAGTATTTCTGTACTCGCTTAGCCCCTGTCATATGCTGCTGCGCCTGTGATAAGCTAAAACAGGCTCACACTGTTGGCTATGCCTGTATGAGTCAGGCAACTTTTGGTTATGAATGCATTCAGATTGCTTGTTGATCCATCCGAAAGTCCCAAAATATTCAGTTTTCAGCTATATAAAACTGAGAAAAGCTGTAACTCCACTGAAGGAACCAGCAGCCAACAACAATGTTTGGCATTTTTGCTTCACACATGAGTTAAAAAGCTAATTAATCATATAAAATTGTTGCCAGTTCATTTTTTCTTGATTGACTAATGGATTATTATTGTTCCAGATCTACAGCACATGAATTCGCTCCCACACTTAATCAGTTGCAGCATGCTGTCCTCACTCTGTCTGTGCTGTGTAGTTTGTTGTCTGCAGTCAGCAGTGTTGTAAAAAGTACCCAACCGTCATAAAATAAAGATATCATGCTAAAAATGTGCTTTGTGAAAGTGAAATTCACCCATACAAGTCATGTTGAAAGTGAAAGCCTTACAGTATCTGATATTAAATGTACTTAAGTATGAAAAGGAATTTTCTGCTAATAAATGTTTTTAATCATCAAAAGTACAAGTAAAAGTAAATTATTCATAGTGTAGTTCAGCCCTACAGTAGTCATAAAAGCTGTAATACACACATATTGCTCACACACCTTCTCATCACTCGCTTAGTTTAGCTTCACATAGCTGTCATTAAATGCACCTTTCAGATGTTCATCATAGCGCCGCCCTATGGCACAACTGCCCCACCGCTTCATTTATTCATGATTTTCCAATGGACTCTTGACACTTGTTTGTGACAGATAAATGACAGAGGTTTGTTAATGCTGTATGTTACTTTATTTATATTAAGTATGTATTGTGAGAGCTTTGGTCTGAGTTCATGAAACTGTCAAGGAATTTGCTGTAACCTGCAGAGGTACTGATTGTGGCTTTTATTTGTCTTTCTAGAGTTGGCTTATTGAGTAGATAACTGATTGGGCACACACACACACACACGCACACACACACTCACGCACATACATATTTCTCTTGCTTTATGCACTGCATTAAAAAGCCCTGGATAAAAGGTAAGGAATATGCTTTATTAACTTTAAATATGCATGAAGTTTCAGAGGGAAAGTGCAGCACAGCATCAGAAATGTCCAAAAGCTTGACTACTTATATCTCTTTTTTTCCTCAAAAACTGTAAATAATTAAAAACAGAGCGAAGGAGCAAGAGAGAGAGAGAGGAGGACAGAAAAAGTCAAAGATACTCACACTCTGCATAAACACATTCTTATTAGTGACCCCAGATGCCCCGAGACATCAAATCATAAAGTTACAACACACAACTCTCTCCAGATTGTTTTGTGTGTGTATGTGTGTGTGTGTGCGTGTGCGTTCTTTCTCTGCTCAACGCACACACACATACAGAGAGAAAGCCACAGCTGCATATGGAAAAAGCTCCTCTGTTTTTTCCAGTCCTGGCATCAGCACCAGAAGTTCTGGGGGCTCATCCCTTTGAGGGGAGAGTTGAAAGGGCCAGACACTCTTTTTGTGTCTCTCTCAGAATATCCACAGAAACTGATCGTATGTCACAAAAGTTTTCTGTCACCTTTCACCTTGTGAATGGAGATTTGCTGAGCGCTGATGGATTTCAGTGCCTGGCAAATTGCGCTCAAACTTCAGATCAAGGTCGCACCTTTTGTGGACTTTTCGCCTCGCTGTAACATCCTGTCTCCATCTAATAAAAAGCAGATATTGACACTGTGACACCCTTTCTTATTAGTCAATTGATTTCCTTTTGATTCCAGATATTCAGCCAGAGTGGGAGAGCTTAGCTTTGTGGCTCCAGGCTTATATGAAGAGGCTTAGCCTTATTAGGAAATGGGGATTTTGCAAACATGACAACCACACATTCACCACAACTCCCTTGGTAATGTAAATAGATAAATACATAAATACATAAACAAGCTGTGAAAGGCTGATCGTGTTAGTCCCTCCTGATTTAGCAGAATCCTCTGCTGAAAATGAAATCAGCTATGCTTGCTATCTCCGTGTCAAATGTTATTTTCCCGACTGTAAATGAGCTACACAAAATTGTTTTTTATATCGTTGCATGTTATTTGGCCCCTTAATCTTCCGCTATGGCAGCGGTTGTTCGTCATGATTATTTCAGCCAGGCAAACGATATTTAAATGAACAAATAGCGAGTATTTACCCGGCATCATTGCCTTGTCATGTTGGCTACGTCGCCTAATGGCCTTCTAGACTCTCGCTCTATTTATGGGAGTCATTTCATCCTCTGTTATTTACCTCCCTGCTCCCCACCCCAACATCCTCCCCTCTTTTTTCTCATCTCCATCATGCAACTGCCTCCGTTCGCTTCTCCCTGATGCATCGTCTCCCTTTGAATTTTAATTTCAGCAACGTGCTATTAGAAGGGGGTGTAATCCCGTCACTGCCTGTCCTTCATGCCTCTCACACAATGATGTATTAATGCCAGGGCACACTAATGAATGGAAAGCACCAAGTTGTTAAGTCTGTTTTAAGGTGCCATTTCTATTAATTTGCTTTTTGCTAGGCTCTGTTGATTTTTTTTTTCCGTCTCGTCTTCCTGGTCTTTGTCTTTTTTTTTTCACATCCACAATTTTATTTTCACAAATGCTCTGGCTGTAACACCTCTGTATGTGTGAGAACGCGTTGAGATTTGTGTCAAATTATTGCTATGAATAGACGAGAGTCTGGCTGTGACTGATACATGCTGAACTCCCACGGGATGTCTCAAGTCAACAAAAATGTCACATCTGTCCGATAGTCTGCTTGATGTACCAGCTTGTTAACACGTTAAATTTCATGTCAAGTGTTTGTTTCTCTTGTAAAATAGTTTGAAGCCTACAGAACTGTATCTGAGCACCTTTTCCTGTGCTTACATGGAAAAACCAATAGAAATCTATACGATTTTACAGAGGAAAAAAAAACGGCGGAAGGATTCAGTATCCAGTGTTGTTCGGAGCAATTTATCCCCTGTTGAAAGTCTACAATCCAGTCAATACCCACCTCTTTTTAGTGGACGAATGTGGCTTAATCTGATCTCTGGATTGCACCATACTGGAGTTAGCTAATATGTGGATCACATGAGACTCCACATAGGCAGGCAACCTATCCTCATTTACATTGCTGTTTCCTTCCAGCCATGCAAGCACTCACAGTGATTGGGGGGGTATACATCTTTCAAAAAGCCCACAAACCCAGGATGGGCTAAATTACCAGAGTGCAACGGGGGGGGGGGGCTTCATCGTTTGTGTTTCATGCGAAAGAGCTTGCTGCCATTCCTTGCCGCTTGACTGGGCAGATTATGCTCAGGTATCAGCCGCAGCCAAGAAAGCGGATTACTTGTGTCCAAATAGAGTTGTCAGTTTGGAAACTCAAGATGCAATCATTTCCATGCGAAGGGTAATTATAGAGGATCAGGCCCACGTTACTGTCAGACGCATGCTGCAGGATGAGACAATCACTCACTAATGAAGGATTTTACATGTGTGAGGTGAACAAGGTACTCCTTCTCAACTCCTGTGCGCTCCCTGTCTGTTTCTCACTGTGTCCTTCTCCGCTATGTTGTTTCATGTAGGTTTATAATAGTCTATGTGCAGTCTTTTGACTCACTGTTGTATAGAGAGCATATGCTCTGACTATCTGTAAGTGCTGTTGAAAGAGATCAAGAGAGCATCCACAGAGCTGAACTGCTGAGTTTCCCAAGTAAAAATAGCACCCAAAACAGATGAAGCACTGGGTCAAACACTGTTCACCTTTCTCAGTGAGTCATATGACCAGCATTAAAAACTGGAAACAAAGACAGCAGGAGCAAGTAGAATACCAAACTCTTGAAACGATATCTTGGTGGCATTACACTTTAGACAATGTACAATCATGCCACCCTGAAATCAGCTCTAGGAAAAAAAAGATATGAAATACTTTACGAACACACTATGTACACACAGTGAATGTACACAGACTGGCACGTCTGCCTCCTTCAAAGTAAAACAGTGTCTTTAAACCTCAAGTGAAACTGTTTACATAGAACAATAAACATTTTTAAAGATGATTGAATAAAATAAATGAGTAAATGTCAAGTAGAAACAACAAAGTCATATTGGGGGCCAGCCATGACCTAGAGGTTGAAGAAGGGGCTTGTGACCAGAGAGTCGCTGGTTTGATTCCACCCCGGACTGGCAGGAAAGATTTGGGTGAGATAGAGTGTTTAATAATAATGCCCTTGAGCAAGGCACATGACCCCCCCATGGCAGCCCACTGCTCCTGTGTGTTTCATTGCATGTTGCATGTGTGTGTGTTTCAATCAGTGATGGGTTAAATGCAGAGAAGTAATTTCCCAGCCTGGGATTAATAAAGTAAATAGAATTAAAAAAATGTTAAACATTTTAAAAATATTGTATGCAGCACAGTTTTTGCACAGCCAGATCACACTGAATCATCTCATCACTCATTTCCAATACACTTCAATGTGGACACAGTAATCCTTGTGTACTCCATAACAATATTTGGCTTTTGTGGAAAATAAACTTTTACTATTAATGACAGTTTGCTGCCACTAACCGGGACTTTAAGTTCATAGAGTACTCAGGGCTTAGTAGAGGCATATTCTTCTAGTTTGCTGATGACTCGCTGAGGACAAGCGGTGGATTTTTTTTTTCCTTCCTGCTTCCTCACCACATGTTCCATCAGACAGATGATGATCATCTGTCATTACAAATTATGGGATAGCTGCCAGCTTTTGTCTCTGTGTCTGACCTTAATGCCCTTTGGCCTGAACTGTGACCCCGACTGAACCACCTTCTTCATAAAAATGCAGCATGAAAACCACCATCAAACTACCCAAACACAGACTCCTCCTTCGCAAAGAATACACACACACACACACACTCACACACACAAAATGTCTGACTCTGTTTTATTATGACGAGCTTGTGCATTGTACATCCTACCAATACCCAATCACTCATTTTCCCACTAAATACCTCTCCCTCCTGATGGCTTCACCCGGTGCTCGGTCGAAAAGGTCACACAATTAAATGGCTAAGGCCTTCTGTTCATGTCATAGAATGGTGATGTATCACTCCAGGCTGGCTGTACGTGTACCTGACACACTGTGAGCATGAATATGATTTCAGAGATCATTAAAAATTTAACAGCGTGACCTAATTACCCGAGCTCCCTATTCAGATTCCAAGCAGTGAGTGAGATGGAGAGAGAGAGAGAAAGAAAAGGAGGAGGAG
Organism: Scatophagus argus; assembly: GCF_020382885.2. Classification (NCBI taxonomy): domain Eukaryota; kingdom Metazoa; phylum Chordata; class Actinopteri; family Scatophagidae; genus Scatophagus; species Scatophagus argus. The sequence continues at coordinate 9,814,576 of NC_058514.1, read as the reverse complement.
GAGGAGGAGGATGATCTGTGTATGGCAGGCTAAGCCTCATCTGGAATCAATTATAATTACTTTATGTTGCTGCTTTGTCAATCAATATGGAACGAGCAGTAATGGATCGCTCAGGTGTCACATACTGTACTTAGAGCAGCGGAGTTCTGTTGTTTGTGCGTTTGCATACATGATGGAGGTCTCAGAAGGACTCGCTATAATTAGCGGGTTAGTTTAGTGTGGTGTATTTAAGTGGATAAGGTTTGTGAGCACCATCATTTATCTTGAAGTGGGTTGATTTTAGATTTGAGGATGGCTCTACAGTGCCCCATAAATGAATTGAGAAATGAGGAGAGCACAGTGCATGCATATGTAACTATTTGGTGGTATAGACAACATAGACTCGGGAAAGAAAAGCACTCCATTGTTTTCATTGAAATCAACTTCCTCTTGGGGCACATGAGTTTTTTTTCCCCTCCTTTTTACCATATTGATCGCTCAGATGTGAGTCACAAACAAGGCAGATTACCATTATCTGCCGTTACAAAGCGTTTCAGGAATCTTTGACTGAAGTCGTAAAAATCTGGGGGCTTTTCATGTCTCTCTGCATCGATTTAACGTTTGTGAGAATGAATTGGAGATCAATTGGCTTACCTCTGGGCAGACTTAATGAGCAAGCACAACACACCGAGGCCTGTTGTTGTCTTCCTCTTGCTTCATAGTCTTCAATAGCAGGAAAAATGATGAAGAATGATTTCCAGTTTCCAGAGGCTGTCCTGTAACCAAACCTGATTTGAGGGCATTTAGTTTTCACTCTTTCTTGTGCATGACGACAACAGAGGGTTACTGTGATATTTTGCCTAACAATTCGTGTGACTAATGACCTTCTGAGTAATCTCGTACTCAATAAGCATACCTCATTACTCACTTTGCAAAGCTGTCTTAAAAACCTTTTTTGGCATTTGAGTGGGACAACTCTTGCATGGCACCTTATCTATGAAATATCACTGCAGTAATTACACTACAGGGATATAATGTCATGGTGGAGCCTTGTGATGCCTACCAACACTCCATAACCCTCTTTGTATATCGTATTGCATCATTCACATTTCTTTGCCAAATTGTTGTCACTGCCACATTTTCAGCTCTAATCTCACTCTGTCCCTGGCCTGAGCTTCACTGTTTGACTGCTGTGTTTGAATCCCTTTCCCCCTGCCTTTCACCCAGGCGATTTACTATAAACATTTACCCTCTGCCCACCTGGGATCAATAAAGGCTGTTGCCATGTGGTAATCAGATGGCACAGCGAATCTTCTAATCACCGTCTAATACCCGGTGAGGAGTGTGCAGCTGATGGTTCCCGGCAGCTCCTGACCCCCCCCTCCTCCTGTCTCGTGCGTCGCCAGAGTCTCTGTTTACATGCACGGGACCTGACTGCAGGACGCGGCCTCCGGGTGGCCTCCCCGGCCTCAAGTGATTCCATAGGTTCACCCAAGAGTCACGGAGGGATGATGGGGGCTTTGAATTTCTATCAGGTTACTGTTTAGTTTGGAGGGAACAGGAGGGTAGCGCCTCAGTGTGGCAGGTGAGAAAGTTATACTTTGGAATGGTGATAAAGTAGACAAAAAAAAAAAGATATGTGAGACTAGACAGACAACAAAAACAAAAAGAGGAGAGGAGGTTAAAAGGTGGTCCAGAAGACAGGACAGTATATTATGCAAATAATGTAAAAAGTATTTATTAAAGTTAATGTTTTCAGAATTTGGAAGTAAACAGTCATATCAACCAGTTTCTACTTTTGTATTTTTCTTCTCTCTCTTTTATTCTTTCATCTCCATCTCCTGAAGCCCTTCATCCTTTCCTGTCCTCTGCTTTGCCCCCCCCCCTCTGTCCTCTCTCACCTCCACCACGGTACAGTATTCACCAAGCCTTAAGCCACCATACTGTGTCTTAGATGAAGCTCGTGGGAGTTCAAGAAGCTGTTTTGTGACCGTCGTCTTCCGGTGGCCTGGACCTGAGTTGACTTCAGCGAGATGAGAGGCATAAAATAAAAAGGATCTCACAGCAGGAGCACGCTGTCGAGGGACCTGCGAGCAGCGTCATGTTGAGCAGGAATATTCAGAGCTCCTGTAATTGCCCCACAATGTTTTAGAATGTGTGGTGAACATGTTTCCCTATTGTTCATCCACGTTTTATTATACTGCTGGGTGAAAAAAAAAGTCTTGGTTATTGTATGAATCTGCAACCATTGAAAGGCACGCTGTTCTGAATATGCAGGAAGCACGTCAACAACTCTCCCATACCCTACCATTAGTCTCGCCTTCTCCTGCTCTTATCCTGCTATTTTTTCTCTTTAGAAGAAAATGGAAGGGGGCACTGGATGGATTGCAATTCATTGGAGGTTCATTGTATGCGGTAATATACACTATTAAGTGGCAGCATATAGAAACAAACCTTTGATTAAATGAATTTGAATCACAAAGAAACAGCAAGACCCCTCCTCAAGCTTTCAGTTAATAAGGATTGCTTTTTCACTCGGTACCTGCGCACGCTGACTTTTGACACCCGTGGTTTTCAAGAGGGGTATTTCTGAGGACTCTCATATGGCGGCAACCCCAGATTAAATCAAGTCGGTTATAATAAAGTATAATGTTATATTCATTTTGTCATCATTACTGATTCCAGTGTACTAAAAGGCTTGTGGATTATAATGAATTCCAAATAAGTTCAATGTGCTAATGGGAAAAGATGAAGAGTAGTGTGGATTACTAATATTAGTTAGGGCTCCATGTTTCATTAGACTGTATTAGGACAGAGAATATTCAAATAGAAATTTTTTTTTCCCTACCGAATGTCAAGTTGTGCTTTGATTGTCAGACAGCCCTCACCTACATTATTCATTGTCAATGAAATTTTGAAACCGTTTTTAATGACAGACTCAGATTTGCTCCATATGTATTTATTTATGTTATCCTGCTACACAGACCACAGCTTGTCGGGACAGAGAGCAGTGGAATACATTGCCTGGAAAGTAAAAAGCAGATATTAAAATAAAGACAAAATAGGATAAATAACATTGGCAGACTGCTTAAGAAACCCAGTCATTCTATACATAGAATTCAAGAGCTGTATTTATCCGAGAATGGCGTGCAAATCTATGTAAGTATCTCCACTGTTTGCATAATAGATTAGAAATTAGCATTTTTGTTCATTTTCCATGTATGCACAGTGCCTGGAAGAATAACACTCCATGCATATCAGATCAGCCTGCCTACAATTTTGCGCAGTATATTATTTGACAATCTAAAATGTGTAATTTGCATGAAATTGCTTAATTAAAACACAGTCACTGGGGGTATTAATTTCTTTGTCTGACAGTGGAGTGTAGTGAAGGGAGAGCAGGGGAGATGTAAAACGCTGTCAGATAGCGCTGTCACAGAGGCAGAAAGGAAATTCTGCCACATCCCCACCACCACCACCACCCCTCTCCAAACGGCACAGAGCGATGGAGAGGATAACGCCTGCCCAGCTAATTTGGGTTATGGTGGTAAACGGGGGCCACTGCACTAGAAAGATACCAGAGGGAGGGAGGGAGGAAGGGAGAAGGGGGTGAATCACTGGAAGAGATAGGAAGAGAGGGAGTGAGAGAGACTAGCACAGCTGCCTTTGTGCCATGGTATCATTGTTGTCCTCAGGATGAAACTATGCCAGGCAACTGACAACGATACAATGATGTCAGATATTATGGTGTGTCAGTGTTAGGCTGGCAGATGTTTGTTTGCATGTGCCTTTGAAAAACAGGTAAAGATTTTGACAGCTTTTCCAAAAACTAAAAAAAAAAGAAATCTTTAAATATATAAAAAGTTTAAATATCACATATCATCACACAGGAAGGCCGAAGGCTTCAGTCTCGCAACCATATTGGCCTTGGTTTGTTTAATCCATGAGAGTTAAAATCTTTCCTTGCAAATCATTCTTTTGTACTTCCTCTTCTGTCACAAAAATATAACACCTCCTGGTATGGTTTTGTTTCAGAGATGCAATCAATTGTAGCAGCCACAATGTGAGCAGTGGATCGAAAACAGCCACTCATTAATTGTTGCCCACCCCTCGGTGCTGCACTGCGCTGTGCCATTATGAATGCGGGAATTGCAAACGGAAAAGGGCAGAGAGGTAGGCGAAGGATGAACCAAAGAGATTCAGAAAAATACACAGGGAGGAGGAACTCTTTGGAGCATGACAAAGAGTGAGATTAAAGCTCCTTCCCCATTTCCAGTTGGCCCTGTGTCTGTGTGCGTGCAGCCTGCACATCTGTACCCTTTTGTCTTAAATATCAAAGGCAGCAAAGGCACGTTAACATTTCAGTAATTCCAAAGATACATGAGGAGGACATGGGAGGGTGAATGGTGCAGTGAAGAAGTTATCAAACTGAGAGAGAGAGAGGGGGAACGTGAGAGGGAGTGTTTCTTCTTCTCTTACACTGATGCTCAGTTCTCAGAAAGCTGTTTGCTGATCCTTGTGCTGTATCACTGAGGGGTGGCGCTGTGAAACAGTCAAATTAAAAGCTTTTAAGAGAGATAAGGAGATAAAGAACGATGAAGTAAGAGGAGAAAACTTTTAAGAGGGGAGTGCAGGTGGCGAAAAGAAAGCAAGAAGGCCGTAAAGAGTAAGACGAGCACAAGAGCAAAAGAAACAAAGCCAGAGAGAGAGAAAGGGAAATGCACATACTGGGTAACCAGTATTGAGGCAGACAGGCAGGCAGGCGGGCAGGTTCAGTAAGGGGTCCTTGTCAGTGGTGTCAGCAGAGTGAGGTTGAGACAGAGACAGTGAGCACTGAGGGCAGGCTAACGCTGACAGGACCTCCATTGCAGCCTTGACGGCCAGCTTCACTGGGACCTTAATTGGTCCTTTGATGTCGCTGGAAAAAGGTGGTGAAGGCGATGAAAATGGAATCTGTCCCTCTTTGCTGGCATGCCATTATATCACTATGCACTCTGTGTTTATTTATGAATCACAACCTTTTTTCCCCTCTCTCTTTCTCTCTCGCTCTTTTCTCTCTTTCAGTGCTCCTTGAAGGTGCTCTATTTTCTTCTCTCGTTTACTTCATCTCTTTATCCCTCTCTCTCACTTTCGCTGTCCTTTATTCAGTCCGTCGTCCGGCTGTTAGTTTGAATCATAGCTCGACTTCAAAGTTTCCTCTTTCTCCTTTTTCAGTGTTGATTTCTGTGCAGAAACGACAACAAATGAATGGTCATCACGACTGTTTGTGAATTTATCTTCTCATTCTGTCTGCCATTTGGGTAATTTACTTGTATCTGCATGCGTGTGTTCGCATCAAGGCCGTGTTAAAGGTGTGTAGTGTTAAAAAGCAAGGATTTGTGTGTGTGTGTGTGTGTGTGTGTGTGTGTGTCAAAACCCCTGCTGCCTTTGCTGATCAAATGGTGCAACAAGGGTAAGTCCTGCTAATGTGCAGAGCTGTTTAGAGCCAGGGCCTCCTTTTGAAATGATGATGATAATGGATTCAGTCCTCTCATTAAAGTAGTCCGAGAGCTCATTAGGCACCAACAAACAAGCCGGCCTTGTCGGCGCAGGAAATGCCAAGTACCCCCATCTGCCTCAGTCTACCCATTTCATCCAAGGATGTGGCCATGTTACTGTCATTTACCTCCAACCCTCCCATTCCTCTCCACAGGCACAAACACTCACCAGGGGGCACACACACACACACACACACACACACACACTCACAGTGGTAGTTATTTTCCAGTCCTCAGCCGATCTGCAGTACTATCCTCCCAGGCTCCCCCGACCTAACTTCAAAGTCGCCCTGCCTTTGCGCACTCGGCCAGGACTCCCTGAGAGACTCTCTCTGGGCTGTGGGGTCACGGGATCAAGAGCACTGAAATTGATCCTTTCTCTTTGGTCCTGCTCGTACCTCTTTAGCCTCTCGTCATCATGTTCAGTTCCCTAAAGAAGTCCGGTATCATGGTACCTGTAGAGGAACTGAAAAAAAGAAATGTCATTTCTGTCTCCCTGTCTCCCCACGTGAAAATTTCTCTCTCTTGTTCATGACACAGTGACAGATAAAGAGCACAGTGGTGTGATTATGGAGTTGACTGTCCTCTTCTCAGATTTTTACCATGGTCACTTGTCAGTGTGTAGCATCAGCATCACAGAGAGAGGGATCCGTTCAGGAGAGTAGTAAAAATTAAGTCCTGATTTGTTCTGACCGACACATGTAGTCGTTGGGCTCTTGCATATATGTGACAGCTCCGGTGGCTGAAGCGCTATGGGCGCTCCGTCCTTAATTTTGGCCTTAACATCGCTCCTCTCAAATGTAACGGCTCTGACAATTGAGAGAAATCAAACCAAACAGGTTATTTTTTGTGACAAGAAACTCTTTTGCTCAACAGGTTGCCAGACAGGAGGTCAAATGATTTTAAATCTTTATATACTTTATTTTTCTTTCAGTATATATGACCCACTGCACCGACCACAGAGTGAAAGAGATCAGCTAAAATGAAAAACACGTTTATTTCCTTGTTTTATATATGGTCTAAGATATGGTATCCTTGCTAATACCATCTCCATTAAGAACTCATTTTGTCTCAGTGAATCTAAAATGAATATGACCCACATTGTAAATACTGACATTCATTGCAAATGTGCGTCGCCAGCGCCCATCGAGGAACCCTTTCTATCTGTAAAGAAGAAACCGGAGATACAGATTGACAGTGGTGAGTTTTTAATGTCTCCTTCAATTAACTATCTCTCAGAGTCCAAGCGAGTCATCTGCAGCATGTCAGAAGAGACATACTGCAGATGACAAAGTCTTATCTGCGCACCATCCCCTCTCCATCAGCAAAGGAAGTGATAGCTCCTTGTCAGGGAGGAGGAGAGATCAGACAGCGCGAGCTCCCAGAGAGCGAAACTCACAAGGGTCCATTCCAACCTCAAGGACTCCTGTTATCGAACATAATGATACGCACCGACATTATCAATCAATACTTGCCATTCTCGAGTTAAAGTGCATCATAAACTTTAATTCTCTTCCATTTTGACATATTTTTCATCAAGTATTCATTCATTTAAAAAAAAAAAAAAGTAAAATAGAATTTTGATGATCGATGACTGTTTCCTTCTTTTTTTCTTTTTCTTTGTTACATTATAATTATGGGCTTGAGGGATATCAATTAAATGCGTCCAATTACAGAATGCTTCAAAACTAGAATATAAAGTTGCGCCTCCTTTTTTGATCTATTTACTCGCAGCCAAGGCAACAGAGGGACAGAGATGGAGTGAGAAGTTTCAAAAACACCCTCTGTTCCACATGAAAGAGGCATTTGATCATATTTTTTTATTTTTGTCTTAAAGAGAAAAGCTTGCCAATGAGGAGTCATTCCCCATTAAAGTCAAGCAAAATTATCAGGCCTGCATTAAGGAGCTTTAAAAAAACCTAGATATGTATCATGCATGTGGATATGCATAAACATGATGGAGGAGCTTAAGTAGAAAATGAGATCTGATGCCATCGTGAAGAAGAGAAAACCGGCGTGCTCGGAATGCATTTAAATTTAAATATTCATGTCATTATAATTCTGAGGAATGTGGAGCGACCGTATAATATTTTATTGAGGAGGTTTTAAAAAATGAATGCTGTCCCTACTCCTTAATAAAAATCCTTGACTTTCACTCGGAGTAGTCAGTCACACACTACTGTGGTCTTTGGTTGTGTGGCAGGAGGGAGCGAGTGAGGTGAGCAGACAGGAAGGCAAGTCGGTAGACAAACTGGTGGACAGATGGATGGACAGGCTGCATCTCACAGAGCTAGCTCCTGGAATTTTTTAAAATGTTCATACAGTGCTCTGTTAGGACACCCCTGACAAAAGAGTAAGAAACGAGTGAATAGGGAGATGCAAACCATCTATTTATGCTCTTTTTTTCTTTTTGTCCACATAGATTCAATACTTACCAAAGGCTCATACCTTTCCAGGTATGAGAAAAGCAAAAATGTTTAGTCCTTTATTCCTTTCTCTCTGCGGTTTCACCTTTTCACATAGCTCATCAACATGTGCATATCAATCAAAGGTCCATTCAATTCTGTGGTAACCACCATGATCTTCAGTGCGTTTGGGGAACTTCTTCCTTTTTATCATTACAGAACTTGACTTGAGTGCATCGAAAAATTTGAACTTTTGTGGCAGAGTTTGGACACACGGTATGTAGACCGCTGGAAGTTTAAAACAAATCAGCTGACAAAATATTTCACATAACTGGCTACACGACCGGCAGGCCAGCCTCATTTGCTGCCATGCAGTATTTTTCCTGGTTTTGTTTCGATAATGCTCCATGTACAAAGTCCATGAGACTAGAGGATAAAATTAGCTGCTCTCCCATGTCCAATGTAGCATTTCTATCCTTCCATTAAGAATTGCATTTCTTCAAGTTGAACCCTAGGGGGCGCACTGCATGTAGTATATGGAGTTGCAAACAAAAACCGGAAACAAGAAACTGTTTGTCATCCATACATATCACAATATGCATTGAAGTCCTAGTTTTCCATTTCATCTACATCTTTGAGCTGAAGAGGGTTTCTGGTCTACAACCTTACTATCTTGATCTCCATTCATAAAGAACAGATGGAGGTGTAGAGAAGGGAGGCGACAGAGCGACTGAATGAAAGGAGCAAAACCAGTAGAGAGTCACTCGGTAATTATGCTGTTTGACTGTGGGGTCTGTGCAAAGGACCGGGATGGTGGTGAACCTCAAGAACACTGTGTGGAAAGATGGTGTTAAACTGGGGGAGGTGGGATTGGTGGTGGTGGTGCTCAGGGTGGGGGGCGCGAATGTCCTGCATTCCTGCCCATGTTAATTATCTTTTGTTTGCCCTTGATAATCCAGAGACCCTGTGTGCCTCCCGTAATGAAAACCCTGAATCACAAGGTCTACATTTAAAGGAAAAAGGGGAAAAAAAAAACAATGCCGTTGTCATTACCACATCATCAGTGCGTGATCAATAATGAATGAAATGCACATTAAGCAGGGAGAGGCAGGAGTTCATGAAAATGACTTGTGTGAATAGATTAAATTACAACTATTATTACTTGGCTTTTGATGTAGTGCGTCAAAGTAATTACAAAATGTTGAAAAAAAGAGAGCGAAGAGAAGAGACGAGGGAAAAGCACAGAGTCTTTCCTTCTAGAGTTATAAAATCGAATTTATGTTAGTGGGAGAATCGTGTCTCAAGCCGACAGAGCTTAATGTATTACTCCAAATAACATTTTCTTAAAATCATCCCTTTCACATTTCTGAATAAAGATCATTAGAGTTTGAATAAAGCATTCACATCTACATGATGAAATGGGAATATAAACCCCTTTGTGTGTGCTTGCATGTGTTCGGCATCAAGTTAAATTCTGTGTGATAACCTCGCCATTAGTAGTCCGACTCACATTTCCACTCTTCTTTGTCCCTGACGTAGCTTTACGATCACCATAAATCTCCAAGCCAAAGTTATCAAGTCGCAGCGTTCAAACCTGCCGGTCCATTAGTTTACAACTCCACCCCGGCTTTTTCTCCCAGAAAATACACAAGGAATGGCATTGGTTATGGATTACACCCTCATAAATCATCACCTCTTTCATCTTCTTCCGATAGAAGCATGTCATGGTGAATAAGCCAAACAAGATGGCCTCCTAAGAGCTGCGTCGGCGTCAACATGGTGTTTGTGATAGTGGTAGTCAAAGGCTTTGTCAGGGGATTAGAGTGTTGAAGGGAGGGCGGCGGTTGGAGCAGCTAATTATCTATATGTTAATGGGACGTCACCACATCCTTTATTCCGCACGGTGTCTCAACTCAGTGTGTGTGTATTTCCTTGCATGTTTATGTGTGTGATGGAGGATGAGTGCTGGGGGAAGGAAGGAGTTTTTGAAAATGACATGTACGGCAGTGATTCTCATTTGTTCAGGGGAAGTTTTCAAACTGTGGAAACGATGTTATTACACTTTGCCACAATCGCGCCTGTGTAATGCGCTATTTGCCATGCCAGGCCCGGATTTCGCAGATGGAAATTAGGGGAGAAAATTGCCACTAACTACTCAATTACAGCGCTTGATGGTTAGGCTGACCCCGGTTGGCAGCAATGGCAACACAGAGCCAATCACCTTCCCCAGATGGCATTAAATTAGAATAGGAAAAGAGGACAATTGCACATATTCATCGGAGAAAGACATTTGAATTACCTCAGATGCTTTGGCTTCATATTGAACAATTAAGTGCAGCGATGGGATTTTATGGGATGGTTTGGAGGCAAGGCGCTATGTTAGCATTATGGAGGCATTGTAAAAGAGTTCTGTCCTTGGATTTTCAATCTGACAATTAACAGGAACGTTGAGTAATTTGAAAATTGCGAGAGTAACTATATTGTCCATCAATCCTGTGACAATTAAGGGAACATTTAGTTGTCGACCTGGTACAAAATGTTTGGTATGTGATATTTATTAAGCTTCACATCATTTATTCAAGTGTGATGAATTAGGCTGAAAGCGTGCCTTAGTCTTTGCTTTTCTGGGAGAAGGTAATTTGATTTGATCCAACTGTTCCAAATCGAAAAAGTTATGTTTTGGGCCTTTCTTCCAGTGCTGGCTTCAATATCTTTATTCAGAGAGGACCACTGCAAAATATTTTTGATTTCTGTCCCTGCTCTTTTCTCCATGTTTATGCTGCGCTTGGAAGGAATAAATTGGAGTATCGTGCTTTGATCGGTGTAATATTTCACATTTAAGTTGATGTTTGTGCTGCGTGTGATGTGTTTACCCAGCTGGGAAAGATGATCTCTTTATGGTACTGGAAAACGTAATGCAATTACCTGATTTATTTTCCAGAGATCACTACCTCAGTTACAAAGAGGCAGACATTTAAAACCACAGTCCGTAATCTTTTTTTTTTTCTGTACAATAGTTGGACAAGGAAGTTTTTTGTCCTTTCAAACCAAAGCAGACAAATCAAAATAACAAAATAGAAAACTTGAAAACCACCTTTGTTTGGAGTTTAATCTCGTAAACCGTTAAACTGAGCATAGAAACTGTGGCGGCACTCTTTCATAAACAGTAGATTCCAGCTTTACGTTTGAGCTCACTTTACACCAGAGCCAATGTAACCAGAGCAAGCAGTGCCAGGAGCAGGCCGCCGTGGTTTCACCTGACAACTGGAAATGAGAGGATCCCTCCTCAAGTGCTGTTTTTCTCCGACAGAATCTGCAGCATCTGCAAGCCTGTAATCAGTCTAAACCACAGTTTAGCTAAGATGTGTTTTCCCCTGCCAAGGGTTCACATGTGTTTACATTGCGGTGGCAGACAAAAGCTTTGACTAACTGTAGTCAGGAACAGCATTTTGGCAGCCACTGAAACCACTGGCAGGCTCCACACTCATTTATCTCATCTTTATCGCTAAATCAGTGGCAGCACTCATAGGGGAAGGCGGAGATTAATTGTTTTTGGGGTCATTCATCTGCCTTCTCTTTTTTACGTTGATGTCTAACGTAGGACTGATGGGTGATCATTTGCTTTTGTCTTTAACCTGTGGAACAACATCGTATTCTACCACTGAAATCAGTTCCGCTTTTTTGTGTGTGTGGGTGTGTGTTTGTTTGTTTATGTGTGTTTGTATGTGCATGCATTGGTGCTTTTATTGCCGTGGAGGTGACAGAGATGCAGATGGAATTCTAATGTGGTACCTTATTTTTCAGAACTCTGGGCAAAATGGCTGCAGCAGCAGTAGCAGCACATTTAGCTAAGGAGGGCACTTTTGGTGTTATAGTTCACCATCTCCCCCCCAAACACACACACACAGATGCGCACACATGATTTTTTCCAGCCGAATCAGTAATAACACTGATTCAGTGACTTTTTTCATCGTCTTGCCTTTTTATCTTGGCCAGGCTGTTTGCCTATGCATTGTCACTGGAGGGGCAAAACACACGCACGTTCTTATTCCATATTCAGTAGGTGTAAGACATCAAAACATTTTCATCATTAAAATGCTTACCATTTGTGGCCTTTGTAGCACAAGAATATACAGTAGATTTAAATCTCCCCATCCTCCCAGAGAGCAAAACAAAGAGTGCTATTAGTTCTTTATAGTAATGGAATGGCATCCCAAGGTTCTGCGCAGGGACCTACCTTTTGGGATCAATTATGTGGCCACAGGCTCTTTTAAAAAGAGGCACACCTGATTAAAACTCTGCCGGTTTCCCAAGGTCCCTTTGTGTGGAGAGCCGAGGCCCTCGCCACAGCTATTTATTAGCATATTGTCTTTTAAAGGTCATTGTCTGTTTTGCACGGCCCCACTCTATCTAGAGTAGGTCGCCGTCAGATTCACTTGCTATTGTTCTGTACCACTTGCTGGTTGAGGAAGAGTTGGAAAAAGAGGAGGATCCAGAAAAGTTAGGTGCTGTTCACCTGTTGGAGCCTCCCGTTGGCTCTGTTGTGGAAGATCTTGGAATGCTGTCACAGCCTATGGGGGTTTGTCCCTTCACTGTTTCTTCCCTTTTTTGGTAAGAAAAAAGTGCATATATATGGAAAGCCCCACCAGCCTTGTGCAAGCTCTTATCTCCATCTAAATCGGTTGTCTACGACAGTGATTCCCAATCTCTGTGCCAACAATTGTCGGCTTCACCCAATCGGCAGTCTGGGCGGGCAGCATGCGGTGGCGGGTGGAGTCGCCAACTGATCCAAACGTTTTTCCCCAACGACATGCCTCGCGATCTTTCTAATGTTACAGATGTGTCACGCCTCAAAAATGGTTGGGAAACACTGGTCTATGATGTGCCTCGACTCAAGAATAGAGCATGTTAGACACTGGCACATATCAAGTAGATCCAGAAAAATACTCGCCAATAGGCTTGGCTAGCATAGGTCACCGAGGCAAACGATGGAGCGTTGAGGGCTTTCTGTGGATGAATCCAGTAATAGAGAGGAGCATGGAGAGGAAGTGAGCAAAAGGCCCTCAGTGGGACAGAAACCAAAAGAGAAAACCTGCCTGTTTGCATCAGATGTGGTAAACGCTGGCTCCCTGTATACTTCATTAGAGCTGTGTGTGGCTCCCATGTCGTGTGTGTGTGTATGTAGGTGTGGGGGGGCAGGTGTAAGAAAGGGAAAGAAGAGCGGGAAGGTAAAAGAGCAACACTTATTGGATCTACAGGAAGGTCCAGGACTCACTTTTTTATCTTCTCCTTTATGTCCATAATCACCAACTTCCTTCTTCATGTCAGCAGATCCAAGCCTTCAAGCAGGGCAGCAGCCAAGCATAAAACAAACTGCCTGACGTTTCTCATGTGTATGCCTTTGTGTTAATGTGTGTCCTGCAGTTTTAGATGTTAGGTTGTTTGTCTTTCTTCGTCAATAATACACTTTTACAATAAATATTTCCTTTTGACATATTTAAGTCCCCTCTTGGACAGTGTGCCTTTGTGTTATTGTCAATACAAGATCAATTAATCACATTTGTCTTGAATGAAGCACTTACCCACCTCCTCTGTGATTAGTGGTTAAATAAAATCTTCTGATTGTCTCAGAACACCCATTGAACATCACATGCTGCATGGTGGTGCAGTCAGGTCAGAGTGAAAGGAAGTTGACTGGTGCAGCGTCTTGAGGCAGGAAACACATGGCCAAGGGCTTTGGGCTGGTGGAGAAAAGGGGCCTGAGTTGGCCAGGGCCCTTTTCTGCAAAAGACGTGAAGTGGGCCCACAAAGTAATTGTGGATTTGAGCGGGGGCACATAGGGGCTTTTGGACAGGCTCCAGAAATTTGTGCTACCCCCCTGTCACACCATCCCCAGGTCTCTCCAGGGCCATATTGCATTTAATTTATGGGAGAAAAATGGATACATTCAGGAAAAAATGGGAAAAAAAGTTTTATATAGTTTAAGTGTTTTTGTCGCGTGTGAGGACTGCAGTAGTGTAAATGCGTAATTGATTGAATGAACAAAATGCGGAGGTGAGCCCTGTCTGGTGAGATCTGCTATTTCTTAAACTTCCGTTTTTTAAGCAAAAGTGCCACTTTGACAAATTGGTGGAGAAGCGAGGGAGATGATCTGTACGTTTTGAGGTCACAGGTTCTCGCTGCTTTGCATCCCACTGAAAAGACTACACTCAAGTCACACCTGCTGGGCTGACTTGATTTTTCCTTGATGAGGATGGACGGGAGTCTGTGTGTTCTTAGATTCACATATAAGACCTGATTTTATGGATAATATAAGAACAGCTGAAGATCCCTTAAAGTATAGTAATACAGTATTTGAATGTCATACAGTGGAGATACTGCATGCTGTTGTGTGTGTACGTGCAAAAATGCTACTGGAGTGTGTGCATGTGTTGCATTTACAAGAGTGTGATTGTGTTTGTGTGCATGCGGTCGCCAGACAGAGACAGACAGGTAAAGAAATGGCATGAGAGAGGAAGAAAGAGTGTGTGTGTATGTGTGTGTGTGTGTTGTGGGGGATTTTGGGGGTGGAGGCAGGACAGGGATCATGAGTGACTCCAGGCATCCAGCCACATCTGACTTTGATTAATTGGCCTGGCGTTCTTTCTGTCTCTCCACTGGGCAACCTGACAGAAAGGTAGACCACAGGACAGCACAACACCACAAGGGATGATCCGTCTTCTCACTTTCTTTCTCTCTCTCTCTAAATCCATCTCTCTCTCTCTCTCTCTCTCTCTTTGCTGGCTGTCAGCAGGTAAAGAAGACACACTCCACAGAGCTTTGCCAAGTTAGCTCAAATCACTCAGGCACACCAAAAAATGACTTGTCTCGGCAGGGGAGTGTGTGTGTGTGTGTGTGTGTGTGTGTGTGTGTGTTGGGGGTGGGTGGGGGGTGCAGTTCATTGTTTTCATTAAGAAATTCGGGACATACACTTTCCAGCAGCAGAAGAAAGAAACGAGTTAAGACCACATCAAGGATGTTTAATGTTTGAAGGCATATTGTTTGGAAGCAAATCTTAGTTTTTGCACTTTGTCATCAGACACAACTGAACTTTGTTCTTTTTATGCCTTTGTGACAAATGATCAACAGACACTAATACAGTTAGTTCCAAAGTGTTAGCTTTTAAATGGACTTACAGGAAAAAGTCCACAGTAGATTGATGGTGAACCGGAGACAAAAAGTTTTTGCTTTCTTGTCTCAGAATGTATCAAGAAGCCCCAACTGTTCACACTTTAAATCAGAGTCAGAAGTACACACCTGTTGAAAGAAGAGTCACCATGGATCTTCTCCACATCTTAAAGCACTTATCATCCTCCACTTTCCCTTAATTATTGTGCTTTATATGTGAAAAGCAGAGAAAAACTGCCTCATTTCTGTGTATTGCACATAATTTCACTCATTCAGTAAACACATACTCTGTGTAATTGTTGCAAAATGGGAAAGTCAAAGAGAGAAATGTGTATAGTGGAGCCACATTATGAAATGTAGTACTGTAATTTTAGTTTTTTTCTTGATCTTGGTGAGAGCTGCTTCTTTTGACGTTTGCTGATCTTACCTTACATGTTTGAGGTTGTCAGAAAGTAAAGAGTACTACAGCAGTTGTGGTCTAACTGGAAAGAATACTTTTTTCATTGAAGTTGGAGGGGTTCTGTGGCTTTGTTTGTACAGTGGCAGTGTAGAGAGATGACAGAAAATTAAGGGACAGTGAGAGAGACATGGGGAACAACATGTATGAAGGTCTGCTGCCAGATGCAGCTATGGACGCTGTGGTTCATGGTTGGAACCTTCACCCATTGGTTCAGAAGAGGGGAATTTATTGAGGCTTGAAAGAGAGGGGTGCCAGTAGCTCAAGGTTCATGAGCTTGTGAAGTATTGTCTGCAGGAACATCAAAAACTACATGAAACTTTTGAAATAGTTTTGTCCTTAAATTTTAGTCCGATGTGAGCACACTTGGACTGTTCATCAAATCTCAGGTACTCGGTACTACAGTATTAACGATACAAATACATTTTTTAAGTGGCAGGCTGTTGTAACACAACAGAAAACACTGCATTTTAGTGTTGGAGTGTTTACACAGGTATTGTAGCTATTGAAAATGTTGAAAGATAAACTGACCTGTGTGTGTTTTACAGAATTCATTAAGTTCAAGGTCCTTTGAATGAATATTTATATGTAAGGTGAAAGCGTGATGGTCCTGACGACGCTGATGCTGGCGATACAGTTGGTAGTGAGACGGTTTAGTTAAACATTCATTGCCATTCTGAATGATAATTAATTTGTGTATTTAAAAGTGTTGTCTTAAACTCGGAAACACAGAAACTGTAATTCCATAATGAAGACCATCAACAGGTTTGCTGATTATCTAAAACCTTCACTGGTGTTTCCGGTGTATTAGCCTTTCAGCTCCTGACAGGAGCTACATGGTGTTAACATGCAGAAACAAGTGGCATGTATGACTGCCAAGTCTCCCTCCCCTCTCCTCCCTCTCACCACCTCTTTCCCCTTTTCCTCCCATCCTTTCTACCATCAGTGTTTAACCCCGCTCAATTTGCCCGTCTGGATGAAACAATACTTGTGATCAGCGCATGTAATGGCACCTTATTAACCCCAATTACCACAATTAAAACCCTGCTGCCACTGGGCCCCTTTCAAGTCTTAATTAATCAGATGGCAGCGAAGAGGCCGTTCCCGACCCCCCCCCCCACACACACACATACACATACACACTCACATGCTGGCACTCACACACACCTTCTCCCCAGCCTTGACCGACCATGTGGCCTCGCTAAAAAGCACATCTGGCGGAACAAAACGTCTCCATGCTGGCAGACAAATGCCTCCACTTTACAAATGAAAGGCAAGCCTCTCTCTTTCTCTCTCTTTCACTGTCTCCCTCTCTGCCTGTTTCTCTCTCCATCTCTGTGATGTGGGTATAATGAACGCTACAAGCCCCCTTGGCACAGTGCCTTATTGGGAGGGTTTGGAAAGCTGCCCAGTTTGTTCCTCGCTAATTGCTTAATTGATGCATTGTTTTTACTGATGATACGGATTTGCCCCCCTCCTCTTCTCTTTCCCTCCCTACCGCTGCACATGGATACAGATACAAAAGGAATTACACCCTATTAGCAAGTCATGGTCCCTTTCAGCACACTGTATTAGAGACTTAAAACCATTGTGACGGCTTCCCTAATTGAGCACAACCACTTGATGTAACATAATGCCATGTAAATAAAACCACTTCTCCCTCCTGCTCACGTTTCATAAGCAGCCGCAAGAGACAAATGAATATCTTGCTGCTGTAGTACTAACAAGAGACTCTTTTATGGCCATTGCAGAAATCACTTAAAGAATACTTGGAAAGAGGCCTTTATTTGTTGGTTGGGGCATTAACATCTCATTGCCTTTATGTGATTTCCTCCACCGAGGCAATAACATGCAGACTATGTGTATGTGTGTCCAGCATGGATAAATAAATGGCATTTAGTTAGTGCACTGCAGTTCTCTGGGAGTTTAATTAGCAGGCTAAGGGTTAATGAAGACCTTTCCCAGGAGTGAGCCCTGTGGTTGTGTGGCTCAGGAGAATACACACACTATTTAATACATTCCTCTTTTACTCTAGATGTTTCTCTATCCTCTCGTTCTCCTGGAGCGTTTCACTTCAACTAACACAGAATTGGGCACACACACACGTACGATAGCATGTGCATGTGCATACACAGACATACATACACACACACACAGAGTCGTCTGCATATTCCGACTGATGCCGAGGATAAAGAGGATGTTTTTCCCTCCATCCGTGTGTTTGTCCCTGGCTCCGGCAGAGAGGGAATGCTCTATGACGGCTCCCTGCCAAGAGGGGCCAGGAATCAGCTAGATGAAGGAAAGCCTGGTCCACTGAGAGATGCCGAAGACACAAACACACACACACACACATTGTGACACATGCGGTCACAAACAGCAAACACACACATGTACAGGTACAGGCACATATGTACACACACACACACGCAGACACACACACAAACTTCAAGGCCTCAGAGAGTGTGTATGAGAGAGCTAGAGAGAGTTGGATGTTATTTATTCATCAGTCGTTCTTGTAGTCAGGAGGCAACAAGCCCCCGGAGCTGTAAACACACAGAGACACAGGCCTCAGTGAGCTCCAACCCTGGGAATAACAAGTGGTCCCCACATACGAGCGTGCACACACACACACACACACACACACGTGGGATGCCTGCAAAAACACATACACACACGTGGGGTGTCAGTGCCCTGACAGCAAAGACAAGACAACATCCTCCCTGGGACTGAAGCAAGACAAAAGCAGAGTAGTGCAAGACAGGGTTTCACCGATATAACCAGCGTATGTAAACCTCCGTTACGCCATCACAAAAGAAAAGCAGACTTGATTCTGGAGCATGATAAATTGATTTTTGTACTTTCATACTTACTTTGGCTGAATATTAATTGAATCAGGCGGGCAGGATGGGATAGGAGGGAAGGACAGGCAAGGAAATAATCGGGTCTAAAAGGAATAAAAAATAGAAATCTGCTGAAGGAATGGGATCTGGCATCTCTCAGTAAAAATAGCATCCCCTGCAAACACATTTGCTATTATCTCGTTGGTGCAGCGCCAAGTAGTGCGGGCTGCACTCCGGCCCCCCTATGGAGCCAGACGGCAGCATTTACATGAAGGCTGAGCAGGAGAGAGGAAATTACAACTATTGTGACTTTCCTTTCTACAGAGTTTATTACATTATCATAATGTGGCGAGAGAGCATGATGGCTGTGGCGTCATCTGACATCTGTGGTGTGTCGGAGAGTCTCTGCATGGGCCTTCACGTGTGACTTATCTGACTTCCTGTTGTTCTTTATTTCATTCCTACTTTTCTTTCTTTAAGTCTTTGTGGGATTCTTTCTTGCTTTGGTCTTGCTGCCAGCCTGTGTTTCTGTGCATGCGTGTGTTGGCACGTTAGAATCAGCAGCAGCAGCAGGCCCTTGCAAGCAGGCCGGAGAGGACCCGGTCAGACCCACTGGGACCTGCTCCAAGCAGATGTTCACTTCCCTCCCTGAGTGTGTTTGACACCAAATATTTCTGTGTTCCCCTGCTACAGTATGTGTGTGTATTCCCACAAACGCATATTTGTGTGTGTGTGTTTGCATTCCCTTATTCATTCCGATCCACTTTGTGATTTCTGCCACTTCAAGCACCCTCTCCTTCAATGCTCTGTGACCGAACACCTGCTGTACAGCAATCTTTTAATGAGCGATCCACCTGAGAGAAGAGGAATGAGGAGCAGGAGCAGGAGGAGGAAGAGAAGAATTTCATGGGTCTTTATTTTTTTTTTTTTCTTTGGCGGTGCCACCTGTGCCGTGTTAAGAGATGTGAGGCGCCATCCCTCTGCGGAAAGCCTACGTTTGGCTTTGATTATCATTGCAGTCACACAGCAGATGCACATGCACACACACACACACAAATAAGTGATGCATTAGCAAGAGGGGGCACACATCCAAACATGCCCTCACACACACAGGAGACTGTCCTCACAGCACACACAAGCTGTCTATTTACCATTTTCCATACCAGTTAAAAAAAAAGAAACAAATAGGTGTCTTCCATAGCAGGCTACCTAGCAGAGAGTACCCACTCTTTCCATTATTCTCTCTCATCTCTTCTGCTCTCCTCTTGTTATTTTCACTTCTCTCTCCTTAATATTACTCTGTGTGTGTCTGGCTATAAGTATTCATGTACTTGAGTGTGTGTGCATCTGTGTGTGGGTGTTTTGGGCAGTGCTGAGCAGCGAGGAGGTGATTTGTTGCAGGGGCCTCTAATACAATGCTCACTTCAAAAGCTCCTTCAGGATGCTGCACACTCTCACGCTCTCCCGCACTCTGGGCCCAAATCAGCGGGTGAGTTCCTGCTTTGCGCGGCATTAACCTACCATTTCCCTCATCCACCTCATACATTATGTCCTTTGAATTTGTGTACCTAATTAGACCTTTGGGTTTGCTCAGGCTGCTTGTCTAATTTATTTGGCACACGTTCACTGAGGTACATGCAATTTTTGTCCTCTCTCTCTGTCAAGTAAATGCTGGGATGTTTTTATAAACCAGGATGGGTTTTTATGTTTTTTTCTCCCTATTTCTTCCAGGCAGAGAGACAAGACTATTCCATGAGATAAAGAGGTTTTGTTTCGCCCATACCTGTAGCTAAAATCAGCCTGCTCTCCCTTTGAAATTTCTGTTTTAACTCTGCATAGCACAAAATGAAAACAAGTTTTCTCCTCAAGCACAAGACAGGCTACAGCTTCTGCAATATATCACATCTCTTCCTAGTTTTCTGAGTAATTTCTTTGACAGTGAAAAGACTTCAGAGTGACGCGTTCATTGAATGTACCCACCAATACACTGAAGACTGATCAAATAGGCTGATTTTATTTGTACATACATCATTAAAAGTCTCAGTGGAAATGTTTTCTCTCCTAAAGGAGGAAGAAGGGAGGGGGGCGGCTTCACATCCTGCTCGTGCAATTTTTACAAACAGTCACAATCAATTAGGAAACTGGATCAAGCTAAAGCACCGTTTATTTCCAGATGAGGATTTAACCGCACACGAGAGGGGAAATGTTATGAATTGTGAAATATTGATGGTGTTTGTCTAAATGCCTTTGCTTATGTCTCTTTTAAACTGTTTATAAATTCTAATGCGGGGCCTTTGGACTCCTGCAGTTTTGGGGTTGTTAGCATTTAATACAGAAGGGCGGGGAAGCAATGGGCAAATAAGCAAAAGCCTGCAGAGATTGCTAAATCAAGCTCTGAAGTGCAAATGAGCTTCTTCCTCTCTTGGTTCTGGATGATGTGTTTTTTATAACTTGCTGACATTGAAACATGGGAAACGGGAAGCATTTTTATTTCAGCTAATATTAGCATCTGTGTCAGAACTACGGTTAATAGGAGAATTTCTCCCTATAAAACTGAGGTGCTTAATCAAAATAGATCTCAGTTCTGCTAATTCCTTGTTGTGCCATTAGTAGTGTGTAATATCACAGGGTACCATAGCTAACTAATGGCTTGAGAACTCAAAACAACAAGGTCCAGATGGAAAAGTAAGACAACTATGTGTCATGAGACAATTATAAAAAAAAAAAGTATTTCCAGCTGACTAACCACACTGTGCTACGTTTGAATTAACAGCCGGTCAGTGTTTATATTTTGGAAAGTTTCACCTTCTAAAAGCCACTAGCGCAGCTTGACCGTCTTTTTCCTCTCTGCTGGAACAGCTTGAGTCGAGGCCTGATTAAAAAGCACAGACGTGGGCTATGTCTTCCTGGGAGGTAAGAGCTAGCTAGGAGCCTGGCTGGGACCTCGGGGAAATAAAGATTTGGATCGGGCTGATTTGAGTAGATAGTGCGGTAATTACAGGCATCCCAGATCTCAGCAGTAGATATAGCACGCCAGGCCCAGAGCTTATGGGAGTGTGATAAAGATAGAAGTCCTGTGTATTGGCAGGCAAGCGTGGTGGATGATGAAGGGAGTGGGGAGTCATTCTGTCACTGATCCACAAAATCACATGAAATAGGACCCATGGTAAGTCACTAACTGTGTGACATCTCCTGTCATGGTACCAAAATAAATGTATGCCATTTGAAACAGAAGAAAGAGGTTTTTCTGTGTGCATTACTAATGTGATTATGATGTCAGTATTAGCTTTTTTGCTGCTGTTATTAAAATCATATTAGCTGAGCCGGTTGAAAAATAGAATACATTTTAGTCATTTTTACAGCTTTGCCTCACCTCTTTTCTTCTTCTGTCTTTATTTGCATTTTTCTCCACTATTCCTCCTTGGCTCTGTGTGCCTTAAAGTTAATTTAGATAGAAAATCTGATGAAAATTATAAGGGAGAGGATGATTATCGAAGGAGAGTAATTTCACCCACTCTGGTGATAGACACTAATAGGACTCCATTGTTGTTAGCATTTAGTCTGTCCTGATTACCTTGTTTTTCATGGCTGCATCCTGAGGTGGGTCGCCATCCCGCCAAACCTCCAGCCCTCCATCCCTCCTCCCGGGTGACATTTCAGACGGGGCCCTGAGGGCATTCGGAGGGGAGGCATCGAACAAGGTAATTGCGGCGAGGTTTCCCCTCACTAAATTAACCTCTGCTCGGAAATTTATTGGCCAGCCGCTGTGCAGAATTATTTAAACTTGCCGTTATTTCTGTGTTGGGAAGGGAGACACTCTGACTTTGTGGAGTTTATATATATATATATATGTGTATTCCTTTCTTGTCTTTTTTGTCTCTTTACTCAGAGGTTTGATTATGTAGAGATGTTTTGAGGACAGCAGCCCCTAATTCATTACGGACAGCCTAGCTTTTGGAACAGTTAACTGCTCACCTGTGGAAATATACATGAGGTTGCATAGTCTTGACGGCTGGATGAAGTCATTGCACTCCCAAGGGTCAAAACTGGGGCACCAAACAGTACTTACACTATTGCTAATATATGCTACTTGGAAAAAAAGCCAAAGAAATTTGTCCTTTCCTTGCTGTTTCCCTTGGCTGCCTTGTCCCTCCCATTTTGTCTATTTGAACCTGACTTAAGACTTCAGTTTAATAGTTGTAATAATACTGCTTATTATGGCCATGACATTATACATTCTACCATTTCCCTCCATTGCTCTCAGAATAGCTTTTTTTTTTCTTTTTCTGAGGCTCTCTTGCATTTTCACCTGGACGGAGGTTTAGGCAATGTTGACTTTCTGGCACCAAATTTGCTAGATTTTCATAACTTGTCATTACTGCACACCTCAAGAGTAGGACCCCACACATGCAGTCCATAAGGTCTGAATGGGTGCCCTTTATGGCACATTAGAGAAACTGTGTGGAAATCAAATGTGCACAGTATTAATATTTAAGAGGAATATTAAAGCATGTCAGACCATTAGGAACCACGAACTTGACCCTCTCTAAACTTTCTTGGCCACTGTAGCTACAATAGAAATAAATGGATATGCTGGAAAGCTTTTCAGTCTCCTTGTGCCCCCCCCCCCCCCTATATGGAATATTAAATTATCCTGGGTTCAGTTACAGGGGCTTGACTAATGTTAGAGTGTCTTTTTCACTGGTTGTGTAACTGAAATATGTCCACCGGTTCTGAATAAACATCAATCTCTGTGCCTGCGCTTCTGGATGAGATGATTGGCCAAATCGTAAAACGGAGACAGCTGGTGCGGTAATGTCAGATCGGCTCGGGATGGACAGTCAGCGCATCATGATTTACACGGCATCTGGCATTTTGGCCAACCGACGGAGGAGAGTATCACTCAGATTTATTTGACTCTTCGTTCCTCTCTTCCTCCTCTCCTCAGCTCTTTTCTCAGCTTGCTGACAGGCCCTCGAGTCATTCTAGTGTGTCTACACATGTAAAAGACCCCTTTAAGGAGGGAGTTAGGAGGCTACACTCTTCTCTTTTTTTTTCCACCCTATCTACCTCATTTTCTCTGTCTCTGCCTCTCATTGGAGCGCTGCCAATTTACCGGTACAGTCCATGACGAGGAGCTCAGATAGGAGTTGAAAGACAGGCAGTGTCAGAGAGCAAGGCTAGTTTGTTGTGTGTATGCGCTGCGTAACCATTTCTCTCCACTAGCCTCTATCTTGCATTCACCCTCCAAGCACTTCACGTCCCACCATCCCATCATCGCTTACCGCACCAATTTGTGAATCAGCTTATGATAATGGCCCGATCATAACGGAGCAGGGCCCCATTGAAATGAGATCGGCTGCGACAGTGCTGACCTTTCGGCAGAGGCAGGAGTGGTAAAGCACCCACACTGTAACAAGGTCTGTTGAGTAAGCAACTTACAAGGCAAGGTTACTGTCCCTGGAAAAATGTGTTAGAGAAATCAGGGAGAGAGACTGTGTGAGTGTGTGTGTGTGTGTGTGTGTGAGAGAGAGAGAGACGTGTATGTGAGAGTGGGAGACAGTGTTCTGATTGTGATTTCACAAGTCCATTAACTTTTGTGAGTGCTATGTGTGTGCGTGTTGTGGCCGTTCTGCTGATGCGGATGGTTTTGGGACAGTGCAGGACACTGACGGGCGGGGCGGGTTGATGTAGATGATCTTTACGCATCAGATGGAGAGGCATCAATCTCAGGTGAATGGCCCTGGTCCTTCCACTCAGATCCACCCCTGTATCTACTTGAGTAAGAAGGATGGAAGTGTTGTACATTCAGCACTGCACACACTGACGTCAGGGTTAGTCGTGCAGAGACCATTTTAACATTTGCCGTAGTGTGTTTGTGTATGCCTACGTGTCCATGCGTGTCCATGTGTGCAAGAGAGAGTGAGAGGCCCTTTCCATACATTTATTCTTGATATGAGCGCACACACACACATTTGCACCACACCATCCTTGCAGTTTCTTTAGATGTTTCAGCCGTCCATAAATGAAACAGCTTCCTTTGGCCTTGCTGACAGGACCTGTAATGGAGTCTGCATCACCAGTCTGACTGACTGACCAACTGACTGCCCACTTGACTGGTTGTTTTATCTAACTGGTAGAGCATGAAACAGCCGTATCACTTTTACCTGGAGCTTGACAACAAGCAAGAGTAGCTGCAGATGAATCTGCGTGTGTGTGTGTACACCTGTGTCTGTGGGGTTATTTTCTTGTTCTTCAAGCGTCACTGTTTGTCTTTTTTGGATGCATGCATAGGTGTGTTTGAGCATCTCCGCGTCCATGCGTGCATCTGCCTGTATGGTGACACAAAAAGAGGTGAGAGGTGCGCACGATCAATCTTCATTTGGTAATTTATGAAGGCGTCCGCTTGTCAGGTATCCAGCGGCGTCTGGTACAACTCATTCTGCTGTGCTGGAGGGGGGAACCCCGGGGTATCTGCGCCTCCTGTCACCTCCCCTCCCTCCTCATCGCCCTGTCGTACAGTGCCTGCTGCCGTCAGCAGCCCAGAGGCATAGCAGAGAGAGAGAGACGGAAGACGAAGTGAGAGAGGAAGTCAGGCGGGATTAACCCTGTGGCCACCCACGGCAGGTGCTGAGGCAGCCACGCGTCCAGCCTCATTAAGGATAGGGAGAGAGGGCAGTGTGGCAACAAACACAAGGGGGAAGCCAGGAACATACATACTGTACCTACTGAACACAAACACACACACCTGCAGCACCTCAGAGACTGGCACTTATATAGGTGCCTGCCCATTTTTCTTCTCTTCCCCTTTCCTTTGCCCCCCCCCAACACACACACACACACACACACACACACACACTCATTATTTCTCTTAACAGTCAACTAGCTGTACTGCTTTCTCCAGGCTCTATTGCACTTTGTCCACACCCCTGTGGCTCCGGCTCTCCTGCTCTCTTTCCCCCTGACTGGGGTCCATAGGTGCGGTTTGCTCGGTCTGGCAGGCAGGCATGTTAGGCCGTGGGCACCTGGGCGTGATAATTGTTGACACTGGTGATCTGGGCACACATGAGAAACCATCAACTGGTAATTTGGCGAGCAGCACAGGGAGCACACCACACTTCTTGGTCCAGTGTGAGCAGGCAACAATCTGACCACCTAATTAGCATACACCTAGGACCTCGACGTGTTAATGTATGAGAGTGTGTGTTTCCGAATGCACATTTTGTTCACGTACACGCAGTGTGGAGTGTATTAAGTTTCTAAATGCTGAGTATCTAGTTTTTAAATCATTTTGAAACCTAATTTTGGTATAATTCCTGTTTTGAGGGCCGAGCACGTATTTCCTCAAGTTCGCCCTTTGATGGGGAGTAGCTACTAAATGCAGCACTGCAAGAACAGACTTCGGTCTATTACTAGCAGTTTCAACATTAGTCCTTTTACATCACCCCTACTTAACTTGAGCTTGTTAATAGGGCTGCAGAACTGCCCTCAATCATTAATCATGTAAAAATATATGAATTAGAAAAAATTACTTTGATCCTGATGTGTTACAGTGTGCTTGCAACTCTTCCTATTTAGTCATTTCCCAATCCATTTCCCTGCCAATCATATTCTCATTTGATTAAAGATTGAAATGTGCTTTTATATAGTATTTCTGAAGTTAATGTGGGCGGGACAAGGGTTGCAGTCGTCCCCTGGTATCTTTTTTTTCCTGTAATTTCTGTGGATGGTCCATTTGTTTGACGACATTTCGGATGGTGAATTATTCAAAGCACCAAGCAGCACTTTGGACCAGTTTCCCCCAGTCGGCATCTTTGATTGGGAAAACGGGAGCTGATTTGTGAACGATAGCCCCAGGGCTGCTGGCCTAGGGCGAGCTCGGGGGGGGACACTGGCCTCCGAGCCCCTCCTGGCCCCAGGGATTGAAGGTCCGGCCATGGCCGCCAGGCCTTCCGGTCTCCAAAAGACAGTCCTTGCCTGTCCTCTCCTATCAGCCTTGCTTCTGGAAGTGAGGTGTGATGCAGGAGTGGCTCCACAGAGAGTATCAGACAGATGAGGCGCTTTCTGAGCAGAGTCTCTCCCCTCAGCCAGAGCCTCCGTCTCCCGCGGCTGCCTGGGCAATTTGTCGGTCGACCTGCCAGGAGCAGAATGCAAATCCTCACCGGAGGAGATGCACAAGGACCTCAGTGCCTGTGTGTGTGTGTGTGTGTGTGTGTGTGTGTGTGTGTGTGTGTGTGTGTGTGTGTGTGTGTGCGTGCGTGTCTTGCCCAGCAATCTTTTCCATAACAGCCTTACAGGATAACTGTCATCAAGACCTCAGTGTATCATTTTGTGTGTGTGTGTGTGTGTGTGTGTGTGTGCGCGCGCACGCGTGCGATATGTATCATCTGTCTGCTATAGTGTCTTTCTCTCTCCCCCTCTCTCTGTCTCTGAGCAAGACACGAGTCTCCTTCACTGCTCATCAACCCACCACTCCTAATTTATAGATGGGCATAAAAACTCTGTATTTTCACTCACCCTGCCCACCCTCCGCCTACCCCTGCATAGCACCAGCATGACAAAATGGGACACATGCTGTTAACCATGTAAAAGTTTTCTTTTTTATCCTTTTCCATCCTCATCCATTTCCTTTGTTCCCATGTTTCACTTCCTTTACCCTGTCATGACAATAGAGCTGCACGTATGCCCTCTGCTTGTAAATGACGACTCGGTCCTCATCTGGTGAATCTACTGACCCACACCACCTGGGTCAACCTCTGGTTTTGACATGTTAGGGTTTCACATACAAACTCGGCAAACAGAGAAAGATAAATGACTGTTGATGTTAATGCCAAGACAAGCAACATGCTGCTCTCTAGACAGCACAGAGTTCAGTAAAGTTTTCAAGGACAGCTCTATACACAAGATGAAAGTGATCTTCTGGGCTCTCATCTCATCTTCACCGCTCATATCCAAATACCACCTGGCTCATTCTGTGCTGTCAGCACTTTTTATCTCAAAAATTAATACTTCTTTTTTTTTCCCTGGTCAGATAGGGGTACTTTATTCGTCGTGCTTTGCCCGGAGTCCTCTGCATCTTTGGAATGTGAAAGATTTGAAGGCACGGATAAAAGGCACTTTTCTAATCAACATTTTTTTTCCTTAAGCGCTTCTTTCTTTTTAAAAGCTGTTTTTCATTATTTATAAGTGTTCTGAAGGTGCTACTGAGCTGATTTCTTTCATGAGGCCTGATATGAGGCCGATGGAGCTTGCAGAATTGATTAGATAAGCTTGGAAATTACAATGTTGAGCACGCAGTGCTCAGAAATGTGCTCTAAAATACACCCCAACGTGAATATTAATTCTCAGGGCTTATAAGCATATATTTGAATGCATGGGGGAAGTTTGCCCATGAAGTTTCATGAACTGTCCAGTATCAATTGCCATGTATTACTGATCAAATAAAATTTAACCCCTGAACTTCATTGATTCATAGTGACAGGTGGGTAATCGCAATTTCATCATTAGAAGTTGAAAATTCAGAGCTAATCTCTGTTTTACTGAATAATTCTGAAAGATGTTAATCAAACATATGAAAGCATATTTGAAATATTTAACCAAACGATATTAATGAAGATCAAAGGGTGGGCTGTTTTTAGCGGATGTTATGCCAAAGGCCCGGGTAATAGCTGGGTCCATAGGAGCACATGAAACACTTTGTCTTCTGCTAAATATTTCATGCCTGGTACCTGTTGTATGCTGCTTAATGAGCTGTGGGGGTGAAAAACTGTGATTTATCATGTGAAGTTTTCAAAGGAAATGCTAATTCAGATACACATACACTGGAACACACTTTCCTTGCAATTTTCTTATACACATTTTTCCTCAAGTAACACAGCCATAGCCACGCCGCGTTTTCGACGGTGAATATTTTAGCCCCGAAGAAAAGCAGGCTCGAGCGAGAGCAAGAATCAGGGGTCAATGGTGTGTCTTTAAAGAAACTTTCCCTCTCTTCGCCTCTCTACTCAGCTCTGTTCCTCCCTGGAATACTAATATCAGCAGGGAGAGCGAGAGAGGGGGAGATGACAGAAACATTGTGGACGTATGTGTCAGGGAGAAGGGTCAGTTCTGGGCA
Source organism: Scatophagus argus (assembly GCF_020382885.2). NCBI lineage: Eukaryota > Metazoa > Chordata > Actinopteri > Scatophagidae > Scatophagus > Scatophagus argus. The sequence continues at coordinate 9,786,077 of NC_058514.1, read as the reverse complement.
GACGCTTGTTAATACTTGCCTGTTAATAAAATTTATCCTCCTCGCTGTCGACTCCTGTCAGCACCAGGACCAAACGTGCGTTTTGTGAAGATGCATTCTGTTTAAAAAATTGTCTTTTTTTTATTTTAGAGAGCGATATAAGAGAAGAGAGGTAGATATAGACAAAAGAAAATGAATTGGATAATATGTGAAAATGTAGATTGACACAAAGGGGAGTAACGGTGGCGCAATGTGGAGCAGGTCACTGGTGTAAGAAGTTTCAGATTATTCAATTACAAGTAAAATTTCTGCATTAAAAATGTTAAGTAAAAAAAATCTTGTCAGGAAAATGTACTTAAAGTGTCAAAGAGTGTTCATTATGCAAAATGGCACCTTTCAGTGCTGTTATACATTATAATGATGGGTAGATGGAACTTGGATTATTATTATTATTACTGATGCATTAAAATGTATGCAGCATTTTAATGTTTCACCTGCTGCAAGTGGAGCTGATTTTAACTAATTGTAACTGTTTTGGTGTTACTTCATTCAGACTAAAACTGTGAACTTTTTAGAGTTCAGAAACTGATAGTAGTAGTAGTGGTTTTTATATGAAGTACAGGTGTGTACAGTAACCACAGGATAAATGTAGTTGAGTGGAAGAAGGAGTAGCATTTGAAGGAAATAATTAGGTAAAATAGAAGTATTCTTAAAAGTTAGATTTCCCGGCTGATTATTGTTTCAGTGAATCAGTACTCACCCACAACAATCTTTTTGTTTCAGATTTTATGTCTAATTTTGAATGTTTTTTGACTAAATTGAGAACAGTGTTGAAAAAGGCAAAATTATTATTTAGGCCTACTTCAGAAAATTTCCAACCAAAGCAAAAGTGAACATAAAAATTTGTCTGCAAACTTCTTCATTTGCAAAAATCTTGTAACATGTGCTGTTATATCAACTTTTATTATTAAGATTATTATTTAAATAACGTCCAGCTTGAAATGAATTCAAGTAAACAAATTTGAAGTGGTTATATTGATGGTGATGGTACTTGAATTCATCAGATGAAGCTGTGGGGGTACAACTTACAAAAGAGGTTGGGAACATTTTGCTCTAGACTGCTACAGATACATTATGTATCAGTATGAAAAAATACTGAGGTTTGATACCCAGCAGGCATCTGTTTGTCCGAGACAGCGAGATACGTAAAAGGCAGAGTCTGTGTGTGTGAATGGTTGAAAGAGGAGGCGTAGAGCCATTGTAGGTTTGGGTGAGAGAGAGACAGTCTGAGTTAGAAGATGGAGTGAAACACTTGGATCCTTTCCAGTGCTACAAGAGCACCGGGGCCAGAAGAAGGGCAGGGCAACAGTGAGAGAGTGACAATCGTCAGGTGATTAGAAAGACTCGGAGGCTAGGTAGACCTACAAAATGAATAACGGCGCACCCCAAACCGTGCCATAAGGCTCAATGGTTTGTGATTTGCAAGTTGATAAGACAAGAAGATTAATAATGCCGCATGATAATGGCTGGCTGAAGCTCAGCTGGGGAGATGGTAATGATGGGATATTGCTGTAGGAGCAGTTCACTGAGCCACAGTGGAGTGAAGGGAGAGAGGGATAGACAGAGAGGGAGAGAGAGAGAGGGTGAGACTGGTAGAGAAAGAGAGGGAAGCTGCAGCTGCATGGGGGGAAAAAAAGCACTCATCCCAATTGGCCCTCAGGATATGAGAGTTTGAAAAATGAGAATGCAGTTATCATTTTAATTAGATATAAAGTTTTTTATAATATATATAGTCTGTGTGTGTGTGTGTGTATAATTTTGCTGAAATAAGGACTTCAAAGAACATACGTATTTTGCAGCACAGTGTCCCATCATAATTCCTAAATGACAGTTTATGTTCATTTGCTTTTTTTGTGTGTGTCTGCCAGGTGGGGAATTGCAGAAGGTGATCGTGGCCCTTGGTGAGCAGGTAAATTATCAACACTTACGCCATCACACACACCATCACAGACACTCAGAAGCATGACTTTTTTTTCTTTTTTCTTTTTTTTTTTTTGGTTTGAATTGTGTATCTCCTTGTTCTTCTTTTAAGTGTTTTTATCAGCAGTTCGTTAGTGTGTCAAAGAACATCAGGCTGCAGCAATGATAGTATTTATTCACTGTTTAGAATTGGCCTCCAGGGTGAAATGTTCAACATGTTTTCGTCCCCTGCATCACCACAGAGGAAATTAAGTCAAATTGCAAAAAAAAAGAAACAGCTTGTTTGTTCCCCCCGTCAACACAAACGCCCAGTTTCCCTCCGAGAAACAGGAGTCTAATCTCCCGTGGAAATTCTACATTTTTAATGATCTTGTTTGATTATGACAAGCTGTTAAATGCTGTGATCTATTTCTGCTGTTTCTCCTGTTACATCTTCAGCACTGTTGACTTGTGTGTTTACACCTCAGACAAACATTTTGTCAGATCCCGATTCATCTTAATTGCACCACTTTGTCAGCGCCTGTTGATGATCTTTTACCGCACCCTTCACTCAGTGTTTCACCGCTGTGTCTTTGTTTTAGTCGGCACGCATGCTGGAACGACTTAGATACTGATCAAACTGCTTTTTTCATCTCGAAGGGAACTCATGATTACACGATCAGTTTTGAAGTAGAGCCCATTCTTAGAAAGGAGCCATAGACTGTATAATAAATGGCAGAAAGAGCAACCTTGACGTCACCCATGGGTTTCTGAAGAGCCGTATGTGGAGGTCATTGTGAGCAGTTTTAGCTGCGTCAGTCTTATCTTTGCCTGACTTGACCTAACTCCCAGCTAATCCAAAAATGGGCAAACAGGTGGTGCAAGTGTGGAGATGAGGCAAGCCGGTGACTGAAACCTGGCTACCTTGCTCAAAGTTACCAAGCTGGTTAAGGACACTCTGTTATCCTGGAGTGTATTTTCTGTATGTTCATGAAGTAAAATACATTTCTCCTAAATTTATTGATCATTTAAGAGAGAATTACAATAACATGTCACCATGTATTTTGTCTACTTCAAAATACACTGCGAAAGTGAAGATAAATTCAGTGTTTTAAGAGAAATGACTCTCTTTTGGCACCATCCTCAAGTGGCCATTCAAGGAACTACAGTTGTTAGTTTTCTATGTTGGCTTCATTTTTCATCCGCAGAGTTTGCTGCTTTCAAGGATGTCATTTTGAATATCTCAAAAAAATGTTTTCATTATTTACTCATGCTCCAGACCTGAACACATTTCCCTGAGCAAATGCCGTGAAGCAAAACACAGGATCTTTGTTGAGGCAAGCTCTCTGAGCTCACTAAAAACAATACCTCAACTGAACAATGTTTTGAAGAAGCATGAGGGTTGATGTAGTTCATGGTTTTAAACTAAAGCCATGCAGAATAATTATTCAGAAAAATTTTTGAATCTAGCAAAAGCTAATTTCAATTTGGTTACAGTCAGATGGTTGAACATCATTGATAGAATGACATTTGAGTCGTTTGAGGTCAGTGCAGCTCTGAACGATCCCCAGATGTCTGCTAATGAGTCAGTAATGGTCATTAATGCCTAATTAACATGGCAGAGTGGGGATTGTGGAAACTGTAACTCGAGCAACACCACCACTCTTTCTTGTACTGCTTGTGAAAATAAGGAGGGTGCATGATCCAGCCAAGTGTAGGAGGCCTATTTGTGAAAGTAATCACACTAACGAGTGACAAGTTAATTATGTGACAAGTTGTGTTCCAAAGATCAACTTGGCTAACAGATGTTGTTATTGATGGCAGTCCCCAAGAATAGCTGTGGCAGCTAATTCGCTCATTACCACAGCTGGTTAACAGCAGTTGTTTTATTATACAGGATATGTTGTGATGATGTTTGTCACCATACTGCAGAGAACAATGCAATGGTTTATTTTTGACTGCAAGGAGAGTGAGAGTACCCCTGCCTTCTATATGCATGTAGATACTTGAATTTTTTTTATTTATTTATTTTTTTAAAATCAGATGTCAAATCAATCAAATGTTTGTCAGAGTGAGAAAATGTAACAATGTCTGATGGTCAGTATGGGAAAAAAATTGTGTTAAAGAGGGGAAAAAACACACTTTGTACCTAAATGTCAAAGTGTCCCTTTAAGATCTTTTATTTTATAACAGAGACAAGATAAGATCATAATCCTGTCAGCATTCTCCTTTCCGATTCTATCTAGATTTTCCCACTTAGACAAGTTTTAATTAGATAGCAATAAGTAATTAGCATTTATTAACTTTCACAGGCTCGACACCTGTCTTTGTTTCTTCTCTTTTCTTTCTCTGCGTGTATGATGGATATGTTGGATGCCCCTGGTGCTGGTAATCACACTGACAGAAGGGTTGTTTGTCCAAAGTGGGATTGACACTCAGTCAGGGCCTCAGCGTCCTCAGCCTCCCCCCCATCATCGACATGACACAAAGTGGAATGAGCCACATTAGCGACACGCAGCCACAGACGTGCCTGCACCCCTGCAGTTTACACCCATTAAACGCCCATGATAATGCTCTGAACGCCTGTGCCCCCCACACACAACCCCACAAACCCCCGTACGCTGCTTCCTGGATCTCTGTGCGGTAAGCACTGATAACTGATGATGAGGGGGAAGACGTGACAGTGTCAATAACTATAATCATCCCTGGGCAGGAAATAATGAAGCATATGTGCCATGTCAGCCTTACATGCCTCCAATATCTCCCTAATAAAATGAAGTGGAAAAAAAATTTATCTGAGAAGGAAAAAAAAGAAAAAAAACAATCAATAAAGCCATCTAATGATAAATACGAAATTGCCATGTGGAGTGAATATTATTTTCCCTCTGTGAGGATGCCGGGCAGATTATTAGGATGAAGGGGAGAAGCCTATTTGTATGTAAATGGGAGATTGATTATATTTATTTGCTGGCAGAGGGGCTCCGAACAGCTCGTCTGTGAGACACACACACTCACACAAAGAAGAGTGAGAGACATCCATAAAGAGTCTGGTCATCAGACAGCTGTTTTTCTGTCTGTTCGGTGCCCAGGCCCTTATGACAGAGGAAAGAAATAATACAGAAAAGACAGACAGAGAGAGAGAGAGAGAGAGAGAGAGAGAGCTCAGTCCTCTGGCTGCCAGCTCAAGCAGGGCTCACCTCTCCAGAATATTCTAATTACCAGCCCTCCTCATTACTGATGTCATGTCAATGAGAGAGGGAGGAAAAAAAAAAGAGGGAACTTCAAGCACAGAGGACCAATTCTGTAATTTCTTAATCACTTTTTTGGCAACCTTTGCATGTGCTGTGGTTAATGCCTCAAATTGAATGTTTCTTTGGTTTCTCTCTAAATAGGCTATCATGCCGTTGCGGCGGCGCTTAGCGAAATCTATTATTGTCATTTGCATAGGGGCCTTTTTAGTGGCAGAATCCTACAGAGGGGCGAAGAACAAAGAGCTCATGAGGGAGAAAATAGGACAGAAATGATCCGGCGCTGCCTTCAAAATGTGACGTCAGGTCCCTAATGAAATCTTTTGACTGAGACCATAGCAAATGGTGGAATCTATATCTGACACTTAATGGTTTGCATAGAAATTAGAGACGAAGAGCGAGTGAAGGACCCCCTTTCGCTTGATGTCCCCTGATTAATTTACAGCACTTTTGTTACGTCTGCATCGTCCAAAATAAATTAACCACCATGCTGGAGATATCAGAAACGGAGAGGGGGTGGGGCGGGGATGCAATTTATTAGAGAAAAAAGTTAGATGAGATTAAATAAAACACCTAATTGACAGGAAAAGTCACCAAGCACAAGCTGTTCGCCATTGTTGCAGAGAAGCGTGCGAATGTGTTTGGAAGGGGTGGGAGATGGGTTGGGGGGGGGGGCGCATAAGAGGGAGAAATAAAGAAAGAGCGATAGAGAGAAAGAGCTGGCCACTTGATTTCCTATGAAAATTAATCGGCTATCAAACAATCTTGGTCTGCCGAGGATGATTATACAGCAGGGGCAGAGACAGAGGAGGCAGGGGGAGAAAGTGAGAGTGTGAGGGAGAGAGGGAGAGAATGCCCTTTGTGTAGGTGAAATGTGTCGGGGACTGTCATCGTAATATACCTCAGTGAAATGAAGGTTAATTCTGATGTACAGCCTGCATGGCCGTCATTATCGGCGAATCATGAAAATAAATTAAGCCACTGAAATAGATACTCCTCTGGTACGCGGCAGGGATCTCATGAAGGATGGACGGCTGAACTTTACAGATTATTATTGGGAAATAGTGCCGAATTCAATTAATGCACCTAAAAGACACCTTTATAGAGGACAGCCATAATTTAAATGACAGCAGGGTGTAATTTTGCTTGTTATAAGTCAAATTTGCAGAGTTTCATGTTTCATGCGTTTTTCTCCTTCCCCCACAACCCGCTTTACCCCCCACCTTTTATTATTTTTTTTTTCCTGTTTGCCGAGCATCTTCTTGTCCTTTACTCCAAGAAAATTCCTGAAAAGAAGGAAATGCCCCCCCCCCCGTGTTAAGGTTGATGCTGCCGTACAGCTGGAATCAGATTTGAACAAGAATTAATTAAATAAAAAAATAAATTTGCTGCACTTCCAGCATTGTAACCACTCCTCATCTCCTCCTGAGTCTCAGAGCATATTTACAGTAATCCTCTGCGGCAGATCCTGCATCGCCTGTCCGCTTCTCCACCTCACGGTGCAGGACCCCCCGTGCAGACGAACCCTGCGAAGCATACAGATGTTAGAGTCTTTATGCAGATCCACCCCACCTTGAAAAACTGAACGAGAGACCAATGAACTGGGTAAATGGTTGACCTCTCACCTGCGCACAACGGAGAGAGAAGCCAGCGGCTTAATCCAGGCAGGTGTCTGACAAGCAGGCGAACACAGCCAGGGCCGTTTCGTGCTGACCCTCACTCAGACCTCCCTTATCTATTAATCTACACCTCTCTGTAGCGGGCGGGGGGGTTGAATTAACACCTCAAAAGGGGAATGGGGGGGGCTTCTGATTAACACACATCACCTCGCCAAGCCACCATCTGCCTGCCCAAAATGCAAGGGACATATACAAACTCATATATAATGTCACATGAACAAACTTTACATGCTTACACACATCATTCTCTTTATTTTTAGAACTCACGCACACACTTTTTACTGCAGGATCAACGTATGCATGGTTTAACATGGCTTTTGAACATGTTTTATGGCAGTTTTCTGAATAAGCAGGAAAATAATGTTCATCCAGAAATGAAATATTAGAAGAAATGTCCCAGTCTGCTCGGCTCTCCTGTTGAGCAGCTCCTCATGTCTGTTGTTTAATTTGACATAAATTGCTTTTCCCCCCATCTAAACAGAGGAAGTGTTAAATATTTATATGCCTGTTTTTTTACTTTATGGAAGATTTGTTAGACGCAAAATAGAAACTGAACTAGTTGCGTCTTTATGGCGCATGAAATATATGAATGGATTAAAGGAGCAAGCTCGCAAGAATGCTGCACATTGAAAATTGCATCATAAAAAGCAGAAGAGCGGTGCATGAAAATAGGTGGATGAAAACTGTTCATATAAAAGTTGGGAGTTGTTAAAAGTATATATTGAAAAAAGGACAAATCCCAGCACTGACTTATTCCATTCTCAGCCCAGTGAGGAAAGCCAAATAGGAGTAATTGTATTTGAGGGTAGTAATTTAGACTGTTAAAACCATTGGTGTCATCTTTATTTAATCTCACCCGTGGCGAGAAATCATATCCTCTCTTTTTCCAAAGCCAAACACACACAAATCTTCACTTCCTTCCTCCTCTCCTCCAACTCTCTTCCTCCTTCTCTTTTCTCCTCTCTCAATTTCCCCTTTCTCAACTCGAACAGTTTAAAGAATCCTTCCACTATCGTTATTAGTATTGAACTCATTTTTAAATTCAGAAATTGGCTAAGGAAGATCATTCATTGCAGCAGATAGTAAAATCAATAGCTTTTGTGTCAGGCGGCAGGGTCTGTCTCCGTCTCTCAGGGTGGGTTGGAGCTCCGTGTGTGTGTGTGTGTGTGTGTGTGTGTGTTTGAGCAGCATAGTACAGTACAGAGTGCAGACAAAAGGCGAGTGAAAACTGGGGGAGTGGGGCCACCTCTTGACGACATGGATACACAGTCACACACATGCACACACACTCACATGCACCGCAGTACGTCCTCGTTCTGGGCTGCAAGTCCAGACACACACATGCTCAAATACATCTAGATATTAACAAATGCACGCCTATATTTTGAATTTAAATGTAATATAAAGATTTACAGGCATTTATTTATTTGTTCGCATTTTTGTTAATTCACAGATTTACATAATAATAAATTTGCTCAAATTTACATACACATTTACTTCAATATTATGTTTGATTTTATGCATCAACACACCGGGTACATTTTTATAGCACAGACATCATACACACAGTTTTCTTTTTTTCTTTTCTGTTTCTTTCTTTTTTTTTTCTTTTTTTTTTTTTGCAGGCAGAGCCCACTGACGGAACGAGGACAACTTATCCCAATGAGAGTCAAATCAATCAAGTCCTTTTAATCACCACTCTGCTTTTATAGTGTGGCAGTAATGATGGAAGCCTATGTAGGGGCAATCCCCTAAGACAACCCCCTCCAACCCCCCGCCCCCCATGCGGCTCAGATTGGAGCCGACACACACACTCAACTCTGATGATTTTCATTTCTCAATTACATTATCTTATTAACCAATCAATTGCCGGCCTTATCAATAATTAATGGCTCCCCAACTATTAGAACGTAGATTAGATTAAACGCCAGTCTCTTGTCTCCTTTCTTTGATACTTTTAACTGGGCCTTTCTTGGCCAATGTGATTTCAAGAGGAAACTCCATATATGAATGCATTTTTAAAGATAGTTTTATTTTGTCAACTGCCACTGCTTGGAAGGAGATCACCACTGATATCTTTTTCTTTGTCAGCTTTTAAGAGATGCATTTTCTTTTACTGCAACACCGTAAAGCTGTCAGGCAATAGCTGAAATTGCCATTAATTATTTTTAATCATTTCCAATGCAGTTTTACCTGAATTCAAATTAAACACCACGTTATTGACTGCTGATATATTTTTTCCTCCTTTTTTCTGTTTTCCTCCTTCTTTCTTTTTAAGTATAAAGACTGAACAGAGCACCAGATTAAATGAGCTGTTAGAAGGATATTTTTGCAGAGCGATGCCCAGCTATGGCATGCACTGCTGCTCCTGCCTGCCTGCCTGCCAGGCGAGTGCTCGGAGGGGTGTAAAGGAACGAGCTTATGGATCGATGTCTCACTCTGCTCGGCCCAGCTGTAGCTGTTGTTTCTCACACAGAGAGGCTTTGTCTGGGAGCCACAAAAAAAAAAAAACAGCCGGTAACAACTGTTTACCGTCTGCTGCCTTGGGTCTTGAACTCGTTACATCTTGCGGTAGCCGGCGGCGGCTCGCTCTTTGAGGCTGCTGATATTAACTGCTTTGACAGAACTGAAGTGGTCTGGGGGTTGGTGCTATTGAAACATCAGGATTTTTGGCTAGTATTGGAAAACATTGGTCTGTGTGTATGTGTGCATTTACAGACACATACACACCTGTAGACAACACCACTAATTGTAGAAAATAGTTTCATTTTCTATTTTGAATCTCCTGCCCATTTAAACACACACATTAAGGGATTCTTGACCCCTGACTGCAGGGGCTATGCAGCTGTTAATTATAACCTGGTTCACAGGTTACACACATGCTTGCTATGAATCATGCTGGCGCTATACAGAGGCAGTTCAGAATCATTTTCTTGTTTCTTTTTTTGAGGCGGTAGGTGATTGAAGCTGCCAAGGCTGCGTTGGTAAAACCCAATCTTACTTGGAATGAAGTAAGAAGGAAAAGATGCAAAAATGTGAACGAGGGAGAGTAAACCTCCTTCGTTTTCTTTCTCTCTGAGCCCCTTTTCCTTTTTAAGCTGGGCCTGAAACATCTGTCAACACTCAGACTTGGGTGGTGGTGGAGGAGAGAGCGGAGGGCCCCGGTATGCGGCAGGCCCGACCCGGGAATCGGTGGAGCCGCTCAGCTTGGCACGGCCGCCTTGTTTATTTGCCCTGACCTTGCATTCACTCCCAGGTTATGGGACCTGCTTAGTGAAAGGGGCCATTGTCCTGCAGGAAAAATCTGTTACAAATATTTACCATGGAGGAGGGGGATGCAAAGCCTGTGGCCTGCAGCCAGCCAGACTTGAGCTGTAAAATTGACTACAGTGCATTTTTTGAATTAGCAACCTCCACCCTTGGTTCCTTTTAGCCAGGGTTAAAATGATACCCCCACATTCCTGTTAATGAGAGCACACTGTCACAGATTATTAGTCATTTATTAGCCTTAACATCAGGATCCTATGATTTCCTTCAACCGAAATTTAGTCCATAACCCAACGTTTCAGAGCAACAGAGCATACAGCATGTGTGCAGGGACAGCCTGGTCATGCATTTTATGACTTCGGTTGGTCTGCGCATTACTGAAATTATAAATCCCCTTAATTTTATGTACTTTTAAAAAACACTCACTAATTTGCTTCCCTGGCCTGTAGTTTGTGTACAACATTTTATTTAACTACAGCGCCAATGTTTTTCTTGCAGAAAAATCTGGAGCACATCCCTGCACTACATTTTTTATTCCACAGGGTCCCCCTGTTAGGTCAGTAGTAACAAATGCATTTTCAAAAAGGCTGCATAAATTCCCTTTTCCCTCCTCTCATATGGGTTTTCTTGAAAATGCCATACTGGTTTTAGTTGGAATAAATCTGCTGGTTTCCATCACGCTCGCCTTTTTTTTTTTACCCTTGCAGCCGGACCAGGCGGACGCCCTCACCGGCGCATTGACATGCAACAAAGCTAATGGTGGCCGGGACAGGAGGGCCTAATCTTCACTAACTGACAAGATTTAAATTGAGGAGACATCTTCCGCTGATTAGCTCCCACACCCACAATTATCCAACTGGGGTGTCAAGCAAGGTTTAACATCTCCACTGATTCTGCTCTCCTGAGACATCCAGGAGGCAATGCAATCGCTTTTAATAACTGCCTCCCTCTTTTGCTTCCTCCCTCCATCCCTATCTCACCCCCTTCTCGTCCTCGACGTCCAATACTCCTTGTGCCGCACGGTTTTCCTGCCCCCCCCCCCCCCCCCCCCCCCCATTTCTCTTTCTATCCCTGCTTATTCCTCTCTCTCTCTCTCTCTCTCTCTCACTCACTCACTCTCACTCTCTCTCTCTCTCTCTCTCTCTCTCTCCTACCTTCTCTCCTGCTGCAGCCCCCCCACCGGTTCTCAGTCATTCAAGCTCCCTTCAAAATTAACCTTTCCTGCGAAAATATAATTTCTCACAAAATGAACCCCACTGAGCGATTTCTTTTTTTATTTGGAATAATTTATTCAAATTGCCCTACTCAGAACAGCAGAACAATCTGAACACCAAGTGGACCCCTGAATTTGGATCTGTCTCTCTTTTTTTCATCTAAGAGTAGAGGGAGAGAGAAAGAAAAAAAAAAGTTTATGTACCTTGCTATCTTCTGGCAAATAAGGGGATGGGCTTGCTTCCACCTTCTATCCCCTGCGCTCTGGCAGCGGTATCCCCCTCGAGTGTACACCTCATTAAAATTCATCTGATCTGAATATTTTTTGCAAATATGGTCTGATTGCTCACCATGACATGAAACATCCCTGTGTGTTATTTTAATCACACGCACCCCAACGGGCAATGTATATGATGGCTGTGACATTGAACTCCTCCACTGCTTGACCCCATTTTATGAGTGCACGTCATTTTAGGAGGGGGGCCGGGGGGACGGGAGGACGGGGGGGTGGTTTGGAAGTTACCTGGAATGATGGACATGCTTGATAATTCTTCCCTTTTTTTTCCTTCAAATGTTCACACAGCATCAGCTCGGTTTAAAGCCCCTCTCAATCACGCTGCCCCCCCTCCCCTCCCCTCCCCTTACACCCCTGCTTCCCTCTCCCTCTCTAATGAACTGTTTTCTTCCGGTGATGGAACGGGGACACAAAGCAATGTGATTAATAATTTACTGTTTAGTTTTACTAATTGATCTGTTTTGGGAGCCAGGATGAAAGTGAGGATGCATCCTCAGCGCACAATGCCTTTCATATGGCATTTATCCACAAGTCACCACCGGCTCCCTCAAGATGAATAATGAACTAAACAAGATCAAATAATGATCACTTGGGAGTGTGAGAGAGAACTCCCTTACAAACACCACTGAGTTTACCTTAGGTTCTTTCTGCATATCACACAACAGAGTGATGCAGGAGATTAGCTGCATGAAAGCAGGTTGTTATCAGCGGCAAAGACAAGGACAGAACTTGTGATTAGTTTTTAGTGTTTGTGAAGTCTGAAAACTTTTATGCTTGTCTCATTCAAATATGATATTGCTTGTCCAAAGATGATGTTACATTTGCTCTTCTGTAACCTTGACTGTCTTTCAGAAGAAGCAGAAGAATGGCAAGAAAGAACGGCATCCGGCCTCCTTAACCTCTGATATCAGGGTGAGTTTCAACCTTGACGGTTGTAATTTCACTTTTTTGCAAGCAAGTAATTCTGACCTGCCTCAATTGACAACATAAACCACACATGAGAATAATATAAATGACACACACAAGAACAGGAACCTTGGAAGAGGAGAGGCTGACCAGACCTGAAGGGACAAATGTTAATGAATTATGATAACAAAGTAAGGCTTTCTAGACAATTTAGAACATCGAATGTCATCACAGTGAATATTTGGATTGAACCATTCATTTTAATTGAAGTAAATCTGAACTCGTGCACTTAAAATTGTCTTCCATGCAAGGCCCCAGTAAGTCATAACAAGTCAGCGTAGTCGGTGAAGTGCTTCCTGCTGGAACAGATTCAGTCTCCCTTCCCTCCTGAACCCCTCCACAATATTGTCATGGAAAAAGTACAGCGGCCTGAGGCATCCTGCTGGCTCAGCAGGGGAATGAGCATACACTGTGTTTGTGACGTCACGAGTTTGAATCCAGCTCACGGCTTTTGACTCTCTGCACTAATAAAACAGAAATGCAGCAAGAGCAACAGGAAGATTAAAACAGCAATACAGCAGTTTGCAGTAACATTTTTACTAGAATGTACAGAGCACCTGTGAGCTTCTACTTGACCACTGTGCTGTAGTGTGGGGTCAGATATTGGCTAAGCCACTGTGATTGTCAGTGTGTGTTTACTGCAAGGTGCACAGGAAAACCTTAGGGGTTAAATGCATATAAAAGTAACTTACAGGTATATAAAATACGCTGCTAACATTCAAAACATTTCAACTATTGGCCAGTTGAGGACATTTGTTTATACACAGCCTCTTCAGTGCTGGCTTTCGGCTGCTTCTGAGCCATTTCACTGTGCTAATCTTTGGCTCGGATGGGGAGGGCCGTGCATTAGGCAAGGGAAGGAGTCTGCTGCAATATATTTATCCACAGCACCTTAACACTGAGGAGGGATTAAAAACGAAATGAGAAACATTCCTTCTTTGATGCGCCAGGTCTTAAAAGAGACAGAATGGGGTGAAAAACATCTTGTATCGCGAAGATGTTCATCTGTTTACAGATGAGCCGTGTGTGCCTTTTTTTGTGTGTGCGTGTGTGTGTGTGAGACTGCCTCAAATTTACATTTTATTGTTTTGGATTACACGCTGTTGGCCCATTGAACCTAATGTGGTTTCTCCACTGCCGTATCTGTAATGGTTATAGCTGTTAGCTTGTAAATAAGGTTTAATACAGTGAGCCAGTGAAACACCAGCCTCTGTGTGTGTGTGTGTGTGTGTGTGTGTGTGCGTGCGTTCACATGCTCTCAGTGGTCTCTTATAAATATTCCCATGGCTGGGTAGAGAGTGTCATTATTTGTTAGCTGCAAGTAGCATAAGATTAAAGCAGCAACTAAATGCCCATATCATTACCCTATTAGCATATGACATATATGTGTATAGGTGCCTGCTTAATTAACGTTGATTGATTAGAATCAATGACTGTAAAAAAAAAAAAAAAAAAAAGAGGCTTGCTAAGAGGGGGCAGGGTTTGTGGGTGGTTAAGTAGGGTGTCTTGTGAAAATATCCAGAATTTAACTGAAGATAGTCCTCTTATTTCTGATTTGATTTGGCTTAGCTGTTAAACATGCAGACAATCTAGTTGCCTTTGATACTCTACGAAAAGCTCTCCTGCCTGCACCCCCCCACTCAAAAAAAAAAAAAAAAAATAGTAGCCTAATTTTGTCATGGATATTACACAGACACATGCATGAATCAGTGCTGGTTGTCATAATTATGTTAACATAGGGGATATTAAAAGAGACAGGCCTGTTTCCAAAGGTGAGACTGTGGAATCAGCTCGGCGCTCAACAAACCTTGGTGTCAATCATGCAAGCGATTCATATTCAACTAAAGTCAAGCGCATCTGCCTGGATGCATTATTTATGTCGGAAATAAGCAGCTTAACCGAATCATGCTAGCAGCTATTAGCAAGAGACACACACCTAACTCGCTCCCTGTCTCTCTTCGGAGGCCATGTTTGAAGTCTAAATAACACAAGTTTGATTAGGCCCATGGAAGCCAAAGCAATCCCACTGAAGTCTGCTGTTGTATGGAGCGGGAACAAAGGCACGACTGTGTTTGTAGTTGTCATTAGGCTGTGTATCTCCCTCTCCCTTTTACCCTCTATCTCCAGCTCTCTCCGCAGGCCAAATAACGGCGGAGGTTAGCATTCCAGAGTTACGGCTCTATCCTCCTGTCATGAGTGTGAGGCTCTGTTTTAGATCAGCCGTCCCCGCCGCGCCTGATGGACAGCTCTGAGGATAAATGCAACATGAATAAAAACAGCACTGTTGACTGTATAAAGGCATTTGTTGATGAACCGGAGCTTGTGTTGAGAGGGAAAGGGGTGAGGGTGTATGTGTGTGGGGGAGGTTGTGTGAGGGTTAAGTGTTGCCAGGTATTGTGGGGTAAGTGAGTGTCCTCCTCCTCCTCCTCCACACTGTTCATATTCAGTCTCCACCTTTCAAATATGTCTCATTCATAATGGATAGATCCGGATCTCTGTTTTGCATCTTCAACTGACAGTTTTAGTGTTTTTCTTTTTTTTTCTCATCCTTCTTTTCCTTTTCTTTTTTTCACCCTCCCCCAGGCTGATGTCCTGGTTACTGTGCTGTAGGAGAGCGCGGCTGTTTGTAATCCAGTGGAATTTGTCTCGGTCTTAGAGCAAAGGCCTGTGATCTATGGCCTAGTTCTGTTGGAGTGCACAACATAAGAAACTTACAGGTTTATTACAGGTAAAAATATCACTAAGGGCCTTTTGGTCCATTTGTCTGGCATCACTGTCGTGCTGTGAGTTATAGGTAGACC
Source organism: Scatophagus argus (assembly GCF_020382885.2). Taxonomy (NCBI): domain Eukaryota; kingdom Metazoa; phylum Chordata; class Actinopteri; family Scatophagidae; genus Scatophagus; species Scatophagus argus. The sequence goes on along the minus strand of NC_058514.1, from coordinate 9,770,671 downwards.
TTGACAGTGAATCATTTCCTTTTTAAGTGGGACAGGGAAAATGTCCTGGGCCTGCACACACATTTAGACACCTGCACTTACATTCGACCTCATAAACCCATGTACAACAAAGCTGCATCAGGTGGTCCCCGCAGGTTACCCATCATCAAGCCTAAATACAGCCCTCTATCACGGGCAGGTCTCCATTTACCTCCACACACACACGCACACATACACACCGTAACCCTGGCAGCCCTAGCACAGGCTGCCTTTTACCCCTGCTTATTTAGATGCACTCGAGGACACAATGGGGGTGCATTAGCGGCGCTCGGCCTCACAGCAGCTGTAATTTCATTGTGGTTACCACATGCATCCTACTTGACTCTCAATTCACTCTCTGGGATGAGGGCCAAATAATGGGATTTACCCTGTCTGACGAGAGCCTCCCTCCCTCCCTCCCCTCTGTGTGTGTGTGTGTGTGTGTGTGTGTGTGTGTGTGTGTGTGTGTGTGCAGGTGAATGCGGGTATCTCATACATAAAACTAACTATGGGTGTAGTTACTGGCATGTGTATGCATGTATGTATACAGTGTGGTACGTGCATATATGTGAATGTGTTTTACCATATATGTCCTTTTGTTCTGCCAGTTCAGCTATCATTGTCAACACCAGGGCTAAATGCGCTGCTACTCCACCACCATTGTGGTTAAAGGGATGAGCTTGTTCTAAATGGACTACAGAGTAAATGGCTTGCTTGAACATATGAGGGATGTCATCAAAAAAAATGCTTGTTGCCCATGTGGTTAAAAGCTGAGATGCATGTATGTTCTACAGAATTAAAGTTTTAGAAAACTAATAGTATTAGTACTGTCATGCCAGGAGTTATTTTGGTCCAGGACTACTTTGGAATACTGTCACTGTGGATTGAAACTTATTTGGTAACATGTCTGCTTTAGGATAAACACATGTATGAACATACTATGACTGACATGTTAAGTATTCAATTGTTTTAAAATTCCTGGTAGTATTTTACTCATGCAGAATTACTGCAGTGTATAGAAGATGAATATACTGTAGGGCTAGGCTTTAGCTGTATTTGCAGTTGCATCTGAAGACTGGAGTATGTCTAATAAAACGCTGTGCTCTCGTCCTAACCCTTATTTCTTAGTAATTAGAATGGAAAATAAAAAATGAAAAGTAAAAGGCTTAAAAACTTTTCATTTGTATTCATGAGATAAGCATTGTGAGCCATGAGAAGGAGGCAAACAGCTCCCCCATCACAATACCGCGTGCATCACTTTTATCGTACACTCAAATGTTCACACACACACACACACACACACACACACACACACACACTTACGCACATACATGCACATACATGCACGCAAACAGTACAAGAAACAAAAAAATTAATCAAGACGAACAAAGCCTGTCTGAACATGCAGTGGCACATTAGTGTTCACACGCATAAACACACACACAGAGGAAGGTTTAATTTATTCAGGTTAGTGGCATGCTTTAATTATTACAACCAGCCTTCCTATCCCCCCCTCAATAATAGCCAGCACGTCTGTAGCTGTAGCTGTCAAAAACAAGCTGAAACAATTTCATCTGCGAGGGGAGAAACAAACACCGTCTCCTCTGTCTCCTCCTCTGTAGTGCAAAGGCCTTTAATCAGGCCCTGGTGTATTTTCTGTTTGTTTATTATGTGATAGTGAGAACATAGCCTCGAAATGTGTTATGTTGCAGCACAGCTCCACTGAGCAGTTCTCAGCGAAGGGAAATTGATAGGGAGTTTTATAATTAAGCAAATTAATGAGTTTATTCGGTGAGCAACCAAACACTTAGTACGATGCCAGCTCCTATCTCCACAGAGACATGAAAAGTCTTACTTTGTTTCCAGGGTTGTTTGTACGTGCACATGTGCATGTGTTACTGTATGAGAGTCTGTCTGAGTTTGCATCTCTTTGTTTTTTATGTTTTTTGTTTTTTTTATTTCGCTTTTACAGTCCTTTGCATTAGGCAGCATCGCAGAAAAGCATTGTGCTGTTTGCGTGCAGATTTTAAAGCTATGCAAATAAAGTTAGAAACGCACTACAAAGACAATAGCTTCAAATATGCTGCAGCAGATTCTCAGAAATTAACCGTTCACATCATCATTTGTTTATCACCAGTGGCCTCAGGAATAATGCATCCCTCTTTTCTAATATCTAGCTGTGTCATAATGGCCTCCGTGACAGCAGGCTATTAATGAGTGGCCATTTTGTGCCTTTGACTGCAGTTGCACTGGGCTTCATTAATTTCTAGTGTGAGAGGTGAGGCGATGGGGAGAGTGTGTGACTGTTGAGGCCCCTGTCCCCGGAGACGCAACTCAACCGCCTGTCTGAATGTTTGATCATCTCTTCTGTGCTGCTTTGTTTTCCTTTGTGCACTGGAACACCTTCTCTACTCTCTGTGAGTGTGAGCATTGTGCTTCATCTGCAGCCAAAGTGACCACCCTCTCCCGATCTGTGAGGTGTGTAATTACTTCAGAAAAAGGAAACTGTGGCAACAGCACAGTGATAAATGATGACCCCGCCCCTCGGTCAGTAACGACGGCCGTCGCCGTGACACATGGGGCCGCCTTAGGGCCAGAAGAGGAAATGAGAGGCTTTTTAGAGGACACGGACGCCATTAGGTCACCACGAGTGTCCTGCCTGCTGTTTATCTCCTGTTCATTCAGCCTCTCTCTTTTTTTTCTTTTCTTTCTCTCTCTGCTTGTGTTTGGCAGTGGCGACAAAACAGGTGTCAAAAGTGCAAAGGAATGATATCACGCTCCTGCTGAGTGTGACTTTGTTGTGTGAGCATGAACGTGTGTGTGTCTTTGTGTGAGGGCATGTATGAGGAAATGTGTTCCACAAGTTTGGAAATAAGTAATTATGTGTGCCATGTAATCAGATAAAAGTCATTCTTAATTTTCCTTACCTCACAAAACTGCAATATTCTACCTGTTCAATATGCATTCTTCAATACTTAACTCTTGTTTGCTGACTTGAAAAAGCATATGTGTATGTCACTTGCTGACAATGTTTCTTTCTTGCTTGCAGCTGCAGCGTTTTTACTGTGAAGCAACTGCAGTGAACTGCAAATGTTTGCATTAGCCCTGAATATCAAATGTTGATTTAAATCTCTTTCCATATTTTTCATACATACACTTTTCTTTTTTTGAAGGATTGGTTCTAAACATTGCACGCGAGGACTGCTGACATCGCAAGCCCTTTGTGATGTGTTTATTGTGGAAATTCAAATGGCAAAATTACGAACCAGCCCCCGAGGTGAATTCACATGTACATGCAGTGATAGCCAGTGATGGTGTGATGGCAGAAAGAGATGTTCCAGTCTGTTTCTCTTCCTCTTCATCTGTCTTTGTTCACCCCCCCCCCACTCATTGCTGATATATCTCTCTTCACTTCTAACCACTCCTCCCCTCACCCTCTGTCCTCCCGTGCTCGCTCCCTCCCACCAGCACAGACAATAAATATCATGTCACGAGGATGGCAATGCTCCTTCATGGAACACTGCATGTTTATTAGAGGCAGGAGAAGTTTAAGAGAAATGCTAACAGTGTTCATTAATGGGCCGCATCCGCGTTTGATGAGGCATGGCACATCCTTGCCACTGGCCAAACGGGAGAACGGGTGGGGTTTTCGGCAGGGGGAGGGTACGGGACGGCGGGCTTAACGGCCACCGGTAAACGGCTGGTAATTGTGTCCAAATCATACGACGAGAAGGCCTCTCAAGGACTGACAGTGACGGAGCAATTATAGCAAGCCAAGCGAGCTGTGTCAAATTAGCCCTGTCCTCCCCTTCCTCCTTACTCCAAAGCCCAACCCTTTCTGCCAACCGCTGACGGGGAGTCATATTTCTTTGCCCTATATTGCAACGCAGAGTGCTAAATCCTTGATTGTGAATGATAGGCAAGACTAGACACGGCAGCTTGATGATTCAAATTGTCAATATCTTTGTACCTGAACGATAGGTCACATGAGCAGGTATAGAGATGTTTAGGAGGGGGTTGGACGGCTGTTGGGTGTGTCTCATGTGTTCATCGACCCAACCGAGGGAGTCTTTACTGAGGAAGGTCATCAGTCAGCGTCGGCTGTCAGGGACGGATCACACACAGTGGAGTGCGCCTGACTTTGGTAATTACATCTGACTGCAGAGTGGCGATGTCTTCTTTTGTGGGCCCACAATGACTGCATAATTTATAATTAACTGCAATCAGTTCAGTCACAAGGATCTTCATCAGGGCTTTTTGTTTTAGGGTGGGGTGGTTAGCAGTTTAGAGCCGGGGGTTATCGTAATTCAGTTTGTCTGAAAGTTGCACACTTCAGTTTGTAGACACACAAACCTTTTTGCCAGCAAATCTTTTCCATTTTTCTACTCAAATTCCTAAGAGCTTTTTTTTCTCCCCCTTGCTCAGTCATTTTTGTTTTCCTCCACAGAGTGTGCATCCTGGAAAGAAGTGAATATATGTTTCACTAAGTCTTATGATGTATTCTTTATGACTCTTTTGCCTTTGTTTATGCAAACCAGAAGGGGGGGTGCGAAAGAACAACTTATTGGATGCATGTGCAAACTTTGATCGAACAAATGGGTTTTATGAAGATCACAGTGGCGAGGATCAATAGGACTGATGATTCAAGGTGTCAATCCATACATGCAAACACATTCTAATTGATTTTCTCCTATTGATTTCACTTGTGCCTCTGCGGCTCTGGTTAAGATGGGAACATGTGTTTGTATTTGATGATAGAATTCAGACAGTGATTAGTCTTCCAGCGTGTCAAAATTAGTGTTACATACTTTGATTTATGATTATAATGCATATCAAATAAACCTCAGACAGCTGTGTGCTGGCTTTTGAATTATCATAAAAGTAGTATAATTTATGCGCTGTAATGTGATAATTATCTTATGAATAATGTAAACAATTATGCTCATAAATCACATTTCTTAAGTCATCTGAAAGGAGTTATTTGAATGCCTTTCTTCTCTTGAAATTTGAACAATACACTGTAATGTGTAAATTCTCTGCTTTACATTGTAGCACTGACTATCCAGGTAAGGAGTGAACTCCATTATTGCCGTGTGTATGTTGCAGTGCATGTGTGCACATGCAAGTGCACGTGTGCGTCCATGTGCCTTCCAGCCAGTGCCTGAGTTTGAGTCCAAGTATATCAATCTTGCTTCTGCCATTAATGTCACTTTCAGCGCATCATTCTCAAATTATATTTAATAATAGATAGCTTTTGGGCATAAATGTTAATGCAGAATTGCATAGAATTTTATGTTCTGAAAATGACATGCCTTAGTTAACCTCTCAATATTTAGAGAGCTACTTCACTTAACATGCAGATGCCAAAAAATCCTAATAAGTGAAAGCAGACTCATAACTTTCTCTGCAAACTTTCCTCTTAGTCTAAACCAAACATCCCTTCATCATGCCCTGAGCTTTGACTGGCTCTGCTTGAACAGTAAACAGACAGTTTGATTATTGATTTTACCCCTAAAAGCAATTTTAGCTAATGTGGCTAAAATAACATGCCAGCATGGATTCCCACTCAGCTTTATGATACATGCCATTTCTGGAATTCCAAAGCCAGTGGTAGATTTTTCATGTCAGAACTTATTATGTGGTGATAGGTGATGCATTCATTTCATGTGACTTTCACTAGGGTTTTGGAAGTCCATTTCTGAAGAATTTAGTCATTGCTTTCTTAACTGAAGATTGTAAGATTGTTATTAACCTCTTAAGCAGCTGTAAATCCCCAATACATTGATTCTTTTACACCTTATTACCTTTACTGGCTGTACATCTTTTGAAATCCCAGTTCCTTTCTACAGCTTTCTTGTACTGTATATGATTAGATGGATTAGACCATTGGGACTTCACTGGATCACATATTGATTAGCTATTAACCCACTAACACCAAATAATCCATTTTAAATGTTCCCAGATTTGGCGGCGGCGGTCTGCATTTGATTCGAGGTTGCCTCAGGACATAAACTTTGATTTCTCTGTTTTTGCCGTGAAAACTCAGGGGGTGGGAAGCATCTCTGCAATCCCATTACATATTAACAGCATCTGCAGTTATGTTCTTAAAACATGATGAGTACACTGAAGCTGAGATGCCTGCAAGATTAATTATTGACACTGTCCTTTGCACAACCCGATCTTAAAAGTGTGTTCACTGTTCCATTTTTTAAATGTTCTCTTATATAAAAATATGTTTTTTCTGTTACTTTGGAAGTTTTTTTTTCTTGTCAACATCTTGGAACACTTTGGCTTGGATGCGTGTGGTATGGATTGGGATTTGAAACCGCAGAAAGCTATAGATGGAAGTCATCATCATTAAGATTCACTTAGGCGCTTTAACATCCACGTTGCGCCCTCGCCTTGCCTCTGATCTGCACTTTTAGAGTGTGTGCAACAATATGGCAAAGAGATTAGGCCCCAGTTTGTAGCATTTTTTTTTTCCATTTTTTTGAGCGACAATGGATTGAGCAGAGATTTTTACCGGTCAAATTAAGCATGAGTCCTGCTGGACATGGGGCTAACACAATGATCGTCATGTGTAGCTGCATATTGTTAGCATAAAAAAGGCTTTTCTCCACTTTTCTCGTTCCCCTTCTGTCCCTCCAGCCCCTAGTGGTATCATTTTGTTTATTAGCAGCCTTCTTGGGTCCTGTTGTTTATTCATAAGCCATTGTTTTCAAGCATGAACTGCTCTATTTTGAGTGGTTCCATATTTGTCAGCTGAGTGTCGGTGGATGGCACCCGCCCACCTCCCAACACCTCCAGAGACTCCCATTCTGACAAGGACATTTTTTTCCTCCCCCATCCTCCTCAAGCTCCTGGTGTAATGAAAACTAAATACGCACATCTTCCCTTGCTGTCTGTCTCTTATCCAACTCTCTCTTTTCTCTTTACTCTCTCTCTCCTTTTTTTTTTATCCTTCTCTTTCTGCTTTCCTGACACCTTGGCCAATGGGAGTTGTATCTATGCCCGGCGGTTGTCAGGAGAGACAGCCAATAAGCAATCAAAGTGGCGGCCAGTGGCTGAGACAAAGGAGAGCACTCTGCCTTTTTCTGAGGTGCTGCAGCAGGCGGTACAGAGGGGGCTTGCATGTATAATTAAGTGAGAGAGGAAGCTGGGGCCACTTAATCTTCCCCCTAATGGTGATCCTAGCTCCATCACCGGGGCCCCTCTGGGGGGGCCGTACCCCAAAGACCCACTCTCCGGGTCACCGCTGTCCCCCAATTGTCATTGGCAAATCTTTTTTATCGGCCGGAAGAGCTGTTTTCCTGGACCGCTGGCATTGATCCATTCATCATGGCTTTGTTCCTTTAAGAACTCCGAGGGCACACCAAGGGTCTGCCGAACTAGCTATTTATCATCCAGCAGAGAAAAATAGAGAAGGAACTGAAGAGATCCATATTTTACACAGACTTTTTCTCAAAGCTCACAATAGCCTGACATATTTTCAGGTTTGGCTGTTATTGTTACAGGGGTTCCTGTCACCTGTGTGATTTATACATACAATAATTACATTGAACTGTGAGGAAACTTCACCTGTTTGATTACTGATTCTAATGAATAACCTTGCATTGTCTGAATGTGACTTCCCTCTGATGATATATAAAACACATTTCAGGTTTACACAGCGTTATGAGGTGAGCGTGGCTGTGAGTCTGCTCATCATTATATTGACTTAACTTGGGGAAACAGGTTTTATTCTCTGTCTTGCTGAGATTCAGATGAGAAGTTTGATCTCATGTCTGTATGCTAACTGTGAGGCTAAACCATCACCTGATCAGCTTAGCTTAGCTAAGACTGGAAGCAGGGGAGAACAGTTAGGCTGATTCTCTCCAAAGGTAATAAAATTCACCTACCAGCACTTAATTTACACGTTATATTTCATTTATTTTAATCTGTACAAAAAAATGCAAGAAGTTGTGTTTCAGTGAGGGAATTATCTGCAGGAATATTTTATGGCAAGTGACTGTGGTTTTTACGTTCTTGCACTACATTGATACTGATTGAACAAACCAGATATAATCTGTTAATTAATGAGCTTAAAGGGACACTTCACCCCAAAATCAAAAAGTTTTCATCTTACCTGTAATGCTTAAGATATGTCAGTTTTTTTTTGGCAAATGGATTAAAGTTTTTTGTATGTTCATGCCTCTGAAGCTAGTTTTGTATCTTTTTTGCCAGCTTTGTGTTCTGCTTGTGCAGTAGTATTGTAAAATAATTGCTTACTGGAGCTAATTTATATACTAAGCAGTTTTTTTCATGCATGGACATTCACATATGATAGTAAACGCAGAGCAAAAACAGGGCCAGATGCTCTTCCCCCAGACAAAACAACCTGTGGTTTAATTCTCCTGTTTCCTATTGACACAGCTAAAGGCAGCATAATGGGCCTATTACAGGCTACCTGCATCATGCCTAATTCATCAGGACGGTTTCGCCATGTTCCTTATTCAGCACCCTCCTCGTGCTTGTGATTCAAAGCAGCAGCAACCAACAGGGGAGAAACCCCCACTTGGGTCCCCTGCGTCTGGGCTGGCACTTCCATCTACGAGTGACCCTCCACTTCCTTGGGACGAAAGTGACTATCTGGGGATGAGGGCAGGAGAGCAGAGGAGAAGAGGGGAGAGGACCCGTGTGACTCCGTCCAAATGGAGCGCCTTGTGGTTATCCCTCTAATACAGACTATTATGTGGTCCCACCACTGACACTAATGGGATGTTACAACGATTTAAAATGATTTAATGGCTCCCAGGTTGGGGCCCCTAATGGCCCTCTTTATACGCCAATGCGTATTATGAATGGCAATGACAGTGTTGTGAAGTGCCTCTGTTTCCTTCGCTTTCTTTTCTCTTTCTCTCTCTTTTTTCTAAGCTGCTGCTCAGGCAGTGTGACAGGTGTCGTTTTGTGTGGTGATAGGACTGCAGACACTGCAGTGAGTCAGTGGATGGTTGATGGGCTCCTTATAGGTGCCCATAGTGTAGCAGGGGTGTTCATGAAACATCTTATCACGTGGCTTCACTGATGTGCACCAGTCCACATGCCGAATGATTAGTTTGTATTGTGTGTTCATCCATTCTGTCTAAAACATCTGACAAGGTGGCTAAAAGTGGCTGAGATTACAATAATTTTAAAAGGTTAGCACTGAATAACTATATGATTCTGTTACACAGTTGCAGAGTCAAACACTGAACAATACCTCAGTGTGTAAATACTCCATTACAAGTAAACATTCCAGATCTAAGTTATGTAATAAAGCAGAGGTGTTGGTGACAAAATGTACTTAGGTATCAAAAGTAAGTACTTGTTATGCGTGCAATGTTACATGCTATATTATTGTTATTGCCATTGATTCATTAATGTATTTTTTAATTACATTTTTCATCTATATACTTCCAGGTTTAATCTGTGTGTATCAGCGTATTTTTAAGGTTGATAATGTCTCATATGTAAAATATAAATCTGAAAAGTAGCTTGTAAATGTACTGTCAGATAAGTGCAGTAAAGTAACAAGTATTTCCCCCTGAGATGCAGTGAAGTAGCAGTGTACATTAGCATCAAATGGGTACTGATAATACTCTCCTCAAAATGCAGAAATATGTGGAATTATTTCATTAAAAGATAGCCAAACCAGCTGGACAAATGTTCAACTAAAAATATTTTTCTCCACTGCATAATAAACTGCCCTCATTAAACAAATACCCAACGCTGTCCAGCAATCAATGTGGCACAATAAGCAAAGATCTTCAGAGGAGGCAGAATTGATGACTTTAATTTTGAAGTCCTCCTTTCTGCCCTCTCCCATCCTCCCATCATGTCTGCTTCTCAGTCCTCATGGACACTTCACAGTGTGGATTAAACATATTGATCACCTACACCTAGCCGGGTGGAGAGGTTAAGCAAACTGCTCATCCCATGCCACTCTATGACGAGTCTCCTTCCTCAAAGAAACTTCCCTCCCAAACCTTGTGCCTCCTGCACACATTTATATTAAACGCTCATAAGCGAAATCACCAAAGAACAGAACAAGACTGTTCTGGCCTTCCCGGTAGTATGATGTCTCTAGATGACCTGGATAGCTTGTGATCCTTGGCTTTATCCTGCTGAAACCCTGGGACACTTCAGCCAAGCTGTCCAGAAGTCTCTCCCCACATTGTGCAAGGCAAAGCGAGAATGAGAGTTTTGAGATATATATATATATATATATATGCATGAGAGCATGTGTGTATGTGTGTGTTGTAGGCGTGGGAGTGCTCACACGCTCGTGTGCGTGTGTCGGTGTGTGTGAGACAGAAAGAGAGCCCAGAGGATTGACAGCTCTAGCAGTCATTACACGCTGGATTGAATGCTAGATTAGTCCAAAGTGGCTCAGGGTCAAGCGGCTGCCTGCTCCCTTTTGGCACTCAATGACTTTAATACCCGCTACTGTATTAGTCAATTACTTCAAAGGCTAGGCTGCCCTCTCGTTACCTCTCCCATAGTCCTCACTCATACCTTCTGAAGCATCGACTTTTTATTGCATCTATTATTGATTTGTCTTTATTCGGACAGGATATATCTCTGAAAGCGGCGGGAACCACTAGAAATGTGTTTTTAGGGGTTAAATTCATGTAATATTGTATATCCAATTTGATCAGAAAATAATGGTGCTTTTTTCCGGGCCTGTATGTTTTATTAATTTGGCAAGCAGTTTACCTTTTGGCCTGTAAAGCAAGCTAAGCTGCAATTTATATTCATGGGGGAATTAAATAGGAAATTCCTCTCTGATTCCAATAAAAACTTGAAGATGTTTTACAGTTCTTAAATGTGATATCTATATTCTTAAATCATAAAGTGGAAGCAGAAATAATAAAAGCACATTAACACCCTAGTTATTCTCCAGAAAAGGCAAAATAAAATACAAAAACAAAACAAAACAGCTTTTTGAAGTTTTTCAGACTTTTGTCTTAGGACCATCGCATGAATGTTCTGTCGTGAGATCAAGCTCCTCTGCTCTCCACGTCTCTACTGTTCTGCCTGTCCATCACAGCTGCACTCCTCCCATTAGCTCTAATGTTAAATTGCTCTTGTGTGATTGTGTCATCGGGCTCTCCCTTCCCTTTCTCTTGGGTGACTGATATGACCTTTAGGTACACCGGCTGACAATTACTGTCACCGAGAAATTGAATTATTAGCTTTCTCTGCCAACAGAGCCGCGGGTAGGTGGTTGGTAGTTGAGAGTAAAATGCTGTAATTACTTAGCTAAATTGCCATATTATATTTTTTGCCACTTCTTTTCCTTTTTTACTCTTCCTCGTGAGCGATAAAAGCAGGGCAAAGATGATGGAAAGGTGAGATGCTGAGCTGTGGAGCTTATGAAAGAACGAGTTTGAAGGCTTCCTTTAGCCTTTTGAGGGAGTTTATTATCAATAGGAACAATTTAGAGATGTCTTGCCAGGGGTCAGAGGGAAAAGTCACACTCTGTCCTTGCTTTTTGCGTCTTTGACTGTTGGTCAGTCTGGCTTTCTCTCTTTTTATGTCTCCTTTTCTGTGTATTCATCTCTCTACCAAACGGCGAACAATTGATTTGACCCTAATAGTGTTTCTCTGCCGCGGCCCTCCTCTTCATCACGCACACACACCATACTTGCACATACACACACTGGATTGGCCAGGCTGAACGTAATTATTATTTTTCCTCTGCTCCGGTTCTGAGCAAGCAAGTGGTTTTCTTTGCTTAGCAGCTTGTATCGCAGGCCTGTCAGATGCTGCAGCTTGATTACAGCATCGAGCTATTTAGCAAAAGCCTAAACTGTGCTGTCTGCTGTTAATTAAGCAGCATTCGAAAGGGGGATGGATGACTGCAAGGGCCTTCTGAGGTCACATGGTTTCCTCGGAAAGCTGGGGGAAGAGGACATAGGGAAAAAAGCAAGATATTTAAGACAGGAGGAGAGAAAGAAGTCTCAGGGCCCCTTGTTTTTTTTCCCCCGACCTCTCAGATGTGCACTGAGCCCATGGCATTGTCATCCCTGCTTGCACATCTGTATTAACCTTTTCATCTCTTCTCTAAATGCACAGATGCATAGACACACAAACATACATTCACCAGGCGTGTACACAGTAAACACTCATTAAAAAGGGGGTGGGGGGGATCCAACTCTTCTTTCATACTGTTTGGCTTATCTTAAATGTCAAAAGGTGTTCTCATTAGACCATTTGTAATTAGTGTCCATTGTATGTGTATAATGAATGTGTTTTTGTATAATGAATGCGAATAATGATTACTATGTGAATGAAGTGTGTGGGCAAACTTTGGAAGTATTTGTGCATTACTGTGTTTTAACATTCGTAGAGGTTTTAAATTCGTTCAACACAATAATTTTTCAATACATGCTCAGTCCAGGTGAGGAAGTGAAATGCTGCTGATGTCACATCTTTTTTCTTTTCTTTTTGTGGATTAAGTGATTACTCAGAGAAGGAATTAGATTTTAGCTATTAATGTCGCAAAAAAAGCTTCTGTGAACTGAATATGTACAGTATATATAAGAACAGGTACAACGAACCTCTAAGATCTAAAATTGTAACACTCATAACTGCTGTAGAAAGTTCTTCAGCTTTTAATACCAACTGTGTCTTAAAGGGAGCATGTTGTATACAGCATTTTGTGGCTCCAGAGGGTGCTCTGCAGAACCTGATCAGCTGCTTCAAGTGATGTCACTTGAGTCAGCTTTGGTTGGGCCTGAAGAGTCCAAGTTTTAAAGTGAAAGTCGGGAGGTGAAGAGTTAGACACCACTCATCTCTGTAGGCCACTGTACAAATCTGAGGTACTTGAACTTTACTTGAGTATTTTATGCTGCTTTAATATAAAATATAAATTAACTATTGAATTATCATAGAGTATTATAGATTATAAGTATATAAAGAAATTGAAATATACTCAACATTTACTAGCTACAACAATAAATAACAATATATCAGTAATTAGAAACTGAGAACTGATAGCTGAGAGCCAGGAACTGAGACTGTAGCAGGGACAGTTAGGAGCTGAGGAAGCAGGTCCAAAGCTGAGTCTCAGTTCAGGAGCTGTATCCTTCCAAGTATGTGGCCTGCTGACTCCGGCCACTTGAAAAAAACAGTGGCTCGCAGGACTGCGAGAACGGGATGAGTACTGGAAAACGGGCAACAAGAACTGGTGATAAATTGGCTTGAAACATAGCAACACTAACTGGTTCCAGAGTGTATGATCTGCCTGAGTGAGTATTTGCAGAGACTTAATTACAGAGATGAGATGCAACCAGTGAGGCTCTGTTCTGAGTCCAGTAGTACACACACACACACACACACACACACACAGGTAGAGATAGCCACACATGACGGGGCTGCAGGTGAGGTAGAGGCACTTAATCCGAGCCAGAGGGCAGGGCAAAGGTAACACACTTGTACTGTAGTTTTATTACTGTTGCTTTGGTTTACTGTGTATCTACGACACCTACAGCACGTCTGAAATTAATTGTCTCTTTTTCCCATGTTGTCCTTTTTCTTCCCCATTAAAGAGTTTTCCCTTGTCAAAATGGAAGGTCAAAGGAGAGTGGGTGTAGTAAGCTGTGAAGCCATGTGAGACAAAATTGTCATTTTGGCCTATTTGTGTTAAAACGTAATTAACTTGACTTGAAAGTTTGTTTTATCTGCCTGTTGCTTTTGCCTATTTGAGGTTAGTTTAGAAACAGAAGTTCTGGGAATTTTAACAGATTACAGGAGTGAGAGGTGTAACTATAATTGATGGTTAGACTGGTCTGCCCAGTTTTTGTTTGGTGATTCTTACACTGATGTTCAACCCAGTGAACAGCTGTTTACAAGTACTTCTAAGACTTAGTCATTTGGCAGACTTTTTTTTTCCAAAGCGACATACAAATGAAGTGTTTGTTGGGTAGGCTTGCTGAATTCTTTGGCTCCTTCACATGTTGGCCACCCACCTACATGCATTCCACTCAACCAAATAAAACCACAATCTGTTCACTTCAAAAACTTCTATTCTAATCAGATGTCGCACAGTTGTTCTGTGCATACAGTTATGTCTGTTTTTTTTTTTGTTTGTTTTTTTTTTTGTATGGAGAGTCTTAAAAATCTTCTCCTGAGTATTGAGTGGCTTTATGGCATATTCACAGAAAATATATACAGCAGTTTATGAGGCAGTTCACTCTCATACTCCTTATATACTCATAGGAAGATGCTGGATTAATATTGTCTGTTACTTTTTGTAACAAGTTCTGAAAAAGCACTAAGAATTTTACAGGCCATATTGATTTTTCTGTTGATTCACTAGATAGCATCTGAAATAAATGTGCTATGAATCGTGGCTTGTTACAAGCCAGTAAAGACCGAGCGAGAAGTGCAAAATGAGATGGGGAAAGCGAGCAGAAGATGAAAGACCAAGATGGTTTTTTATTCCATCAGCTATCATGTACAGTTGATAAAAAGGTAGGAGCGAAAATATGCGAGTAAAAAGTTGGAGGGAAAGACAGAAGGAGAAATCTGAGTGCGAGAAGACCCTAAGAGAGAAAGGCGCTGTACATGAAAAGACAGAAAATAAGAGCGATGAAAAGCACCCATTTGTGTGATTTTTCTTCTTTAAGGTCGAGCCTGCTCAACCGTCGTAAAGAAGGGACAATTTGCACGCGCCATAAAGGACATTTATGCTCATTGCTGCGTCCCAGCAGAACCCCATTGCTCTTTGTTTTAATTGTCCATGAACAAGGCATTGTTCTGCAAGATCAGGGTCTGGAGAAAATTTCCTCAAACTCATTCATTGTTACAAGGAACACATTATAGGGCCTTCATTATTTTTGCTCTGATATAAAGAATATGTTATTTGAATTTACATAATTCTCAGAGCAGCTCCAAAGCCACTTCTATAAATAGCTTTATTCAACTTGAGAGCAGATTCAAATGAAGGGAGAAGTCATAATCTCTTACAATGTTGTATCTTTGTCTCTCTTGTGTGTATTTCTACACACACAAGAAGCTCACAATATCCACTCTTTGTGGGTTTTGTATTGGGTTTGTTATGCAGGTCAAAATCACCCATTTCTTGATGAATGTGTGCATGCCAGCCAATGGGAAGATTAATTTGTTGTTCGCTTGCCAGGCTCGTCTTGCAACGTGGATGACTTTCCGCCGACTTTGAGACGCTCTAAATGAAGTTGTTTTGGCAGGGGATTGTCCCACTTTCAAGCACTTTCACTTGTTTCTGAGATTGGCCTCGAGGTGCTGCGACACAGCTTCCCTCCAGCTCAAACACACAGAGTCACACATCTGCACGCTGTCGAGCAAACACGGACAAAATCACACACAGCCCCTCCTCTGACACGCACTTATCCTCGTCCCGGTTTGCCCTGAAGTTTGGTTAAAAGTGTTTTATAAGCTCTTGCTGCTTCTGCTTGGCTAGCGCGGCGGCGCCTGAGGACACACAGTTGATCAATGTGCCATCACAGACAGAGGCAGGACTAACGGCAGTGCATGACTGACTCCAAGTCGACTACTTGGGGTGTAATAATTCTATTTTGTGGGTTTTTGGAGTCCCTAGGTTAGGCACAATGCTTGAAGAAGATCAGTGTTTTTTGCCTGCTTGAGGAATTACATTTACAGGCCAGTCTAGTTTCATTACACTTGATGTTGGCACAGGAATCAGGAAAGGAAGGATGTGATATATTAGCAGTATGCTAATCCCAAAAGAGTGATAAAATGTGTTAAAAATGAACCCTTGTTAATTCTGATGTTGTTGGTGTGTGGCCGTGAGCACAGAACAGTCCCTCTGTTTTTCAATATTCACCAACTGTAAAGTTTATGTGGTTTTTGGAATTATTTCACCACTCAGCCTTCTTCTGCTCCCATGGCTGGACCACGCTGCTGGGTGCTACAGTATCCATAAACCCAGCCCGCAGTCTCTCACCTCTCGCCTCTCATTTCTCATAGTATTAATAATACAAAGGCATCCATAAAGTGGGGAGCTGTGCTTGTATTAAAACAGCACTGGACCAGGATATAGCCAAGGTCGCCACAAGGCTGAACTGTTATTCTCCCCCCGCGCACGGCAAGAGGCGAACCACCGGTCATTCCAACAGATGGAGGTGAGCTCCATAACTGAAGTGCTTATTTCTCGCTCCTTTTTTTTTTTTAATATGCAATGAGTGAGCCGTCAGAGACTTCTCTGGGTTGTGCTGCACATAACCTTTTTATGCAACAGCGATGTCATCTGCATTCTTTGTTGTGTTAAGAAGAGTTAAATGACCACTTGGGATGGGTATGGCCTGACCTTTAACCCACAAGGATAATGAGTGAGATGAGGAGCGTCAGGTATAATAGACTGAGGCTGATGTAGCAGAGGGCAAACAGACCTCCAATGTTCTCTCCTCTCTCGTCTCCGCTTTTCTGTCTTTTTTTTCTCTCGTTTTGTAAAGATGATGCAGACACAGAGGAGCAATTACAGACAGAAACCGACTTCCATTTCCATCTGACAATGCAGTAAAAGGCCTTGGCCTCCTCGGTTAGGCATGCAGACGGCCAGAGAGTTACAGGAAGCTGGAGAGGGTGACAAAGGCCAACAGCAACCAGCATCTATTTTCAGACTAATAGTCTTTGCAGGTTTAAAAATATGATCCCGAAAATGAATTTCATGATATTTTTATTATTCATTAATTTGAGGAGAGAAAGAGAGGGAGGATGGGGCGGGCAGGCATCTATTGATTATGATACTGAAAATATAATGAACCAGATACGTGGATTGAGTTTTCCTCATACATTCAGTGCCCCCACCCCCCCCTTCTGCCTGACTGTCACAACTGTGTCTGTCTCACCCGGTGTCTCTGTCTTCCAAAAGGGCACATTCGTTGTATCTGTGCTGTTGTGTCAAGAAGTGAAAAGAATAGACCCCCCCACCCTCCCCCACCCCAACACATTTTAAACAATCACATGCCGAGGAATTCATTTGTCTTGGTTTGGCTTTGTCTCAGAGGTGACACACAAGCGGGAGAGCTTCTTTTGTTGCTCAAAATTGATGCCGCTAACAGTGTAATAAAAACGTCCAAAACTTGCAACGCTGTTTGAGGAAGAGCTTCTTTTGTTCATGGAGAAGCTCTTGTGCCGAAGAGATAACTCCAGGCTGTGTTGGTGGCAAGATTAATATGTTACCCGGTTAGGCCAGGGTGTTTTCTCACTCCGGCTATATCTCTGGTGTCAACATCATAGCTCTTCCTTTGTATTTCCCTCACTTTGAATTCAGCCCTTGATTGTAGTCATTCTACTGCACCGGTAAACAGTACAGTGTGCCGACAGATAGAGTATTTATCTTGCTTTAGCCTCCCTTTGGTGCCAAATGATACTGCCGCCATCGACTTTAAAATACTTCACCTCATCGTTAAAGGTTGACTTATCAGGGAAGTGGGGTGATAAGCATCACACACAGAGTTTGCCACCACTCATAATGGCCTCCAATGAAAGCGATGATGATGATGAATTGATGACAGGAGTTTTAAATCATATTTTTGCTTTTAAGGTGGCATATCCGAACAGAGAAAGCTGAGTGATGCTTTTCAAATTGTTTCCTGTACTGATTGATTTATTTATTTATTTACCTTTTCCTTTTTTTTTTTTCTTTTTTTTTGGGAGGGGGGGGGGGGGTCTCATGACAAACCTGACACGGCTGAATTACTGAACTGTGTCTGAAGACTAATGAGAGAAATTTCCCCAGAGAATCTTTATCTATTGCTCCTCAGAGTGCACCTTGGGGACTCGCTCTCCTGTCTGTCACCTCCACACACACACACACACTCTTGTGTGCACACCCGGGGTTCACCCCCCCCCACACACACACCACCAACCCACCTCTCAACACCACTCTCTACCCCTCTGCTGCCTGCCCATCATCCCTTCTCCACCCCTACGCCACCTCCCTCGCCCACTGACACCCCTGTTTCCTCTAACACTATCACGCAGCACAGCCATTTCACTTTTGCACCTTGCAATTAAAACCAGAGGAGAGGTGGAGGAAAAGAATACTCTTATACTCTCAACCCCTCCTCCTCTTCCAGCAGCCACCATCATCCTATCTGCAACATAACCTTTCAGAATTCTTTTTTTTTTTAGTCTTTTTTTTCCCCCTCATATGTGTGATACACATGTACACGGTACGTGTTAGAAATCCAGAGTTTACGAGAATGGCAGGCATGGAATTAATTAACAAAGGAAATCTCACCACGGCTTTCAGATGAGGTAGATCATTTCAGCTTTTTGCTTTCTGCTCCTATGATAGCAGGTGGAGGAGGATGTGGCAAGTGTGATAATAAAAAGGGTAAGAAAAAACTAAGATTTGTTGTGCCAACTCGAGTAGCAAAAAGTCCATTCTCTTCTGCTGTCCAACTGATTTAACTCTTGTCGACAACATGTCTGTTCAGAGGAGTTGTTTTACTGCGGTGGGCAACACAGAAGTCTTGTCCACCATCTCACACACGCGCCCTCACACACACACACACACACAGATCACATAGAAGCGAGCAGATACACACACGAGCACACAGTCACACAGTCTTGCATGCATGTACACACACTTGTGAAGTCAAAAAGTCTTTGATCTTTGGTGTTGCTATACTGACCTCTGCAGGATCCTCCCCCTGCTCTCTTGGGGGTTTCAGTGTGAGTGTGTGTGTGCGCGTGTGTGTCAGACTTCACAGGTTAAAAAGATAACACTAAAATTGATCTGGTTATAAACATTAATGTGCCACACATGGACGCTGTAGTTTACTGTGAGTCAATCACACAGACGCCAAATCCGCCGCAGAAAATAGTCCCTCACAAATGCACAATTTAGTCTTGTTTTGGTAACATTGACTAAAAACCAGAAAGCCCAGAGAGCTTGAAAATAATTTAGCCTTTTTGAAAATGAAGGAATATATTTGAACTAAGACTATCTATATTTACAGATGATGAGGATCAGGCTCATAAGGCTATCCTCATATGGAAAACATTGTCTGCTTTGTGTGACATTTTCATTCAACAAAAAGAAAAAAAAGTAATTATGACTTCTCAAATAATGTGAATGACCCAGGAAATTACAGTGCTGACAACAAAAATGAAATAGGTGCTAAGTTACCTCAGTCTTTGGCGATTTTCGTACCCGACAAATTAAGAGCAGCATGTGAGAGCGATGTGTGGTGGCTCTGTTTGGATGGAGGAAACAGGTCAACAAACAGGGCAGAACTGGCCAGTGTAATCTACACCCACACACACACACACACACACTAAGTTCTCATGGGAAAATATCATCACACAGAGTCAGAAGTCACGGTCATGTAAACAAACGCTCCTGATTAGTGTTACATTCCTGTTCAATTTTTTATTTGTTCCAAATTGGAAATCTGTGGCTGCTGTGTTTGTGCCTCCTCACATGCCACATTTCGTTGATATTAAACATGGATTAGCAATGTCCAGGCTCTCATTGGCCAGACACGAAGGAGTGAAAGGGAGGGGCGAAGGGGTTCGGTGGTGGGGGCACTGCTCTTCCCCTCCGAGGCCATTGATTTCCAAGCTACTTACACCCTGTTTGTATGTACGGACACACTAGAGTGTAAGCTTGTTAAATGTGAAGTGCATCACCTGTCACTCGCCGTTTCCCCATCTCATCTTCCTGGAGCTCATCAGCACATAAACACACATGCAGAGTGGAATCTGGCCATTTTGCAAATCAGACATCAGATATTGCATGCGCTGCAGCGTCCTCTGACAAGGCTGGTTGTATCAAGATCCCATCTACGATATCAGGCTGCTGTGGTTTGAACACAAGATTGGTGGGTTACAGGGGACGGACCAAATAGGGTGATCACGCCCCTGCCATTCTTCTTCAGGCGGCAGTTTTATTTTCATTTTAATGGCACACGGTTATGTATGGCTGCTGTCTGGTTGTTCTTCTTCAAACTGGTTAAGAACACGAGTCGAGATCTCTTCTGTAGATTAAAACTCACGTCATCTCAATCAAGTGATTACGCTCTACCATCTGTAAGTGAATTTTCCACCTTGTCCTCAGTGAAAATAGTTCGACTTGACCCCAAAATTACTCACAAGGGAAGACAGTTTTGATTATTTCTGTCAGCTTGGAAGAAAAAAATTAAAGTTTCTCATAAAGCAAGCTTTCTATCCAGTCTTGATGTTCAGTACTGAGCGATAGCCCAGGTGATTACAGTCTGCAGCCTGCTCCAGCTTATTATGCCAAAACATCACTGGGCCCTTCTCCAAATATATCATAAATAATTATTACAGAGTGCATGTTCTGTGCTCTGGGCCATGGATATAACTTGTTTAGTTTCAAACACACCCCAATCAATATAAGCCTGTCATCTAAAATTTATGAGAACACCAGCTTGTATTTTATTTATTTATCTTTTTATTTATTTATTTATTTCATCTCGTTGCTCGTCTTCAGCCTCTTGTTCTTAGCTAATCTTGCTGAGTGTGTGTGTATGTGTACTGTCCAACGTGTGCGTAAAGTCTAGAAAAAGTGCATACCTTTGTGTGTGTGTGCGCACATGTGCGCCTCTATATGTGCGAGGCAGCTTGGTCCAGCAGGCAGCGCCACTCAGGGGACCCTGGAATTATGGATTGAGGACAGGAGTCATGATATGATTGACAGCCGCATTCCGTTGGAGGTGATTAGGTGCGCGAGGCCCAAAGAAAACAGACATGATGGAAATTTCAACATCCCCACTCTAATTTCTGCTGCGGGTAATTATGATACATGATGATCTGCAGACATCATTGGCCACACAGTCCGCTGTGCTCAATCTCTCCTGCTGTAGCTGTCTCTCTTGTTCTCTCAGTAACCCACTCACACACACAGACACACACACACAGACGCAGACCCAAACTTCCATACAAACTAGTGGCATCAAAAAGCATTGAAGTGTCAGAATTTAGTGATGAAAATATGGAAAACAATTTCTGTTTTATGCAGTTTGTTCTGTATGATTAACTTTTTTTAATCACTTCATGTTCAACATTTTGGGAAATAAACATATTTGCTTTCTTGCCAAGACTTAAGCAAATGAGACGACTCATAACACTCTCGTAATAGCACGGTAAATATGTAGTTGTAGCTGGCAGCTATTTAGCTTAGCTTGGCATAAAAACTGGGAACTGTAAACAGCTAGCCTGGCTTTGTCTAAAGGTAACAAAATCCCGCCACCAGCACCTCTATAGCTCATATACGTTATGTGTTGCTTGTGTAATCCATACAACAAAAAGTGTAAAAAATACCAATTTTAAATGTAAAATGGTGAATTTCCTTTTTTTCACTCCTCTGATTTAAACAAAGATATACCATGTTCAACAGTGAGTTTTAGAAGTTCTGGTAATCAGATTTTATTGTGTTTGGACAGAGCTAGTCTAGCTGTCTTTACGCTAGGCTCAGCTAACCAACTGCGGGCCCCGGCTTCATATTTACTGTAGAGATGTGCAATTAGTACCAATCTTCTCATCTAACTCTTTCCCAAGATATTATTAGAATAAATATATTACGACTATTCCTTTAATGGTTACACAGAGTTTAATTTGTACCTCTTGGAGTTAGTTCTTCATTCTAAAGTATTACATTTCATTAAACTAAACTAAACTGTAGTCAGATCTGCAGTGCAATTTATTGATGGTGAGTCTAATCAGGATGGAATGTTAGTGGCGCATTAAATCACATCACACGACATCCAAAAATCAACAACCCGAACACACACGTACACTCACTCAAACACACACACACACACAAAGAGGCAAGATCTGTGCAAGCCACCAGTCTACCTTCGCCGCTCCAGAGCCACAGTGGAAGTGTTATGATCTGAAAGTTACAATATTCCTCCCAACAGTTCCTCTCAGCCTCTCCTCTCTCATGTGCTCCTCGCTCTCTTCCTCCTTTCTGACAAAAGCTGCACGTCCTGCTCTCTCGCTCTCCCCCTCTCCCCCTCTCCCCCATGTCAGGTGCGTTTAGCATGGCTTTGAACGCCATGCCTCCATATTTTATTGAACATGTTGTTGGTTGATGCTGGATTCCTCCACAATGCCTGGCGATGGGATCATGCATTAGAGATGTGAGCTTTGGTACTGGGGCCGGAGGAGGATGGAAAGAAAATATAAAAGATGAGGGGGGCCGGCGCATGTTTCTCTCTGTTTTGGTGGACTGTATAGAAGTCACTGTTATTTAGCATTTCAGTATTAGTTCATACTCGCTGCAAAGAAAAAAAATCTATGAGTGCTCTCATCAATTCCCTCTCAAGGATAAGAGCTCTATGAGTGCTCTTATGCTCGGTATATCTGACTGCTGCACATTGACTTGTTTTCTTCTATCAGCAGGTGTATCTATAATATTGTTTTTTGAAGGTGTTCCTAAATCCACATCTCTGCCTCTCTTATTCAAACTGTAGTTGTATCTCAGAAAAACTTAGTTGGACTGTACTGGTGACCGCTGACACTATGAGTCATCTTTGTGACCTTTTGCTTTCAAGTGACATACGTTCTTGAGGATGGTATGTATAGAAAGGATTCTATTTGCATATCTAAGGTTAAGCCTAGTTGCCCTTCATATACAGTAGGTGTGAAAATACTGATTAATCCCCCCAAGAGGTGAGTGCAAAACACATATCTGCCCCCTCCTGGTTGTAATGTGTAGCAATAGCAAAATTAGACACTGAAATGTGTCAGGCCTTAAATTAGCACCCCATATTTTAGTGCCATTTCCAACAGTGGCAGGTTGCAAGGGTCTCCATAGACAAGAGGCATCTCGGTTGTTGTCAGACAGCCTCCTATCACCTCTGCATCACTTTTCATGCATTTGCATAAGATCCTGTTTCTTTGGGAGCCTGTTTGGGCTAAGAATTGGGATATTTTCCCCTATTTTTCTTTCTTTTTTTCCTTTTTATAAATAGAATTACAGATAAAAAATGTCCAAAAGTAGTCTTAAAGTAGCAAGTTAATACTTGTGTTTTTGTAGCAGTTGGATTCTTGACAAAGTCATTGTACATAATGCTACTAGAAGATCTGTTTTGGACTTTTTAATGCTTACCATTCATGGTTGCTCATTTGTGTGAGGGCTGCTGTAATTGTTGGGTCATTCTTTGACTGCAACGCCACAGACAAATAGATGTTTCATTTATAGCTAACAGTTACACACAGAGGAATCTTGGGAAGTGGGGGGAAAGCAAGTTTATTTAAACAAAAATCTTCACGTGACATGCCCTCTCGCTTTCCAGCACCTAGCAGATTTATTTGAAACGAAGCAGTTTGTGCTGATTCTCTCATTTACTTCTCAGCCCCCTCAGTCCGGGGAGCAATAATCTGGCTTCCTGTAGACTAAACATAAAATTAAAAAGCAATCTGGCTGTGCCGTATGTTTTATAGAAATCTGAAAAAAAAAAAGAACTCACATCAGCGACTTTTACAGATAAAAGTGCAGCGGCTCGCCAAAGTGAAAAGGCGGATAAAAAAAGAATATATCTTTTTTTTCCTCTCTTCCTCTTTTCGCCTTTGCATATGTTAGAGCAGCTTGATTAACGGCTGGGCCGTCCAGAAGCTAATTATTTTATTGAGTTTGGGGACGAGGTGGGATCCCACCCTGGGGATTTGGCTTTGGCTTTGGCTTTGGCTGCAAAATAGAAAAGGGCCCCACATGTGATGCAGGATTTCTCCCTCCTCCTGGTACCCGTCCTGCACGGTGACAGCAGGATGAGCCCCAGGTATGGGTGGTCTCATCTCTCGTCTATCAATAAGGAGCTTACTAGCCGTACTGGAAATGGGAGGGAATACAATACCGTTGCAATTTGATTTTAAGCCCCACAGGTCAATCTGCTGAACCCTTTTTCAGGCAGTTCCTTTTATCATTCGTTTTCCCCATGCTTTGCCTTTCTCTTTTGCTTTCTCCTTCTGATTCTCTCTCTCTCTCTTGCTTTCATTCATTCTCTTTTGCTTTCCCAAACTCACTGTCTCTATCATGCCTTTTCACTCTCTTATTGTGATTTTATTCTTTTCAGAATAGCCTGGCATTGGAGGTTTGTGATTATATCAGAATTTTCAGCAGTCACAAATTCATACTGGGAATGTCATAATGACTTTTCTTTCCAATTTTACCCTGGAAACAGGAAAAATCATTGACTTATGTTTAGTGTATTTAGCAGGTTTGTGTTGTTAGCGGTTCTACTCTCCTGTCAACACTTACCCTTTCTTATGAAACCCTCTTCTAAAAGATATTTTAACACTTGAAAACTAATAATCATCCTCTAGATATCTGTAAGTATTTGTCAAAGTAGATGCTCACTGTGCATTTTGTGCATTTTTTTTTCCTCCAAGACGTGTGTCTGTTTTCAGTGTTAAGTAACTAATCTGTAGTATTTCTTTATGTGTCATTTAACCATTAATGATTAATTCAGTAAGGTAAAGACATGCAGGCCTGTGCCAACTGCATGTGTGTACATGTGTGTGTATGGCTTTATGTGTTTGTGTACGTGTCTGCATGTCTTTGTGTTCCATCTGTGTCACTGTATCGGTTGTATCTGATTGACCTCATACCCCTGTCAACAAGAAGTGGCCCCTGGGCTGTGAGCTCCCTTTGAGTAAAAAAAAAAAAAAAAAAGACTTCCTCCGTTGGCCACTCTGTATCGAAGTGTGTGGTGGACAACAAATTGGCTCCTTCACGTCTACCTCTCCAAATGCTGAGGTTAGACTTTAATTGTGGCACCTGGGTTGGAAAGCAGCGGTGTTATAGACAAAATAGCAATGCTCATGTCAGTGGACGTGTTGTGAATAGTTCACATAATACCAATGTATACACAGTGGACACGGAGCCAGCCACCTTTGCTCCTCTCCCCTGTTCTCGCTGAATAAGAATCTGACATAAATTCTGCACATATAAAATTAGTAAATGCCACTGTAGCCGTAGTTAAATATCACACAAACCCCCAGGGAGGGGTGGCGGTGGGGGTGGGGTGCTGGCAAGTTACCTTGGCCTATTTTTTGCGGTGGGGAAAAACGTTGAGGGGGGGGTTGACTAAAGGAGGGAATTGTGGGAGGTTAGAGAGAAAAAAAGGGTGAAGGGGAAGGAAAGAGAGGTTAGGATAGGAGCAGTGGCGGGCTGATTGCGACAGAACGTTGCTTTCAGACAGGGAGCTGTCGTTCTTCACGCTCCCTCCACTCCTGCTGCTGCTGCTCTCCTTCCCTTCTTCATATTGAAACTATCAAATAAAACAGCGTCACGCAGAAACCTCCTTCTTCAGCCTCTCATATAGCATCATTAGAGGTTAAGTGCAGTCTAATCTCTCCCCTAATAAAGTTACTTTGAAGTGAGGAAAAAGGGTGGAGTGGGGCCAGGGGTTGTTCACACAGACTATTTAGTGAATTAGCTCAGCTGAAGCATTGCTGGTGAAGCCTGGAACCCTGTTCAGTATAAAATCTGAACCACCTTCATCCAGCTATCCTGCCTCTTGACCGAGCATGAGAGTAATTATTGTCAAATGTTGCTTCTTTGTAAATTTGGTTAGAACAATGTTTGTCACAGGATCAGTTCACAGTTTAAGAACAGCATTTTTACATTTTTTGGAAGGGGAATGTGAGTGTATTACTTACCTGAAAGGACACCAAACTGAACTGTACGAGCTTTTGGCTGGAGAGTTATTTGAGCGGTGGAAGCTTCCATTTACATCCAGAATCAGCTGTATTGTAACTTTTTGCCGTTCACTTCCTCCTATATTCTCTATTCATTCGTCTCTCTTCCTTGTCCTTCATCCTTTCACATTAGACCTCTCGCTTTGCCCTAAACGGTCCCTCCATCCTTTCATGTTTATGCCAGCCTGTTGCCTCTGTAGCCTGGCACTGGCAAGGTGCCAGCGCCGGGCGTGAATATCCCCCCTGCCCTCCTCCTCCTCGTTAATTTAGCAACAGATTGCCGCGGACTGCTAACAGTTCACTGAGAGGGGTGTTTACAGCAGTTAAGTGATGAACTGACAGCCATTAAAACCTTGATGTAACACAGCACCACTGAGCACAGACTTGACTGTTTTGTCTGGCACACATGATGGCACAGCAGCCAGCGGTCACGCATGGTGTTGGCATTTAGCCTTAATTGGGAGTCCTGGGTCACAGCCAACTCCTGCAGCCAAAATACAACAGGTCTGAGACACTCAGTCCTGCCAACAACCAAATGCACGCAGACAGAGTCACTCAAAAAGTACAAATTTCGTCATGAGCGATGCTTGATGTTCTATGTATGGATAAGTTTAACCCCTTAAATGTCAACATGATTGATGCTGATTTATTATTGACTAAATGTGCTCTAACAGGAAATGTCTGCAGCCTGTTTTATTATTTGCTCAGTTTGCTTTAAAAAAATGAGGATCATTTTCTACCCCTTCCTTCATTAAGAGAAACATAAGGTGCAATTTACTGCATGAACTATTATTATTAAGGCAGCTTACCTGATACAACACAGCCCAATGTGGAAGTGATTTGCAGAGTAAATGTTATTGCAGTTGCGTGCATCAACACCACATGTTTTCTGCGTCTTTTGTTAGAAATTTCATTGGAAGGAGGCAAGATTCTTTCTCCAAAGGGATCATGTTAAATTACTCTAAACCATTTAGTGTCCAACACAGAATGGCGTTTCTTGGCCATATGGAACGCTTTATCTAATATTTTCCTTGTTGATATACAGAATCTCTAACAAATGATAATAGTTTGCAGCTGTTGGATGGATGAGGCGTGGTGTCAGGTCGATGGCTTCAACATGAGCCATGTGTCCAACCCTGATGTTTTTCTCCACCCCACAATCCCTTTCCTAATGTGAAGTTTCAGACTTCTTTATTCTGTCCAGCTTGGGTAAACTAGCAGATGGATCAAGGAGGGAAGATTTAAAATTGCAGTGAGAATAAGAAGGTACTTAAAGAGTCTCAGCAGCAAGTTCAGCTCAAATCAAAAACTGTAAGGTCCAATTTATCCACCGTTAGTGTTAACATTGATGATAAGTGAAGTAAATACTGTCTTGAAAAAGCATCTATCTGGGAAAAAATGACTCCTAATGAACACATTGTCACATTTAAGTGTGTGGTCCCTTTTAGCTTGTTTCCTGCTGTCAACATATTGATTTGATCTTGCATATCCAAGCAGAAAGAGATTGATTTTGTTGATTTTGAAAAGACCAGAGCCTGGATTATATCTACCAGTGTGTGACTGAATCACATCAAAACAATAACTGAGCTCTTCTGAGACGACTGCCAGTACCATTGGGCGGCTGAACAGCTGTTAACCTGCTAATCATTGATTTATATGCATATAGTTTTTAACAACAAATCACAATGAATGGCTACGTATGTTCATCATGATGTGACAGCTCCTTCTCATCTATTGTCACCTCGGAGAAGGTGAGATATCTGGATGGAAAGGAGCTGATGAGTAGTAGATGCAGCCAACTTCCTTTTAAATTCGTTCCTTTAAGGAATGTAAGCTGGATGAGAGGTGCTTTGATGGAGAGCAAAGACTGCAACGGAAACGAGATCAGTGAAGGAGGAAATTGTGACAGCTCCTCTTATGCAGTATATGGAAACGTACACTCTGGGAAGGGTGATATACTGTCGGTGACCACCAAAAAAACGTAGGCGAAGCGGTGACAAATTGCATTACAAAGCAAATGGCCGAGTTTTTGAGAGGGCCCAATTTGTCGTCTCCAATAAAGGCCATTGGTGCTCAGAAGTCTGGGCTCGTTGCCCAATAGCTGGTTAGAGCCAAACTGATTGGGTGTAATGTCTGACAGCTGTCGGGGGTCTACGTGAATTGAGTCAACTTCTAAGTGTCATGCCAAGTTTCTGTACATCAATATGTATAAGGCGAACCGAGAGGCCGAGAAGGCAAAGCAGAGCGAGAGCATGAGAGGCTGCTTTACAACAAATGCATGACTGCCTGTTGTTGTAACAAGAGGCCCCATCTGGCACTGCTTTAGGTTCCCCAGGCTCCATGTGTAGACCGAGAGGAGGTTGGCGAAGGGGGTGGTAGTATGTGAGGTTGGAGGGCAGGGTAGATGAGGGTGTTGGTGGTTACAGAAGGGACACCTCAGGCTCTGGAGGCAGTTGGGTGAGAGAGTGTCTGAGTCAAGAGGGTCGATTCTATGGGCTACCTCAGGGGCCTGGAGTGTGACAAATGGGCTAATGTGGTAGTGGTGGAAATGGGTGGGCATGACATAAGCCCTGTGGGATCGGTTTAGTGACTATATACTGTGTGTTAGAGAGAGAGTACGATGTCTTAACATGCAAAAAGTGAAAGAAGTATGTTTTTCCTGAGCGTGAAAATATTAAAGAAAGCCTGTTTACTGGATGGACATGAGGGTGTTATCATAATGTTAGTTGTCCTCTGGCTGCAGGTTTGACTGCCTTGCTTTTTTTTAAAGTGCTTAGTCACAGTCTGTGGGTATTTCTTCGTAAGTGTACATAACAAAAAATGAGGCCTGTCTACTTTAGTTGAACAATATATTATCCCAGAAATACACTATATAGGTGGAAATGTTGGGGCACCTGACCATTACAACAAAATACACTTTAATGGCATTGCATTCTCAAGCCCAACCCCTGAAAGACAACCCCATCCCAATACTTTTATCTATACAGTGTAACTGCATACATTTCCATTTTCTATACCGCTTATCCGTCAGGGTCGCGGGGGAGCTGGAGCCTATCCCAGCTGACTACGGGCGAGAGGCGGGGTTCACCCTGGACTGGTCGCCAGTCAATCGCAGGGCCAACACACAAAGACAAACAACCACACACTCTCACACTCACACCTAGGGGCCAGAGTAGCCAATTAACCTAATGTGCATGTTTTTGGTATTGTGGCAGGCATCTGGGTGCCTCCCAGAGAAAACCCATGCAGGCACAGGGAGAACATGCAAACTCCACATAGAAGGGCCCAGACCGGGATTCGAACCTGGAACCCTCTTGCTATGAGGCGACAGTGCTAACCACCCAGTGTAACTGCAATAAGCAATATTATTATTATCTTGAGATTATAATAGCATAATAATGTAAGTGCACCCTTTCAAAAGTAAGGAACTTTAAATTCTTATTAATATTCAGACATAGGATTTGGAATGTGAATTAGCATAGTAAAATATCCTGCATAAAAAGAAAAGAAATAAACACGACCATAGCTACTGAAAAAATAGACTCTCAAACTCTGTTAACTGCCTCCAATATTATCACTTAGTGACAGTTTCACACCAGGTGATGTGTAATAGCAGGAAAAGCTCAAATGTAACTAATGACAATAACAATGCACAATACCAGGCACTTGAAAACCCTCAAAAATTATCCACACACTAAACAGGATATGCAAGTTATACCTGCATGCATTTGCACCCTCTTGCGCACCCGTCCTTGCTGAACCAGCACATGCATGGATGCGCAGGCATGCATCTCGGACATGCAATTGTAACATCTTTTTCACAGCCCTCCCCTTGCCCAGGGCAGGGTGTGAGGTGGATCAAACCCCTGGGCTTTTAGTGGATTTCAGATCTCTGTCACAGATTATCCAGCCATTAGCAGGCTCTGTTTGTTTGATTTCCTCTATCGATCTAAAGGCAATCCCCAACCAAACAAGCTTTATTGATGAAACAACGCAACCTTGCAGGTCCCAGGATAAACACAACACGGCTCGTTGTGTACAATGTCGGGGGGGCAGCGACACCAATCTGTTGTAGAAAAGTCTCCACATTTCATGACGAGTGAGCACACCACTGTGGTTTCCCATAAGAGACTTGGAAAGGAATTATCTTTGACAGCATGAGCAAAGGCATGTGATTAGATGCCATATTGTTAGCGCTGTCATCTTTTACATACAATATTTATCCTATTGATTTCTTTTGATTAAAAATCTAAGCAGACCGCGTTGGCTTGTCACTGTGAAAATCTTTCCAATTCACCCTCCTTTGTGAGGGATGTGTGTCATGTGGATTAATATTTCAAAGTCTGGTAATTCATTTATGACAAGCAGCGGTTGTTACTGGGTGGGGAAATAAAGAAGAAGAATTGTTTTCATAGGGCGCTTTTAGGAAGAACAACAACCGTGCTGCTGTTGATGTTTTCATTTATGTGTTTGTCAACGAGGTGCCGCGAATTGACAACGAGGGAGTCAGAGAGCGAGAGCGAAAAGACAACGTGCTAAATAATACAACAAATTACACGACAACTTTCTTCCTCTGTGTTGGGAGAACAGATTTGAATATCTATTATTTACACAAACATCTTGTTAGCTAAAGAGTAAGCAGTCTGTTTACTAAATATGTGTTTTGGGCTGGATGAAACCACTTCAGCTGCATAATTCATGGAGCCAAGCATTGTTTGTTCACGTAACTCAAGCGCTGTAAAACGTTGTGGTGTCGGGTACATCCCCGAACATTAAAAATAGACTAGTGCAACACAGCAAAAGCCTGTGTTTTCCAGTCACCTATTCATACTCGCTTTCACACATTAATATTGCAGATTGTGCTCTGGCATGCCAAAGGCTTTGTGTGTGTATGTGTGTGTGTTTCTTGCATGCTTGCTCAGGCCTGTTTTTACCTCTTGTTTGCTAATGCGCCTTGTCTCAGAAAACAGAGGCTGAGGATTTCACTGCTGCTTCTTCCCCTCCATTCCTCCTCTCGCCCCAAAATTAATCCTCATTTTAAACGCCTGCTCTGTTAGCAGATCAGGCCAGGTGAGAGATTGTCTTCTTTTCCCACCTTCAGGGCATCTCAAGCTCCATTTAATCCAAATGCCAATTTGTGGCACACAAATAGGAAGAGGCTTGAGCCAGCTGCCTGGTTGGCTGGCTTGTTTGGGCATTTTGTGCACATGCAGTACAAAGGTGTGTATGCCTTTGCATTTGTATGTGTGTGTGTGTGTGTGTGTGTGCACATGTGAGCTCCTCTTCTATGATAGTTTACACTGGGCCCTCTCAGCTTGGCGCATCTATAATTGGAGAGCGGGGGAGCGTCCGGAGGTGTGGGGTTGTCAGTCACTGTTTAGGTTGCCCCGGGGCCCCTGGCACTCCTGTGGGTATCAAAGTGGCGCTAATTAAATGTGGGCCCCGTCGTATGGCCCTCCACATCACGGGGCCAACGGAGAGCCCCCGCCCGGCTGTCCTCGCCGTGCCTTTGAGAATCTGCTGCTTGCACTAATTACCCATTGTCCATTTGACTTGCCCATTCTCACACACATTCAACACACAGGCGCACGCATTTCATCCCTCATCCCTCTACCAACCCCCACCCACGCCACCAACCCCCAACCCCCTTCTATATTTATTATTTTATATTTTCCCTGCCCACTCTGTCTTTGGCTAGCCGGCCTAATTAATCTTATGGAAATCTCCTCCAGCCAAGGTTGGCCTCCGATGTTTGTAATTTGATTTGGGGATGATAAAAGTGAAAGCCGGGTTCTGGGATGGTGAGGG
Organism: Scatophagus argus; assembly: GCF_020382885.2. Lineage (NCBI taxonomy): Eukaryota > Metazoa > Chordata > Actinopteri > Scatophagidae > Scatophagus > Scatophagus argus. The sequence goes on along the minus strand of NC_058514.1, from coordinate 9,739,144 downwards.
AACAGTGTCATTTCTCTGTCCTCTCGCCCGTCCCCCTCCACGTCCCAACACTCGGGAGACGCGTGGGGGCTATCAATCTTTCCCACGTGCCCAGCAAACTGATATCCCAGAAAATTAACTTCAATTAATAACAGAAATCCCCTGATGCGGCTGTGGAGGCAAGCCGGGGCTTTGAAGGAGAACCTTCAAAGATGTCTCTCTGCAAGTCTTTTATAGGCCAGCTGGGGAGGGGTTTTCTTTTCATTATCATCAGCCACCATTTGAACACTCACTTTTTCCTCCTTTTTTTTTTTTGTCTATGGATGTGAACATTTAAATAAAGCCGCTGTCAACACAATATATCGATTAAATTCCCTCTGGCTAGAAAAGTGAAAAACAAAATGGCTGCTCATTATGAAACTGCACAACCCTGGCCTGTGCCGCTGTGTGCTCAATAAGTCTTTCCAGCAAGACCTTGTTTGTGTGAGCTGAACAACCACAAAGGTCAGCCATCACTTTAGCTTATATCTGTTTAGAGTGATGATGCGTTTGGAAACCTTTGGGTAAGGATGGTTTGACTTTAATGTTGTATTTAGGAGGCTGAATGTGGGACAGAATTTACTGTGTTACTCATGACAGGAGGTGTTTGCATAGGACATAAAAACAAAGAGCACTGAAAGTTTTTTTTTTTTTTGATGTAAAATGTTATGCTCACTACATATTTTATTTACAGGTTAAGGAATGCCTGTTAAAAATGTTTAACGTTTGCATGTAATGTGTTCTTATATGTGAAAAAAATGTAAATGTCATTATCAAATTTTTGAAAATTGGTATCAACCCGTGGTGTTACAGATGCAACTGGCTGGTTAAATTGAAAGTTCAGGTGCGGTTCTGCAGATTTATATGAGACATGTCATGGGCTTTAGCACATATCTTTATAAATCAGCTTATGTTGGACAGTAAAGGTTTAAAGGCCCTACACTTATTTTTCCTAAATCATCTGTCAAAGCAGTACTTTAATCATTCTTATTGGCTCATGAAGCTTGGTGTTTAACTCCACCCAGCTTCCACCTGGGAGGGGGGCTTCTGACATCCTTAAATATTTAGCATTGTGAAAGTATGGAGAGCACCTCTAGCCATAATTAATATGCCAGATACACTGCAATTATAGTTCATAAATCATTGTACATTGTAGAGCAGCAGCATCAAAATAAACCTCATATTTATCCTTTGCAAATATATTTATTTTTTGTATAATTTGCAGTCATCCTTGCCGTTTTAATGCATAAAAAAAAATGACTGTAACTGTAAATGACCCTTGCTCCCGGAAAACAAATTCCTCCATGCTTGTCGTGTCCTCACATGCCCCTTTAACATCCATTCCCCCAGAAGCAGCTTTACTTTAAGAGGCACGAATACAACAAATACACCATGCTTATCAAGTCACAGTCCCCTGCCACCCCTACAATAAAATACAATTCTGTTTTTCTTCACGCTGCCTTCTGGAGTGCTACTATGCCATGGCGGTCACGTCTGGGGAGAGAGAGAGAGAGTGAGAGAGAGAGAGAGCTCTCTGCCTATTTATTTGTGGCTGTTTCCTCGCCTGTCAGGATAAAGAGGGCAACACGGAGTCAGTCTGAGAACATAATTTCACTCTGAGTGCCTTAGCCTGAAGCACTGAGCGCCAGCACACACATACACACCCAGCATGCAAGTACATACTGTATACAAACACACACACACATACACACTCCCAAGCAGTGAGAGTGGCTGTTGACCTGCTGAATAATGCTTTTCGACTGGTGAAGCAGTGCAGTGTGTGTGTGCGTGTGTGCGTGTGTGTGGCTGGTTAGCAGCTTAGCCCTCCTGCTGACTCCTGTTAAGGGCTAAAGGGATCCATGTCAACAACAAGCAATAAAGAAGATGCCTCATCCAGAGAGACATGCGCTTGCACACACAACATGATGCACATCCAGAGTGGCTGCGCGCATACACACACATAAACGCGTGTACACACAACAGACTTGGCATGTCTCAAATAAAATATAGATAGAGGTGAGAGTGTTTGAAGGGTCTATTAGCGCGGGCTGTCGGGGAGTGATAGGGGTGGGATCAGTGTCACAACTCCTCACCGCTCAGCTCGGCCGCGCCGCACACTGTGGGGAGCTTGGAGAGCTGCCAGCTGCCTGTTTACAAGCCAGACGCCTGTTTGATACCGGGCTGCTACCACTTGTTAGCAGCCAAATCCCCTTTCCAATGAAAAATAAACTACAGGGCTTCCTCTGAAGTGGAATAGGCCGGCGCAAGGCAGCTCAGCTCAGCCAGGAGGCTGTCTGAGAGCTGCTGAGTCAGTTTGTTTGGGCTGCCCGGGCAACTGGCTCGTTGAATGATTTAACGGTTTGCTGACTGTTGGACTGACAGGCTGGCTGACTGACTGGTGGGTTCATTGACTGGGTCGATCAGCCAAATAAGTCTTGCGTTTATCATCCATAAATGATTGATTTAGAGGCTCCAGTTTTCACTTTTCCAAGTGAAAACTGGTTGTTGTAAATTTAGTTCTCTTGTTTCCAATTAAAAGTAACTTGTTTCACAACTTTTCTAGATTGGAGTGAGGCTGCCTCCTTGCTGGTGGGATAATGTTGTTAATCTGTCATGATTTTCGTATTGGCACCAGTTTTGGGGGATTTCTTGAATCTAATGAAACTGCACTGCACTTTACCTGACGAAGACAGTAAAAGTGAAATATACCTGCAAGACGATGGTCATTGTTTGCAGTTTAGCGAGTTACATTGTGTGCATATTGCATCACCGTATGTGCATCCTCCTGTCTGTGCTCGAGTTAAACAAAATGAGGGCCAAAGAAACGGCTTTGTAGCGCTACTGTATTTCTAAAACTCCAGGAACCTTCAATTCACACTGAATGAAGATTATCAGATTATGTTGCACTTTCAATCACCACCATCATCATTAACTATATAAATTAAACCCCCAAACTGATATTTTGATCTCTTGCACACGCCCTCCATATTTCTAGGGTTTCTTTTGCAGATTGTTTTTGAGAGTGACTACAGTGACTCAAAAGAAGAGAATCTAACCAACCAGTCATACATATATGACATGTATTAATGTAACTTATCGAGTACAATCAGTCAGTGAAGGTGATGAATGTTACAGTCCCACAGGTACAGCAGTGGGTGGTTAATCAAAGATTATTCATATTCTGAATCAACTATTTAATCTGACAATTATCTCTAAAAGATGCTCTCATGATGAGACAAATTAATATGTTCCAGTGTTTTTATAACTTTTATTTCCTACAGTGACTTCATAAATTGTTTCCCACTTTTCCCATTATGATTCTTAGGCTTCTGTATGTTTTGCTCGACACAGCTCCTCGCTCTGCCTGAGGCAGTGCTTCTCCTCTGGGACGGTTTATATGCAGTGGTTGCCCCTCTGCTTATTGATCACTTCTAATGTCTCAGTGATCTCCATCTCATGTAATTGGTGGAAAGCCTTTGGGTCCACATGCTTACTGATTGGTCAGAGTGTGTGATTAGGTGCAGAGTGCAATTACAGTGTGTGGTGTGTGTGTGTGTGTGAACTGTAAATCTCCATGTGCCTCAGTATCTCTCTCTTTCTGATGTATAACCACTCGTTAATTAGCAGTGGTCTTAATTAAAAACCCACTTCTGTTACATTCAATCTGGTAATGTGGGTTTTATTCACTTACATCTCAAGTATGATTCTCCTTCCTGCCCACCCTCTCTTTTCTTTAGAATCAAACTTTTTTTCCTTCCTTATTCCCCTCTTTCTTTATATTAAAACATGTGCTGAATTATGGGGTTTTGACGTGAAGACTGACAAAGGATCAGATACCAGATTCACAGTCACTGTAATTTCAACTCATTCTTGCAGACGCAACGTAGCACAGCGGGCTAAAGACAGACAACTGGATGCATATATAGCTACAAGAGCCTCTGGTCTCTGTGAAGGAGGACCGCAACAATCTTCTTTTCTTCTTCTCCTGTTTCCTCGTGCTTATGTATATTGTAGCATTAATCATTTTCTCCGAGCTGAATGTCAGGGAGTCTGCCTGCTAGCCCTGAATAAACACCGTCATCCCTCTGCAGGAATAACCTTCACATATTGCTACTGGCATGTGTGTGTGTGTGTGTGTTTGCCTGCGTATGTACAGTATGTCATGTGTGTGAGCGTGCATCCTCATGCCTCACTAAAGGTTAGGAGGGCAAGTAAATAAAAGAACACTACATGGCAGGCTGTGAGATTTCACCTATGTATCTGTACATTCTCACCAGCCTTTTATAGCACCGTGCTGTGTTTGATTAGTCTGAGGAAAGGCAGACTGTCCTGTCTCTCCTCACACAAACACACACACCATTCTGCCCATGCCTCTTCCTCTCTTTCCATCTCTCCCTCCAACTGTATCCCTCGTTTGTTTTCATTAGCGTGATTGCCCCAATGTCTCCCTGACCTTCAGCCATCTTCAGCACTCACATACACACACACGCTAAACATTCCTATGGATGATCATTTCTGATTTTAGGGCTCATATTTTTTTCCCATCTCTCTGTCTTTCTCTGTTTCTTTTTGGGAGGCAGAATACTGGCACTAGCAAGATAGTAGATGTTTCCAAGCTGATAACTCTTCCTGTCTTATACTTTCTTGTGAAACACACTTTATAATAAATATTTCTAATAGACGATCTATTTCAGTGTCTTCAGTGAAGGTACTGCAGTGGTTGCTGAGGAAAGGAGGGGGATGGAGAATAGAATAAAGGAGAGATGAGAGGGACAGGGCACGGGAAGGGAGATATATTGCTGAGTAGCCATGACCTTCAGCAGTGATTAGGGACAATTAGGTCTTGAACGGCAGTTTGAACCGTGAAGCTGCCAGGACAGAAAAGACATGGAACGAAAGAAGGAGATGAGGTCCTGCCTGTCGGTAAGGTGTGGTCATTGACATATGTCCATATGCATCCGTAAATGCTTCCTTTGCTGCTTCCCATCGCATCAGTATTTATCAGCAGCTACTTGGAGACGAAAGGGTTGTTGTGTGGGGGGATGAGCGAGGGATGATTAATATTAATTCGACTGCTGATTGAAGGCAGCACGCAAGTGAAGTGGCTCATGATGATGTCTCCTGAGCAACTCCCACGCACCGCTCCCGCCATGAGTGGAGAGGAGAGGAGAGAAGAAGACAGGAGAGGAGAGGATGCTAGAAGTGACAGCGTGAGGAAGATGTGCCGCCTTCCGCTGTCTGCCCACCCACTCCTCCCTTACCATGTCGCATGCAAAGACAATATGTATCTTATCAGGGGACAGTTATAACCTTGTAAGCATTCAAAGGGCTTCCAGATGTAAAAAATCATTCACTATCTTCTTGTAAGCACCTCTGCTTAGCATACTAGGTAATGTATTAAACTGAAGGTACAGTAATACTAATTAAGGCTAGCCATTGGTTTTTGTGCTTGCTAATGAGCTAGCAATGAAAACGTTTTTTTTTAAAAACAAAAACAAAAAAACCTGAAACTTTGCATTTGAATGTAGGTTAAACAGAAAAGGAGGGAAGCTAAAGTTTTAAACAAAACAGCCCATCATAACGAACACCAGTTAATGATATGAGTTGATTTTGATGGGCACTGCTGCTATTTTGCTAATTAAAGTCAGTGTTCAAACCAAAAATAGGATAGTAAGGGCTGGGCCAAACGAAGAAGTCCAGAGTAACAGATTCATGCACTTGAAGGGGTATCAATGCCAAAAGAATGTTAAAAGGTGAAATGTTTTGTTGTACAACTGTGGATGATTTCTGGATACTGCCATTCACCTTGATCATCATTATGTAAAGAGTATAACAACACCATTATTAATTACAAATTAATAGGAAAGTATAATAGGTCTGCATGTATGTATTTAATAGGCCAGCGTAGCATTTTGCCAGATGATGTTGCGTTGTTTAATGGCAAAAGCTGAGCCAGTTTCAGCAAACTTCAGCCTGAAGTCATTTGACATACTGTTTACCTGATGCCTGTTGCAACGGAGGATTAAATGATTGCCGTTGTGATAAGTTTGCACAATGAAATCCTGTCTTATCGTATTTTAGCAACTTATAAGCCTTCAAACTCACTGATCTGTATCTCAAAACTTCTTTGGTGTTAAATATGAGGTACTATATGGTCAACAGCAACTTACTTAAGTTATGACCCCATAGTCAAGTGCATTATAGTGTATGCTGTTATAAGTGTCAAAGCACACTCGCTCTCTCTGTCGTGACTTATAAAAGCTGACCAGAGGTGCTGGGTTAAGTTATGCTAATTTGGCAGGGATCATCAGAGTGTGCTGGGAGATAACATGTTTTAAAATCCACATTGCTCAGAGGCTGAATTGGCGTGGAGACCCGGGGTCGGACTGGTTCCGGCTGTCTTTCGGGGTGTGTGACTAACTGAGGCTCGTCGTGTTGGAGGGGAGGCTGGAGGGGCTGGATCGGTAGAAGCACTGGGCAAAGACTGGGCACCCTTAGGTACTATGTGAAATTAAGAAAGCTTAAGAAGCAAGAAAGTCCGGAAGCAGTGCTTTGGTACAAGGCTCACTAAATGACCAGTTAGGGAAAAAAGAGCATGTTGGAGACGCAGAGGCTGAGAGACACTCAGAGAAACAGATGTCGGCAAATTAGCAAAAACACATAGAGTTAGTTCGACACTTGCAGTCAAAATGGGGTTCCACTTGAGGTTTCCACCTTACAGAGACCTCCAAAAATCCAAATATACATACAGTCAATGTGTAGAACGTAAGCATAAGCAACAAGAAACAGTGAGTTCCTGCTTTGTCTTCAGATCAGGGTCAGACTGAAATATGGGAGCTTACAGAAAATACAAAAGCCAGATGCTATATTTAGTCTTGGTGAGACATAAGCAAAGGGAGCGTCTTCACCTCTTCTTCTCGTTACTCTCTGTCTGTCTTTACTGATACACACACTAGGTGGTTATGATGACAGCAGCCTTGCATCGCAAGGAATGTAGACACATGTAGTCAAAATGGGGTTCCACTTGAGGTTTCCACCTTACAGAGACCTCCAAAAATCCAAATATACATACAGTCAATGTGTAGAACGTAAGCATAAGCAGCCAACATATGCGATTAATGTCTGAGACAGTGTATTTTCGATTTTTATCCATGTCATTGGCGCTCAGATATCTAAAGCAGGTGGAGTGCCTGCTGAGAGGTAAGCGAGAGGCAAGGAGGTGTTGCATTGTCCATCGGGGGCTGACATTTATTTTGGCTCGGACAGCTGATGTAATTAACTTTTAGACTTTCCTGTTCATGGCTGCTTCTCCGGGCAGGTGTGCCAAAGAAAACAAGCCAAGACTACCCACCCTCCCATTCACCCTTAAAAACACATCCATATTAATTTGCACACACACACACACACTCTCTTCTCTTGTTCCTCTTTCCCCACTTTTCCCTCATTCTTTACCTTCCAGTCTGCCCTTATTCTCACTTTCCTGCTCTGTCTTTCTTCGCGTCTCCCTCACAGTGCAGCGGGGTGTCTTCAGTCTTCGAGTCCTTGCAACCAGCTATAGTAGCTTTCAGTTTCTCTCCATCAACACAAAAGTGCTTCTGTACTTTGTAACAAGTTTGCACTCTTGGGAAAAGTGCTCTGCAGGCCCACAAGTTAACTTCAACTGCCGTGACACTCCAGACTTGCTTAACACAGCATTTTTTTTTTCATCAGTCTGGCACGTTTGCGTTGAAATGACTGACAACATACACCCATCGGCTGCATGTTTGTACGCTGTATGTGTCAGGGAGACTACAAGGCTTCTCCGTAAGTTCAACTTTTCACGGGTTGTGCTCTTCTTAGACTAACTTTGACTTTTGTGTTTAATGACAAGATGAATAATGAATGATTTTCATACGAGATAATCACATATCTTAAAGTCATATCACCTAAACTCGTTGTCAGCAGCAGCATGCGTGGCTCACCACACCTGAGAATAGCACTTGGCGTGGCCCTTGAGAGATGGAGAATGCAGCCTGGGGTCACCGTTGGCACTGCAGGTGTATTTTGTAAACTGCCCCTGCCTAAGCTGTATCATCTTTAATAATGAATAATGATGCCTGAGCTCTTTTGTTTATTTGCTGGCCTGGAAACAGGATCTGGCTTATTTTGCATGAAGGCTGATACGAGGCAGATACTTTGCTTATAATGGTTGGCAGATGCACTGGCCTGTGGCGGGCTACAGTGAAACGGAGGTGTTTGTTTGTATAAGCTGATTTCTCAGACTAAACGGGTATCGTGTCCTACCAGCTGCTTTGGATCAAAACAGTCAGCCGAAGGGGGTGTGGGGTGGGGGGCTATCCACCTGGCAAAACAAGATGGGACCTCGGCGTGACAGCAAGTATAACATCTCCGCTAACAAACGAGCAGTTTACTGAGATGACACATCTGAGAGGCCCACGCTCTGTTGTCTTAGCTGTAAATTTAGGTACAACTCAGTCAGTGGGAGGATGGGTCAGAGAGTTTAAAAAAAAAGAGACAAGAGGAGAAACAGTGAGCTCCTGCTTTGTCTTCAGATCAGGGTCAGACTGAAATATGGGATCTAACAGAAAATACAAAAGCCAGATGCTATATTTAGTCTTGGTGAGACATAAGCAAAGGGAGCGTCTTCACCTCTTCTTCTCGTTACTCTCTGTCTGTCTTTGCTGATGCACGCACTAGGTGGTTATGATGACAGCAGCCTTGCATCACAAATCTACTTCGCTGGGACATGTTAAGTTCAGTAAGAGCACTTGTATAGGCATTTGGTTTACATTAAACCGTGCTTTCATTGCGCACATGAATGCATCGCTGTTTTTGCTGTCATGCACTGCTGGTCGCAGTCAGATGCCATCAATTCGGTGTCGCTGGGTCTGAAAGAAATAGTAAATCACATTAGTTATTCAGGTAAACAAACGCAGCAATGGCACCCCAGAGGACTGTGGAGTTCACTCAGCAATGGCACGACGAGAAAGAAAAACAGAGTGAATGTGCTCATTTAATGGCAAGCCGTGTGTTAATTTTAATGACAGGTTTACTCAGTGCACAGGTGCGTGTAGGCAGAGATCGCGGCAAAGAAGTTAATGCTCTCAGTACCTCGCACAAATTTTAAGCATAGGGAGCAAGCTGGGGGAAAAGTTTGGAAAGAGGAGGAAAAGGGGAAGAGAGGAAGAGGACAAGCAGAAGACTTTGAATGAGTTCTGTGTGTTCCAACAGGTTTCTGCATCTCAAGGAAACCTGCTGGTCTCCTTGGCCAGCAGGCCACTGCCTTGGGGGATACTGAGGAAATGTCCTCATTTTCTGTTTTTGGAGGCACACCTCTGTCTATGTGTGTGCGTTAGTGTGTGTGCAGGTGCAGGTGAGCTCTCTAGAAAATCGTTTGTAAAAGAGAAATAGCACGTTGTAGCTTTTATTGACTCAAGCTCGATTGTCTTTAAGAAATAAGAGCAGCATTTCTTAAGCAATCAAGTGACATTGTTGGTGATTTTTATATTACCAGATACTATATTGTTTATCTCCTTGTTTTCTGGTAAACACAGCTGCATTGACTCCACCAGCATTTTCTTGCCAATTAGCAATGTCAAAACACAATGACTCCTTATACATACAGTTGATGCTTTCGTGAGCTCAGCATTCCTCAATTACTGCATTAAGACGTACTGATGTCAAATTATACACCCTGTCTTTTCACATCGTATTAAGCAGGAAAAATAACTTGATTACAGCTGATTATAAATAAATATCTAATTACCTCAAAACAAGCATATTTCACTCCGCAGTTAGTGAAGAACACAACTAGCGGAAGAGATTATTTCTAAATTCCAGCCAATCCATCCAATCCAAAATAAGACAATGAATAATGAACAGAAAAAATCGTGTTTTAAGTTCAGTGAGCATAATTAGTAAAGTTGATTAAAAGTTATTAGCAACTTTTTTTTTTAATTTCAAGAAAAAACTTGACTAATGAACGTCACATAACAGTTTATTTATATCGCCTTGAAAACCCAAAGTAGTTATGATAGATAAATTCCTGCATCGAGTGAATTATCGCGTCTTCTCCTCTCGGGCAGCAGTATTTACCTCATCCCTCCTGTTCCTCACTCACATGGTGAGCATGCAAACGTCAAATAGTATCAATCTTTTAAAAGCCATAAGGATAGCATGGCTGCAGGCCACGTCATGGCATCCAGCTTTGCTGCTCTATCTCCTGCTTTATTGCCTGCCTGTTACTGCTGGTGCCACTTCATAAATAAAGCCATTACACTGGAGAGAGGCGGGGGACAGGACTGTGTGTTCACATCGACAGACACGCACAAATACGCTGACACCCAAACACACACACATGCACACTCTGGGCAGGTACTCAGTCTCCCGTCACTGGGGAGCTTTAACCCTGACCAGCTTAGTTCAGAGGTAAGGGGCTTTATGGGGCATTGGGGAGCAGCTTGCATGGAGTAAATAGAATATCCAGTGGTGTCTGTCCCAATCTCAGATTAAGCCACCAATATCTCAATGGTTTTTCACTCTGACAGCGGCATGTGAACACTTCCACCACACACTTTGAACACACCAAGAAAAAAAACATACACAGAGCAGTATCTGTGAGTGGTCCCAGTGCAGCTCAGGGTTTTATGCTGACACGAAAGAATGTGTTCATCTAGGAGTGAAGGGCCCCTCTCTCTCTCTCTCTCTCTGTCTGTCTGTCTCTCTCCCTCTCTCTGTCTCTCTCTCTCTTCCCGTCTGTTACCTGTCTCTCTGTCTTGCAGACGAACTAAGTTACTGACTGACTGATTGACTGAAGTGTAGTGTAGTGGGGATCTGACATGGATCTTCATGTGATCCGCTGCAGATCCCGAAGGGCCCAAAGCTAAAGCTGGGCTTGCAGGGTGGGCTCAGAGCTGAGAGAGCTTTGTCCCTCAACTGAAAAGTCCAAAGAACATGTGTGTTTTGTCAAAATGTGCTTTGATGAAAGAAACGCCATTTCCCTTACTGTTTCGGTCACTGGTTGCTCTGGTTGCCTCGACCTTTCTTCTGTATCTGTGCAGTAGCGCAAACCAGGAGGTGAATGATTCAAAGCAAAAGTTGGAGATTGTTTGAAGAGGACTGGCCTTCGTCAGATCTGCGGTCGACAGAAAGAATTGGACTTTGTTAGAGATGGTGGGGAAATGAGAGAAACGGAGCGCACCCAGCAGTTTCAGAGCAAGCACAAGATTAAATCTCAGCCACCTTCTCCGTGTTTTCTACCACCCGGTTGTGGAGACAGCGAGTTAGAGAGAGTAAGGGGTTGAGGAGACGTAATTCATAATGCGAGCGAAGGGAGTTCGTGAACCGATCTTGCTTGAGAACGAAAGAGTCAGGAGCCACAAGCCGTGAGGAAAAGAGTTCAAAAAGGAGCGGAAACTTAGGGACAGAGAGGAGATAACCGGAGCAAAACAGACAAATAGCGGTGATATTACTGAGGAGGGGGGAGATGACAGGAAAGTAGGAGAGGTGGTGTACGTGCACCCCGGAGCATCCCTGCAAGAAATAGCCAGCGAGAGACTGGTAAAAGCTGATTTGGGGGGAAAAAAAATTCAATTTGGTTTGACGCAGTGTAAGATCTAAATATTTATCTTTCTGTCTCCTTGTTAGCTCAGACGGCTCTGGAAATACTTTTACAAGTCACTGATAATATTTATAGTTTTTACATATGGGCTTGCGGCACGTTCACAAGCGGTTTAGATTTCTCCATGACACGGGTTTTCACACAGCGCAGGGCATGATTGAATTCCAGCCTTGCACGTAAATGTTTTTTGATCTACTAGGCTTGATCCTTGCACACCAAGGCACCACCACACATGTTACACTGTTTACACGCATGTGTACACGTACATCACATTATACGGCATCAGCTCAGGCTCAAAGTGGATCATTATTTACTAAACAGGTTGCCTAACAAGAAAAGACTGATTCCCCTGCAGGCTTGCATGAAAACCCTGGAAGCATGGCGGCGGAGCAATATCCATCATAATTGATGTGTTGCAAAGCAGATTACACACATTAACGCACACTGTTCTAGCTATGACAGCTGCAACTGAACATGACAAATTCCATAATGTGGAAAAAAAAAGGCATTTTACTCTCTCTGGGTATTAAAAGGCACGACAACTAACAAAGAGGCATTTGCATTTGCAGCATTAAACGTGAGAGTTTGTGTTTGTGCATGTATATGTTAGTGCGTGTGCGTTCTTGTCGAACTACACCTCCTCCACGCTCTCATCTCTCCTTAATTACATTCTATTTGTTCCACTCGGGGCGGAGGGTCCTGTAAACTCTTCAGAGCTTTGCACAGCTTCCCTCTGTTCGGTGACAAGACTTCATTCAACAATGCTAATCCTAAACATGGCGTTAGCTACGTGGAGGATGTGTTCAAGGCCACCGACAGCCTTGGCATTATTTACTGAACACAGCACAACAGATAAGCCCATTGAAACTGCGGCGGCTCGTTCATTGTGCGGAGGCGTTAAGAGTGTCTGTAGCTGCCTAATCAGTGGGCTGGATGCTGGAGGAATAAATAAGCTTTGGGAAGAGGGGCGGCTTGACTCACTCACTCACTCACTCCCTCCTCTCCTCTTCTCTTACTCACTCACTCGCTCGCTCGCTCTCTCTCAGTCACTCTCCTCTCACTCTTCTAATCAACTCCACAGCATTACGACATATCTGCTACTGGAATTCCTTCTGGCAGCCTCTATTTCTGTTTGAGTGTTATTAAATATGCTATTAAATGTAAATAATGCATCACCGATTTGCACTTGACGACATTTTACTTTTATGTTGTTATTGTTATTGTTGTTGCTGGTTTTATGTTGGGTTTTTGTGGTCTACTCAATGGCAAATAACAGTTACATTTTTTCTTATTTTGGCCAGTAATTTTAAATGACTTTGCTTGCAGCTAACTGTATCAGTACCAAAGAATGTCCTTCTTCACAGCCACAGCTTCATCTTTGCTAAGCCTGACATAGTGTCAAATGGAGTCTGACATGTCAGTTGTTTTTAAATACATGGCTTCTGATATCTGAACAAAAGTAATCATTTAAATATTATTTCTACAATGTTCTTTGAATTTTCTTGAACATATCCCCTCATTCTGTGTGTATGTAGGGATTATTTCATGTTCAGAATTCTGATTCTCTCTCTCCCCCTCTCTTTCTTCTTTTTTTTTTGTTGCCTTTGATTAAACCTAACATACAAAGAGATGTAATTTAAATGATTTTCCTCGGCACTAATTGTAAAACTCATGTTAATTGTAAAAGAAGGCCTGGGCTGCGCTGTGTGTTTATGTGTGACCGAGCTGTTCGGAGCCATGTCGTTAGCCACACACCCACTCCTGACGACCCACTAATTAACACCCCATGTTAATCACCCTCAACCCAGCCAATAACCACTGACATGCCATCATGCAGATCACTACATCATACCACAGCACAGCAGTACCTCCAAGACGAGCCATATTTTCCCTTTCTCGTCAGTGTTTTGCTGTAGAGACATCTCAGTGTGTATTATGACTTATTTGACAGTACAAGAGAGAACAGTTTGAACTGTTTTCCTGAACAAGAAGTTGGTATTTAGCAAAACTGTCATTCACAAGGTGATACTGAGGCGATATTATTGCTTGAACGGTGACAAGGAAACGTATCACCTTCACCTTCTTCTGTTCCCTCCGAATCATCTGTGGCTTCATATTGACCCTGTATGTTTCCCGTAGCACTATGATTTCTAATGGCACATTTATTTTTGTCACCACACAGAGATCCACATGTTTTAGATCTAATCCATCAGCTCGATCCTACTTTACATACACTGGTTTAAGTACATGTTGGCGATATATCTTCCCACTGAATCTGCCGTTCTGGCTGAAAATAATGATTTTGATATAAGTTAAGCTGATTTGCCTAAGCTACCGAGTAATTAACTGAACTTAATCATTTCATTTCAATTCATTTCCATTACCTGAATTATTTTGCCAGTCTCTCCTATCTCCTGTAATGTCTGTGTCTGCTTTCAGCTCACCGTTGTCTGGCAGTGAAAGAGAGGGGCATCTGAACTCTGTTACAATACTGACCTCTAGTGTCAGTTTGGCCCAGCTCTGGCTGCTGTGTGAGTTTTAAATGTGACATTTTAGCAGGCTCATTGGTAGTCCTTTCTAAGGTAATGAATCCGCTTTGGACAAAGTGCCTGGTTTGAAGCTTTAGCCTCCAAACGCCTGGAGCAGGGATTGCCCAGGATAGGGCAGAGGTAGATTAGGAGTCCATGTAATGAGAGGCAAAGCATCTCTTTAGCTCACCCTTTGTCTTTGCCTCCATCCACCAAGCCTTGGAGGAGAAGGAGAGAGATACCTCTCTGGCCAGTGGCAGCCACACGGGCATTGACTTTATTTTTCATCATCCCACTTTCCTCTCCTCTCCACTCCTCCCTGTTGACTTGCTCTTCTTTTCCTATCGGAACCTGTTTTTCCTTTCCTTTTCTCCACCCTCAGCCGTGAATGCTGACACTTGCTCATGCCAGTGCGGCCTCACCTTGTCGATTGGGGATTCTCAGATCTCCTTGAATATGGAGAAACACAGACGCTTGCCAGTCACACTGGTGTGCAGCACATGGGTAATAGACATAATAGGGTCAGGCCTGCATTTAATAAACAATTACCCATCTATAATAGATGAGTCTGGATCCTAAGGCCCAGCGCCCGGCCTGGGTCGAGAGAGGGAACAGGAGGGAGAAAATAAGAGAGAGAGAGAGAAGATGAATGAATAATGCAGACAAGATGCCCATCAGAGCGCTCAAACGCAGGGGCCCATGCAGCGCCAATTATCTTCCCCTGCTAATGATGATCATCTCAATGCTCTCCCCCAACACCCTCCTCACCCTCCCCACCCCGCCAACCAGCCCCCCCCCATGTTGAATTCTGACATTTGCCCAGCTGCCGCAGCACTTCACCAGTGCGTCCCTGCTCCCTAACTCACCCAAATAGATGAGAGAAGAGTCAGCTGTTTTTAAGTATTGCTCTTCATTTTGTTTCTTTTATTTTTGTTTTACCGAGTGACAGAGAGGTGTCCTGGTGGTAGGGTGACGTGGGGTGCTGCGGCCATTGGTCTGCTTTTGAATTACAAATCATTCAGGGACCTCTCTTCAACAGCTTCCATTCAGTCCAAGGTCACCCAGATTACACAAGGTTAAGGTGTGTGTGTGTGTGTGTGTGTGTGTGTGCATGCAAAGAGAGGGAGAGACCTGGGGGTGTAAGGGGGGGTCACTGGTTGGATTAGCATACGACTCTGACAGAGCAGGGGAATTAAAGGCAGCACAGAGGTACGATGGCTGGGCAAAATGATCTCTGCTCTGTACTGTATTTGAATAGGCAGCCTAAGACACGTGAAAACAGAGAGGCACCGAGGAGACGCTCTTTGGCCCCCAGGATCTGAAGGGCGGGGGACCTGTGGTGCTCAGGCAGACTGCTAGTTAAGTAGATAGGGCCTCAGTAGACTGCTTCAGTATGAGCTCTGGGAAAAATACACAGGCATTTGGGCTCCCTCAGGACCCAAGTCTCTGGTAATAATGTGATCAGAGCCATGACCCTCCCAGGACACCGTACCACTTCTGGATATTCTATTAGTTTCCTGTGCTGTGAAAAGAAGTCCGTGCTCAGCTACTTTTCTCACTCAGAATCACATTTGTTTTACTTTTATGTAGTTTTAACAGCGACTAATCAAATTATTTAAAGTTTCCAGGAAGAGACTTCATTAACAATTGAACAGAGTGCAGTGCTGCTTATGACTATTGTAAAACCTTCTAGCATATAAAGCTATGTATTGTGGATATCTTCTAATCATATCTAATGTACTTTATGCATGCAAGGATATTGTAAGCTATTAACATATGCGCCAAAAAAAAGCGAGCCCCATAATTGTTCCTTTTTACCATTTAATCCCGGCACTGGAAGATACAGCAGAGATCACATTAACATTTACATTTGTGAATCCCCCACCTCCTTGATACAGCTCCAGCTTTCAGCCCCAGCATCTCATCTGCCTTTACATAATATCAGGCTGTATTAATGCTACATACGGAGTTCCACTGTCTGGTGCTGTGTAGATTTACATTTTCCTAATGATGTGCTTTCATATTTCCTCCTCTATCCCCCTGTCCTTCCCTTCACCTCGAGCCCACAGCCCACGGTGATTTAAAACACATACAACTGTACTGCCGTTTTACTGCGGAATAACACAAAGCGCGGGTTGAGACACCTTTGGTCGCCCCGGCCCCATCTGTTGCACATCTGGAAGTGGTGCGCCGCACCAATAATTGGGAGTCAATTTGTTTGAAGTTATGTATTTGGCATCTGGTTTGATCCATAAAAACTCTGGAAATCGCATTAATTTTATAGCATCTCAAAAAGGCCTGGCCACTTTTTTTTTTCATCTCTCTTGTGTTCCGTCGTTAATGCACGTGGGGCCTCGCTAGTCTAGTGACGTGGGAGTTTGTCGAGCACTGGTCAGGGTGTGGTCCCTTAATAAAAGCAGCATGGAGACTAACGCCTTATAGAGTCATGGGTTGATTTGCTGTAATGCAGTGGAAAGACAATATAGAAGCTGCTTGGGTTAAATGTAAAGTTCAAATTTTGAGATAAGTTTTTTAATTTTATCTTTAACTTTGACCTTAAGCTCAGATCATTTCTTATTTCTCCTGAAGCGAAAAACTCATCCGGGGCCTGTTTTGCCACATTTCCAGTAGATGGGTTGACTGATTGAGAAGCAGTATGGTATTGTTTGTCACACAGCTCTGAGTCGTGGCTGAAAATAGATATGACACTTGATGTTTGGTGCCTCACTCCCAGCTGTCATATTGTTATTCCCACTCAAATTTCACCTAATTTGTGCACAAGTCTTGTCACAGTCCAGATCCTGATGAGGGCTTTTAGGTGGTTATTTTTTTTCCCCCCTTAGCTTCCTTGTACATGTGCCAGCGAGGTGCAGCGAGATACACACCTGTGCATGTATGTGTCTGTGTGTGTTTGTGCTTGCGTATGCACATTTGTATTTGCACACAAGCACATTTGATTGGGCTTGTTTGTGGGCATGAGTGTGTGCGGCCCTGTGCTCGTGGTTGTGTGTGTGTGTGCGCGTGTGTCTGTGTCTGTATGTTTGTCGTGCTCCGAAGTGAGTCACCTCAGCTGGAGGTGATTAAGAGTTGCCAATGGCAGGCTCGACAGGTGAGCGCATTGTAGCACGCTGGCAGCTGTGGCATCTGCGCAGGTGACAGCTTCTCCAGCTCAGTGGTGGTGTCAGTGTTGGTGGGTGGCAGGAGGTCTGACAACGTTGTTTTGGTGACAGAACGACTCTGCTGTGAGGTTCACGACATCACTTGCCTTCTTCAGATTTGTCTGTTTATACTGGGAAGTATAGGTAGTAGCATGGATTTAAGCATATATTGCCAAGGGACAATTCCATATGAGAAAGTACTGTTTATGAAATATGATTTTAAGATACAAAGGCATTTTACTTTATGATTATTATTATTTTTTTAATAATCCACCACAAAAGTGCTCTGCTGTACCACACTCCTGCCTTGGGTTTCATTTGAACATCTCACTGCCCAGTGTGATGATCACAGCCTATTGCTGCCACCTGCTGTTGGACATTGCACATGGCAGCAGCCCTTTCATCATGGGAGTGAGGTAATTCTTTAAGGGGAACCATTTTGCTGTGCACGCAGTAGTAACAAAAAAAAAAAAAAAGGATGGAAATATTATTTTACAAGGTGTACAGTTTTTGGCAGATATTGTAACAAGCTCGACACCAATCTGTTTCTTATGAAGGGGATTGGGTAAAGAGCAGAGGAAGTGAGGGAGACATGGGGAAGTTTGACAAACTTTCTCAAATTAGTTTTGCATGTTCAGATTTATGCTCTGCTCTTAACACATGCATCTAATGTCTCTAACATGACAGCGTTATCAGACGCCTGTGCCGTTTCCTCAGTCCACTGTAGACACTTTTATTTCCTGCGAGTTTCCAAACCTTGGGTTGATGAACTGTGATATTCAGTATAAAAAGTCACTTGTTCTGATGTCACTGTTGCCTCATCCGACCACATTTCCTTTTGAAGCCTGTGAATGACTGGCCTTGAACTTTGTCCATGATAGCCTTTGATATGGAGAGAAATGAATTAATTAAGGAGTTTAAACAGACTTCCTTTTTCAGGGTAGAATTCTTTGTCTCTTGAGGTAGCCTTTGGAGTGTTATGTGAATATCTCAAGGTAATATTTTTAAATATTCTTTTTTTTTTAAATTTTCTGTCAATAATTTAATTAAAGTAAGCAGTATTCATTTGTATTCTTCTACCTCTGACTTTGATTTAATTTTCAACAGTTCCTGTTCTTCATTAATTGGATTTGTGTATTCTTTTTTTCCAAACCGAGTAAGATTAGAAAGGCAAAAAAATCAAAATGTAACTTGAGCCTTTAGAAATTTCAGTCATGTTGATTTTTTCTTAGATACTTTCTTTTTTAACATAGTGAAAATCTATATTTACCTTCCATAACTGCTCTTGCCAATTACTTGTAAACATCATTCACCACTTTGTAGCTGGAGTGACTTTACTCCGACATGATTGATCGGTTCAGTCTTGTTTGCATCGAAAGAGGAGATGCGAGCGAGGAACGTTTCGATTTCATTCCAGAGAAACATGCGGTAATAACACTCTAAAACATTAATTTGAGGAGGCTTTGATGAGAAATCCATTTGGGAAGTGCTGCCTTGTTTTTTTTTTCTTTTTTTTTAGACTGGCCTGTTTGTTCTATTATTAATGCATGACTTGAAGATTAGAAAACTATGTATATATGATTTTTGAATGATACAGCAGCACAAAACAGTACATTTTTAAGATATGTGGCCATAACTAGGTCAAAGTTTTTGATGACTATCATAAACAAACTTTCTCAGCAAACTGTTCTTATGACGCAGTTTATGATCATATTCCTACAGTATGAAAATTACACATCTCATCATCCCGCTTACCTCAAAAGAAACTTTCTTCAGCTAACAGCTCTCATAGCAACTCTTTATCCCTCGCTGTTATTCATCCTCAAGGGCTCATCAGCTCACAGTAGACTCATCAGAATTATTACTCCTCCTCTACTTGTCTTTATTATCCAATTTCCCTCCTCTCTCCTCTTGTCTGCCACTCGTTGCCAATCAGCCACCTTGTGAGCCAGTCCTTCACCTTCCAGTATGAAACTTTTCAGGCTTTGTTCACACTTTGAGCCCTGTTGTTGTCTTTCAGCAAGAGCAGTTTGCGCTCAGTTTACCACCGGTCACACTGTCCACACCCTGATGTGTTGAGCTTAATAATAGCACTGAGTTACAAGTGAGGGAAAAAATGGGGGAAATTTCTGATTTGTATTTTTGCATTCAGAATTCTATAATTATTATTATGATTTAAGTTTATGATGATATATGTGACAAATGGGACTGTAGTTAAACTTCTATATTCTCTGTGTTTTCGCACACCCTGAGTAAATAATGAAGCCAAAATCAGGTATATCAAAAAAGGGGGTTTATTATATTTTTTCCCACCCCTACTAAGAATAAAAAAGTTAACATGTTAGGTAACATATACATATATATATATATATATATTATGAATACATGGATTAAAACATACATAAATACACAAACACTTATTTAACAAAAACACTTAAAAGGCACGGACAAGACCAACAACATGTTAGGCATCGCAGTGAATACATCAGTTAAATGTTCATATCTTTTTTGTAAGACAGAACTGGAAGTTCCAATAAGGCACATCACACAATCAAAATCCCGACTGTAGTATTTTCATTTTTTTTTTTTTAAAAAAAAAGGACAGTTTTGCATGTTACAGTGTACAGCTACCAAAGTGTTTAAAGGAAAAAAAAAAGGTCATTTACGTAATGTACTTGAAGGCTGCTGAGTGTCTCCCTTTTTCTTGTGAGTCTGTTTCTGCTCTGTATGGGAGGCAGAGAAATATATTGACATTGTAAAGTTGAAAAAAAAAGAGCAGGTGGAGGAGAAGGAGGTCCATCAGCTGTTCCTGGTCTCACTGAGCTTTGGAGAATGCAAGCTTTTGGGCCAGTTGTGCTGTTACACCCACCTGATCAACAAGAACTACACACTTTATATACAAATGTCACTTTGGGGGGCTGTGTCAGGTGTGTTAGCTGTCAATTAAATTACTTGCAACCCTGTGATCGGTCATTATTGTATACCTGGAGCCGCCAGTCAGTCTTTTAAGGGCTCTGTGCATGGCCTTTACCACTGAGGATTACAACCGAGTTGTCATGAGGACATTGGAGCGTTTAACTGAAGAGGGCACCCTTATAGGTCGTCACCCTCAGCAGAGCTGAAGCTGCTCCTGCGGCTGCTATCCTTGGACGCGGCACCAGGCGAGCCTGCCGAGAGTAGTGGGTCGGTACCAAAGGGCGACAGCGGATCATCCATCAAGATCTCATCCAGCCGATGCTCCTCCTTGAGCGTGGCGCTGAAGAAGTCTGTGAAGTGGGAGAGTGGATCAGAGAATGTGGTGCAGCCATCAGCGCCGGGGATGTGATCCTGTGGCCCGCTGGCGGCGGGGACGGATGGCACAGCAGCTAACACTATCCTCTGAAGGTATTCGCTGTTGGGGTCCTCCTGGTAGAGGGGCGGCTGCTGTGGTTGTTGGGCCTGGGGCGACGACTGCTGCTGCTGCTGCTGTTGTTGTTGTTGTTGTTGTTGTTGTTGTTTAAGGAGATGGGAGGATAGTTCAACTGTCCCCAAAGCTGCAGCCATGTTTGGGAGGCCGTGTGCTCTTGCCTGGATCTCAAGCTCCTGGAAAACAAATGAAGAGAAACCATGAGTTAAAGATCTATCTCTGTTGTTGTTATCTCTCTTGTTAGGAAAGTTACCTACATATCTATTGCATGTTAATCTAGATAAGACTTAAATAAATAGCCTCAAAAATGTGTGAATGTCGGAAAAGTAACATCCTAAAAGATGAGCAGATTTGACTACACAATGCGGTGTACCACTGAGACAATGACCACACCTTCTCCACATCCCCTCCACATACTGAGGTTGGGCTGGACTGAGTCACAACTGGGGAGTTTGGGCGATGACACACTCTTCTCCCACACACGCTCTTACCACACAGTATATGATCATCACTTATCAGTGTTATCAAAAAGCTCTGTTTGACCTTTGTAAACTTCTGTTATCATCACTGGTGGTCAGAGTTTCCTGGACAGTTCTGTCATCTTTGAAGATGATTACAGATTTTCTGTTCTTCCCATCAATGGAGGAAACTAAGATAAACCACAATCTGTGTGTGCGTCAAAGAGTGCAGGTGTATGTGCAGTCCACTGTGCATGTATATGCCATTAAGTAGATCTTCAGTTAGTACTCATCTATTTCAGACCTGCTATTTTTCGGCTGAGAGAGCTGTGGTCATTGTCTTCATTCATCAGGTAATTAGCATTGAGCTCTTAGATCAGAACAGAGATGGGGAGGAGTGAAAAGAGCTCGTGTAAACAGTCGGGGGAGGAGGGGGCTGTCAGGTCTAAGGTTTGGGAATTTAAAGCTTTGGAGGTGGAATTTAGTTTACGTTGTAGAATCGTCAAGCTTTAGAGGTGGAAATTAGCAGAGGTGTGAAGTACTTCGGGATGACTGAGTCAGGCAGGGTTGACAGAGTGAGCCCTCTGTCTTTACCAAACTCATCTTTGGCATAATAGAAATAGGTTTGTGATGTGAAAATGGACAGTAACATAACATAACAACAACATAGGACTTGTTTTACTAGAGCAGATACAGATTTAAGAGTTGAGGAACTCCTGATCAGCTTTATACTGTTATAGGTTATTACCTGGATCCTCAGCAGCAGTCTCCTGTTCGCTTGCTCCAGCTTCTTCTGACGGCTCTCCAGCTCCCGAGCATGCTGCTGCTCCTTCTGCAGCCACCTTATGTACTCAACCGAGGCCTTTAGGATAGTGCCTTTGTTCCAGCGCATGTCACTGCAGAAAAGAACGAATGTTAAAGATAACCTTTTACACAGAAGGCCCTGATGTCGGCAGAATACCCTCCACAATAAAATAAAAAAAAAGAAATGGGGATGAAAGTTTTAAGGTTTTTTCCCCCTTTTATGACATGAATAAGAAATGGTGATTTACATTGGGCAATTATTCATCCTTGGACATTACATGGGGACACTGAATGGGAATTTTAATAGAATAGTTAAGTAGCTATGTGGAAAGTCCATTCTCGTACCTCCTTGTTCGGTAAAATTAATCCTCGAGTAAAAATAGGTGAGGTAAAATGAGCTAAGTAGTGAGACGGGGGGAAATGGAGCACTGGACTCGAGGTGTTAGAGTGCAAGTCATTCTTTTGCAGATATTATTGCTTTTTTAAAAAAAAGAAAGGAGAGCTGCAGTAAAATTGTCCTTTTCCATACGAGTGAGACGTCGGTTTGATCAGCGCTAATAATCTCTTTTATCCTGTGTTAATGGTACGACGACAACCCTAACCTCCCCATTTAAATTTGAAGCAAAGTTCAATTGCAAAAGATGGCCGGTGGATTTCAATTCGGCTCCACACTCCATCTCTGTGTTCCAATTGTGCCTCCAACTTTGATTCAAATGGTTTGGCCTGCTTCTTTGCATTTGACCCTTTCCTCATCATTC
Source organism: Scatophagus argus (assembly GCF_020382885.2). Classification (NCBI taxonomy): domain Eukaryota; kingdom Metazoa; phylum Chordata; class Actinopteri; family Scatophagidae; genus Scatophagus; species Scatophagus argus. The sequence continues at coordinate 9,716,394 of NC_058514.1, read as the reverse complement.
ATGCTTTGAGCTGAACTGCTGGGACCCAGCGAGAGGATGTACAGCTCTTAGAGCGTTAGACTGCAATGGAGGTTCAAGTGCACCCTTGAAATATGACTGAGATGTGAGTGCTCATTTGAATTCAATGAACAAGGTTTAGAGTGTGTTTGTGCTGAGAATTTAATATGCTTCTGAGCCAGACAAGGTCTTGGAGTTGTTTCAGTGACATAAAGTGATGTGAAGCCGGGGCATTGTTTCAATAAATACATTTAGATTTTGCAACTTACGGGTCATTCGACTTTGGTATGAGTGTCCCAAGCTCTTTAATCCTGTAATTGATGTTGTATCTTCTTCTTCTTTCAACTAAACAAGAACAAACGAAAAGGGCACAACATGATTAGGGCATTGTCAGCTGCCGTGCTCAAGGCTAGCCTTAACTCATTTCTCAGATGTTAAACTGAGGAAGGCGAGGGAATTTAAATGCAGCAGGAGACACTTACTCAAATTATGGTTGTCCTTTTTCTGCCTCTCTTTGGCTATCACCCTTGTGTCGTGTTCTGTCAGAAACAAATCACAGAGAGGAACAGATTGATTAGTAACGCACGCTAATTTGGGAACTGAAAGACAATGAAGACAAAACAACGCAAGAAGATCCAGTGAGGAGACACACAGTCAGTTGTTCTGAGGGAGTTCATTGCTGGGGTCAGCCAGAATATGGACTTTCCGTGCATCTTGTGTACAGACACATTTGGCCTCCTTACACACACACTGAAAGAGCCCAGTTTATACCCCTCTAGCATGTCTGAAGCTCATTGTGATAAAAAAGAAAAAATGGTGATCACTTTTAAACTACTTACTTCGTAATCAAGACAGTTTAGCAAATTCACTAATCTGTCTGAGAGAGAGACAAAAATGCCAGTGCATCCATATTTGTATTCACATTCTTCCAAATCACATAATTGGGGACCTGAGATTGGATTTCCCAATTTGTCTCTGTTGATTCAATCAAGACAATTTAAACCTTGTGTAACAGCCCATTGTCCTCTCCGCCCACACTCAAATGAAACAGATGGCAATTTACTTATTTGCCCGTTGAGAGTGAAGGGTTCTTCAGGCATACTTTCTATTTCCTAAATCAATTAGGCTTCTTTGCTTGATGCATGACATTAATAAGAAATGTCTTAAAGGACCCTTTGTCTTTTTTTTTTTTTTAGCACAGTGACAAAAAGTCTACACGTTTCTACGGCCTATTAACAGAACCGGTGACAAGCAGGACAGTGTTTGTCAAACGCTGCACATAAATCAGCTTACACGTTTGTCTGTTATTTGCGTGACATGTGTAATTGGACTAGATTTTTGCAGCAACAGACGCAGACAACCCATTGCCTTTTTTTTAGCTGTTGCCAACGTACTCTGTCATCTTTGAGGAAACTGTTTTTTATGAGAAATATGCTATATTTTTTGTCTTAATTCTGTAAAATGTTTAGTTTAACAACTATAATTTGCGTGATATTAACTTTTACGGCAATATGATCATGGAATAATTCATTAATTGGTTAGCTGTTTGATCAGAGCTATGGTATGAGTTCATACCTGTGTATTCCCTTTTAACAGTGAGCTTTGTGGGGTTAGATGTGGGACTCATTCCATCATTAGGGGCGTTCATACCTTGTTCACCCCCATAGACGTCCAACATGCTGCCACTGAGGGACACCTAGCAAGGAGAAAGGAGGTGGAGAGAGAGAAAGAGAAAGGATTAGTCTCAGGGGAAGCATGCGAAAACATTTGCATTTTACACACATATAAATACAGAGGCTTTCACACTGTAACAAAAGCCACAACACAAATAGTTGTTTTTAGCTGCTGTGTGGCTTTGTTTGGCACTGACAAAAATCACAAGAGGCGAGTGGAGTGATCAGAGCCTTGCAAAATGGTTGCCAGCCCCCAGCCTTCTTGCTTTGGCCTTCCCAGCAGGGAGTTGTGATGTCCACGTCTCCCTCAGCAGGACAGGGTAAAGCGGCACAGCACGGCTTTGTGGTCATGAATTGCTATTCAGATTGACACCACATCTTGTATCACAAAAAGTAAAAACAACTAAAGAAGAACTGCCAGCCTTAGACTTCAACTAAACCTGACCTCTAACCCAGGCTCGCAGCCCTCTGAGCTCTGCCTTGATCTGCTAATGTCACCATTTGCAAACCCCCTCCACTTGAAAGCGCTCCTAACACAGAGATGTGCTCTGTGTTGAAAATAGCATCCTATTAGATGACAAGCTCGCTAGGTCAACTGCTTGAACCGAGGCAAAAGTGTTTTCCTATGGGTCTCTTCTTGACTGGGAAAGCATGCATCAGATCTGCGATAAGTCGTCTTTTCACGGACTGGGGAGATGTCAAGATATAGCGTGCTGACACACATGTGTGTCTAATTCACATTTGCGCATTTATGGGAAAATGCTACTGAAGCCACCATGCATTCCAAGATGCATACAGCCAATTTTATCCATGACATGTGTGTCAAATCTAAGTACAAGACTGGTGAGAGCGATAAGGCTGCGTGTCAAGTCAAGAGACGGAAAGGAACGGAAAGCAAAAGAAAAAAAAAGAGAAGAAACAAAACAGAAGAAACTGCAGACATTTCAGATATCTGCAGCCGGTTTGGTTTGCATGTGCATTTTTTTCTCATTATCTCAACAAGATGGGAGAAGAGGAGGAGGAGGAGGAGGAGGGGACAAAAGTGCTTATCAAAATGAAAGATTGCTACAATTCCCTTACTACTCCTATTGTAATCACTTCAATCCCTCTCCCGTCTGTGTTCCTGGATGTGTTGACACGGCGAAACGACGTGATGCATCGTACTGTATGACTAATTAGGATGAATTGATCCATTTAAGCATGGTATCATTTCTGAACAAGCCCATGGGGAGTGTATGCATTAGTCCAATCCAATGGCTCAGTAACTCTCTCCAACAAAATCTCTAACTCCTCGCTCCTCTGTGGCGCTTCTGTCCTCATTTGAAACCTACTGGCTGTCCCATTCCTCCTCCTCCTTCCCCTCATGCCTTATCATTTTCTGGCCCCCACACCCCCCTCTCATTCCTCCACTGTCACAGTATGTGCAGTGTTTTGCTCCGTTATCTGTGTCTATGTTTCTTTGTTTGCCAGTCTGACTTCCTCTGTATTTAAGGAGTTAAGCCAGATTCCAAGTGCTCCCATCCCCACAAACTCTCTCTGTATTTGGTTCAGGTGTTGTCATTTTCTCTGAGCCAAATGGACCTCTTGTCCCAAGTTTTTTTTTTTTTTCTCAGAGTTTTTGAATTCCTTCTTGGCTAAGAATCTTACTGATAATGCACATCTGCAGTGCCATTTCTAGTTCTCCCAAAGAATTGACCTTACCAAGACATTTACTAAAAAGTTTGCTCTGTTGTCATAATGTCGTTAAGTGTATACCTCCATCCAAAAACTTCTCTCTTAACTGAATCTACATTGTTGATCTTCTTGAGTAATGTGAGAAATGTTGTTAAGCCCCAATGAACTTTGACTCATCTCTAGACTTAAGCTGACCTCAAACTAAAACAGGTCCCCCTTTTCCCAAGCTAGTCAAGCCAAGGGTGGAGAGACCCCACTCTCAAGTCCCCATTCAACTTAAAAATAAAGTCATTAGTTATGGAAGATGACTTGACATTAACCTCACCGCAGTAACGGGAGCAGGATATGTTGCAGAAATCAATACAACAGACCTTCAAACTGTTGACAGTCTGTCGCATTTTACATTACGTGTTAGTATGTAGCTGTAGTTAATGTGATTCATACTTACATTGTTTTGCATTATGATGTTAGGCTCCATGCAATCCAAGCCTCCATCATTGAAACCGGATTCAAGACTAATTAGGTCATCAATAACTTCATCCATTGGAAACTAAAAGAAAACAGTTCATTTCAGTGTACTCATGGACAGACCGATGATGTTTGTACCAGAATTTCAATACTGTCCAAGTGTGACCTTCTGAAGTCTCAACGTTCAAACCAAAATAGACATGAGAAAGGGGAGGGACTGTCCAGAGACTAATCCAATAACAGGCAATTTCTCCACCACCATGTCATTCATAAGTTAGTTAGCAGTGTTGGCGGAAGAAACGCGCATCTGTTATCAAACTAGTTTCCCCCTTTGAAAGGGTTCTCTCATCAGAGACTGCATGTCTGAAGTTATTGATGAGCACATCAGAGATCAACATCAGAGAGGGAGATCAATAATGGCATCACTTTGTTTAAATGATTAGCTGGATCTACTCTCTGAGATTCAAACCCAATTCATATAGAAATTTCACAGATTACTCATACTTGTGAATTATATTACACGTTAATCCAAACAGTCAGCCATGATTTATCTCTCCTAATGACAGAATTTAGAGGGACTAAGACAAAAGTCCTACAGTTGGCGTAAAAAATGAACACATAACAAAATACTTCTTTTGACAGGAATATGAAGTGTTGACAGGAAAATGTGTTAATAATGTTACGAAATCTACAAAAATTCTGACCCACAGTTCATTAGTATGTGACCCAGTCTGTGGTTCAATTTCTTTGATGTAATCTTTTCCTGTCACCAATAGACACATTTTGAGTACTCTCAATTTCAGTTCCATATATTCAGCGACATCACAGTTCACATTCATATGCTTTCTGTTTCAAAAGTCCACTCACCTCACTGTCGTGACTGGCCATAGTGAGCAGAGTAACAGGGCTGTTGGGGTTGCTGCCGTCGCTGACAGAGGCCATGTGTCCATTCCTCATGATCGGCACAGTGGCCAGCGGTTGGCCTGGGGTGTGAGGATGTGAAATGGCGTGACCCTGCCCGGCTGAAGAGGCCAGCTTGGAGCCCAGTGTTAGGTACTGCTTGACCTGCTGATTCTGGGTCTGGTGGAGGTGGAACTTGGAGTTCTCCAGGTGGCTGTGTACCTGCAGAAAAAAAACCAAAAACAAATCATAGACAAGTTCTGTTAGTTGACTGACTAGAGAATGTGTTTGTGAGGTTGGCGAGGGCAATTTTTTTCTCATAGCACAGAGACAATGCTGACAAGCAGCGTATGTACAAGCCATATCCACAGCAGCTGTCATATTTGCGAAAAGATAATCTGATTCAACACACAGAAATAGTTGCGAGTCAGAATTTCCTTCTTATTAGTCAGAGAGCAAACTTACAGACTTACAGCAGTACTGTATTTTGTAGACCTTAACACTCAGATTTAAGTGAGTCATGTTTGACACATGAAGCAAGTGTTTTATGAGAATTAGAACTCATTCTTAAGGCCTTTCCTAAAATACTGACATATTCTTAAAGTTAGTGGCTACTTTTAATTCCGATTAATCTACAATACCACATACATACAGCCAGTAGCCAAGATTGCCAAACCAGTAGCATACGCTTAAAATATATGTTAGAAAACATGATGACACTGTTTAACAAAACATTTTACCAGCTAATTCAGAAATTTTCAAAATTTCAAAATCCTTACATTTGAAGCTCTGGTTGCGTCCCGCATCATGTAGTAACTGCAGTCAGTTAAGTGTGGCATTCTCAGAAAAGCAGATAATCTTCAGATTGGTCTTATTTGGTGTAGCAGCAGGTCAACTTTAGGGATCCAGGTCTGCTGCTATCCTGTTCTGACTCCTCACTGAGTGTCTGTACTATCCAGTCCCTTGCCACTGTCTTATAAAGGGCCCTAAGTGAGCTAATTAGGCCCAAAGCTGGGGGTGAGCCTTTATGTTGCCTAGCATGATAATCACTTCAAACACTGGACTGTCAGATCACCCAGGGTTTGATCACTGCAAGATATCTGCCTTTCATTCGGACCGCCCTTTTCTGTCTCACTGACCAATCAGTGGTTAACTCCCAAAGTCCTCTGCTCCTTGCTCCAGAGCTTGTGGCAGCACAATTGACCCTTGTTCCCCGGTGGGGGGTTTTAAATAACTCCTCTAATGCCATTTTTAACCAAGTCTTTTTCATTCATTCACTTTATTCAGTGTGGACAATTTAGTATTTTCAGTTGCCCAAACAATCACAGCAATAAAGTGATTTTGACGTCTTTATTAGTGTAGATTGAGGGCTTTTTTGAAGTGAACATCTCATTTAAAAACATATAATCCTTGTCTGGTATTCACAAAGAAGCTCACTTTTGTAACTCACTTCATTAGTTCAGCTGCAGAGAATTTCTGTGGGTACTTAAAGATACATCGTTAGCAGTGTTATCATATTAATTTTGTCAGTTGTTGATGGTCTTCTTTTACCCTGATTTCTGTGCAACTTCTTCTTAAAGTAGTCTATTCACTGGTCAAAATAGTGTACCCTGTGGACCAGTGTGGTACTTAAGCAGGTTTAGTAGACTATGCAATGTGACCTAATATGTGTAAATCATTGATAAAGACTAACGTCATATTAAAGAATTCATTTTCTGCATCTGTATTAAGTGTCATTTATCAGATGAAATGACAGAATAATGAAATGCATAAAAAAGCGAGATTATGTAGGAAGAATTGTCATTTATTATCTTAAAAAGTGACACAGAAAGTGGTAACTTTCTGGTAAAAAGTATGTTTTCCGACTCTTCAGACTGCTAAATCTCAGGCACTTTTAGCTAAGGCAACACTAGTAGTTAATACTAAAAGTCAGCATTAAATTCTTCTCGTCAGCTAGACAGGCTGCCCTTATTCACCTCACTAAGAACAGGCTCATCACAATACTCAACTTGTCAGTAGTGACTGAGAGCTCCTATCTGACTTCTCCAGGCCAAACAAGATGCCAGTTGTTAGCCAATCAACATTTTTTTCCACTACGGATAGCAGGAGAGATGCCAGGACTGCTTCACACCGCATCTGCTTTGTGTGACAACAGTTTGTCCTGGTTTCACTTCAGCTTTCTCACTACTGTAAATGCCGGAGACACGCTTGTTATCCACTTAAGGGAATCCGATTAGATTTGAGAGGTAATGGTGCTTCAGTCGCCGACGCCAGCCTTGACAATGGCAGGCCTGTGCATGTGTGAAGAGGATATGCTGTAAATTATGAATGCCCACCATACATATGGAGCAGGAATGAGATAAGAATCTAATCAATCGAGGCTCAAATTTGGGATTGCAGTGACTACTTGACTGTTTGAGACAGCTAAGTTTTTCTCTTTCTTAATATGGCTACCGACACCTGCTGCAACAATTCAGGCAGTATTTGTGGTTACTGGTAGAGAAGAGGTCATAGGTTCACTTTCCATTTACACATATTTGCACAACTATTCTTGACATTCAGTCCAGTAGCAGATCATGTAAGACTAAAACTACTGATATCAGTCAATGCAATGCATTTTTGTCTTTCAAGACAATCAAGATAGCTTTGCTTATGACCACTATCTGATACAATGAAATTATCAATATTATTATTATTGTTACATATTCATTTAATTTTTTTCAGCACAATTTGCTTCAGAAAGTCTGAATAATAATATATTGTCCATTCTGCATTATTGCGTGCAGTTAATACGTCATTAGAAGATCAGCTGCATCTCTGTAACTTCATTATCTTATCCAGTGACATATAAATTACTAAAGACGTCAGAACCATCCAACATTGCTCACACATGGCCTATTTTGCTCTTTCTCTCTCAGTCAAGCTTCTCCTTAGTCTTTCACTAACATAATTTGAGTACTGACAGTGAGCTTAGTGAATGCAACAGGTCAGTCAAGTCCAATATTGCACATGTTTTTCCAGTAGACATATGTATCTGATCACCATCATAAAGCATGTTACAGCAGTGCTCTAATAACAGCTGTCTTTCCCTCAGATGAAAATAACATCCATATCTGCATTATAATGCAGATATTCCCAGTTATCTTCATAATTAAAATTATAAATTCTCTGCTAAAACAAAAACACAATTTTTGATTACAGACACATTCACCTAATGCTAGATCTTCTAAGAATTAAACTTTCTTAGAGATAAATCTTTCAACTTATGATATCTTTAGCTTCTATTCCTAAGACATATTGAGCAGTGTGTGCGATTTACCTCTGAGTAAAAAGGTGTATTTCTCTAGTCCCACTGAAATGCTGCACTCGCAATGCCATTGTAACAGACAAACTCACAGGTGTTTCTCCTAAATGAAAAACTCTTGCCTAACTCAGTTTCAGTCTTGCCAAAGTTCTCCTTTCACTTCAGAAAAATCCAGCAACTTATGAAACACTGGGTGATGGTGACATTAACTAGCTGTACAAATTAGGGACAAAACCCAGCATGAGGGTTGGATTCATTTCTGCAAAATGCTGCATTTTACAGCTTATTGACACAGTTAGGGAATGCAGGGTGGTAATGCTCAGTTATCTTTTTTTTCCCATCTTGAATCTACAGAGATAAGATGAAAGTGGAACAAAAAGCCTTCTCAAACACGCTTACTGTATTTTTGCTGAGCCTGCTAACCAGTAAATAGCTTTAACCACACACCCTAGATTGTGAAATATGAGGGAAGATAAGACTGAGATAGCTAACTGATCCCAAAGTTTGCATTCCACAGTGGCTACTCAGTTTTTCTGGTTGTAGATGCATGAGTTTTAATAAAGCATAGACAGTTTCTCTTGCATGCACTTACAAACAAACACACATGCGTTTCTAAAGCTGATGTTCCCGATATATATTCCCGATTTCCCTGGCCTGCAGTTAAGTCGCTCCCCCTACCTGTAGAAGCTGGATCTCTGTCAAGGTGATCACTTTGACCACACAACAACGACTCATGGCTCCCAGAGTGGCAGCGTCTCCCACCACAGGAGCTGCAAATTCTTACAGAAGAACACAAACTGTCACGGCTACAGCTGTGCCTCACTGAGATGGGGGGAGAAGAATAAGAGGAAGAAGAAGAAGAGGGGTTGCAGCCTTTTTCCTGAGCTTTTGCAGAAATATCAGAAGGCAAGACATGACACATCAGCCTATTTGGAAGCCACACGAGCTGTTTCCTGTGTGTGTGTGTGTGTGTGTGTGTGTGTGTGTGTGTGTGTGTGTGTGTGTGTGTGTGTGTGTGTGTGTTTGGTCAGGGAAAGGCCTGACAGAGGCAGAAATACAGATGACAGTTGGGGGGGGCTGGGAGTGTGTGTGTGTGTGTGTGTGTGTGTGTGTAGGGGTGTAATAAGTTGACAGAATGTGAGTTCCTGCTTGTGGATCACCACACTTTCCTTCCTGTAGAACATCCAGTCCAGCTCAGCACATTCTCCCAGGTTATCTTCATGACACCCACTTCCCTTGGAAGGCCCAACCATCAAACGACAGTCACAGATTCAACTCGGGGCAAATGTGCAAAAATGCAATCTGCGTATGTGTGCAAATATGCTAAAGCACACAGATGTACACTCACACAAAGTTGTTATCATGTCCCAGTCACTGTCAGGCCACAACAGACCTTCCCAGAATGGCTCTCAGAGAATTCCTCAACACAGCAAAACTGAACGAGGTCATTGTAAATCCTCTCCTGTAGTCCCAGATAACAAAAACAATCAACTAAATCAGAAGCCAAGAACTTTAGGACAGTACAGGACACTGAAGTCAAACTTTAAATTTAAAATATAAACGTTCTAATTCTAGGTTGGAAAAACAGATAGTTGAGATATTTCTGCTAAAGTAAATGCTGTAATAACTTTTGCTTTTGTTTCACTTGCATCATGTTCACCTATTAAAGTGTCAGCATTATCATTTATGGCGCTGACTGAAATCCCACAGTGACTTCAATGGGTGGTCCTGTGTCCTGAGTAATTGACAACTACAGTTTTATGCTCAACCGATTTAGTGATTACTGCAAACATTAACTGAGGGCTTTAAACATTTTGATATTCTTACTAACAAACACATCACAACATGAATTTAGTACACTGAATGTAATAAGGCAAATCCAATCACAGTGGTTCATAAATCAGGCCAGTATAGATAATGTTTAAAAGATAAAGGATCGTTTCAACACTGCAATGCACAGAGGTCTCTTCTCAGCTGTCAAATTGCAATTTGTCCTACACGTGTCCATGGTGGATGATTTTATTAAATATATGATGCCAGTTTTGATATTATCTTTACAAAAGATGTTCTCATCTCATTTAATACCCTGTGCAGTCAGCTGGACTGAACTTTATGCTGCTGTTAATACTCGATATTTCAAAGTACACAAGGCGACTCTTATGCGTACTTTGTTTTCTGCCTGTGTCCACACATGACTGCGTTTTGTGTTCTTACGACTGAACCTTTACCCACGTGTATATTTTCTTTATTTGATGTCTCCTGTATGGGCACTCTGTCAGATCTAGAAAAAAATCCTTGCTGGCCATTTTTGACTCAGCTTGGGGAAGGCCACAAGTGCTCACCTTTGTTAGTCCCCCTGCATGGCATGTTTTAAACATCAGGGACTTCCTGTAAGAGTTGGCCTGCTTCTGAGACAACACATCAAAGTGCAGCTCCCACATCTGAGGACTGTTTTATCCTGCTAGAAAAGGAATGCATAATGGACACGGCACCAGTGCACTTTTAATGATTCTCATATGAATTAAATATTACAGCCATTTTAACTGGATTACATGTGAAACTATGTGTGTGCGTATGTGCTTGTTACCTTGATGAAATATTGAATTAGTGAAAATAGTCTGCCGCGGCTGTGGTGTAAAAAATAGTCAAGTAAAGACAGAATGGACCTTAGGTAACCGATGAATCCTAACTGTAAGCATTTATTTACGTTTAACATTTTTCCAAAAAAACAAAAAACAAAAAACAACACACTGGGCATATTATTAAAGCCAAAAGGAGTTTCAAAGAGTATTTCCTACATCCACATAAACATTTGCCAGGCATTTCTTTGTTATTGTTGTTTTGTAATGCTAGAACACCAAATACAAAAAAATATATATTATCTTTAAGCTGTGACTCTGAGAAAAGAGAAAAGTGGTCTGCCTGTGCCATGATGTTAAAAATCTCAACTACTTTGTAAACAAGCAGCTGTTTCGTTGATTATCTCATTCCGTGGCTACAAATTTGATAAGAGGATAAACCTGTCAGAACAGTGTGTTAGTTATTAGAAAACAAGCACATTTGTTCGTAAGTAGTAGTTTGAGTGATTGTGTCAATGTTTTTGTTCTGCTTTGTTAGACTGTCCGTCAGCATGAAACTTGTTGGAAGGCTGTGGGATGGGCAAAGGAAGAACCCATTATATTTTGGAGCAGATCTGAATCATAGGGCTGATACACAAGTTATTTTTTGCTTTCACATGAGTTGTGAATGAGTTGGATTGGGTTGAGCTCACCTCGCCGCCTGGAGAGAGCAGTGTCAGAGTGAGCTAGACCGTTCGGGACAACAAATCATTGAAATAAAAAGTTATTTGCTGATTATTTCATACTTCATAACAGATACCACGACACAGACAGAACAGAGGAGAGAGACAGAGATAGCAATGTAACTTGGTCATGTCGTTTTTAGCCTGTAGTCTGATCTCACACCCTGCGTGCTGCTACTGGCTGGGGGCTACAAGCCTTGGCTGACACCCAAAAACCTCCAGAAGATAGCAAAATAATGATAGGAAGAAAATGCATGCACACCTAGGGTCTCTGCACTTTCAGACTGCATATTACAGAAGACTGGACTATTGGCCCTGGCGGTGCTCTCCAAGGGCCTTTCTTGTTTTAGAAATGTAGTGATGATGTACCTTAAATAACATACTAAGGTATGCTGATGAAGCATTTTAGTTTTATTTCTGATTCATATACATTACAACTTTTTCAGTCAACTGAAAAGACTTCACAAAGCTGAAAGAGAGAGGAAGGGGAAAGATGAAGAGGAGAATGCAGTGCAGCCTGTAGAGGAGATGTAATTAGTGGAAATGGAATAATATAATTTTTGCTGCTAAATCAGTTAGAACACATTTTTCTCTGAGCAGTGAAAAAGAGCTTGTTCACAGAACACCTGACAGATTGCAGACCCTATACACACATGCCTGTATGTACACACAGTCCTTCACAGACACTCATAAATTTTAGCTTCTCATATACATTCTTGTGTGACCTGCTGTCAGATTAGCTTGTGGAACTGTATACAGTATGCCACAACAAAGGGTGTTCATGTGTTGTCAGCGTTGTCACTAATGGTTTACTATATTCTTTAACCCTCTGGTGAAGGCTACCACACTCACAATAGTTTCAGTATCTAAGACTACTAAGAGTACGCTAACATTCTTTATCGTGCTCTTCCTGATATATGGCTTACTTATATCTTTGATTGAGCTTACAGATATGATCATGCAATGACGCGCAATGGCTAAGCGCTCCTTAGCTAACCCCAAGCTAACAAAGTAAACAGCAGATGATAACATCTTAACATGCAACATGTTAAGATGATAACATCTTAACATGTTGCATGGCATCATGTCTTTACTTGGACAGAGCCTTTGAACAATTTGATTATAGCAGTTTAGTGTTTTGTTCAGTGCATATGGATAGGGCATATGGAAGTCAGTAAGCTGAAACTTTACTTCGACAAAAAAAAGCTCATCTCTTAAGCTGTGTTCAAATAGAACATGAAAGAAGTTGTAGACACAACACAATTGCATTCAAAGTCAAATGGGGACATGTGAGAGGCAGCAGATCGACGTACGCAGCTTCACAGCACAACTACGACAGCCAACTACCAACATAAGTTATGCTTCAGAATGATTCAACTTAACCTAAAAGATGTTCGCTTTTAACAAGGCTGAACTGAATCAACTTCACAAATGTAAAGGAAAAAGAAGAGAGACTGAAGTAAAATAACAAAGAACTTGAGTTCCCAATGAGTCCTGATATCTATCTGTCTATCTACAGAGTCACTATTCTGTCCTGTTTAGGGTGATGACACATATAAAAACAGGCAAATTTACAGGAATAAGACAAAAATTCAGTTTGTATCTGTTTGCACACTTTGATTAGGCTTTTAGTCAGCTTTTCCACCTAATTATAAAATATGCTGTCATACACTACAGTCTTCTGTAGCTGCATTGTGTTTGTTGGAACAGCCTAAAAAAGTTGTTATCCCAAAGGTGTAAAGGTGCATGTAATTCTTCAACTTTAGTGAAAATTTTGTGAAAGTTTTATTAATTTATATGTAAATATTAAATCACACAGCTTGGATTCAGAGTGAGAACATGACACATACAAGTAACCAAAAAATAGGATATAATCTTCACTCTTTAATTGGGATTTTGAAGCCACAGTCAGAAAGCTGCTGAGCAGTACAGAGCAGAAGATTGTGGGTAAACTGCTGTGTAGTGGTCGTGGTCCTGAAAGGGGCACCTCATCCTTGACCCTCACTGTCCAGTGAGCTAGAACAGGATAGGCTGGTTGTTAGCGTAGCCTCCCTGAATGATGTCAGACAGCTGTACTGCAGACAGCTTTAATCTCTCACTTTGGCAGACAGTGAAAAGAAGCCCTGGTGGGCTCCAACTATAATTATAAAGATGAAGTCTTATTAAAATTATTCACCTGATTGATTGTGAAACAGTCCCAGCTCACCAAAGTAAAGGACTTTCAAACCTGGGCAACAGTCTAAACACTGCTTAATGCTTAATTCTTAGAGAAACAAATCCATGCCAATATACCTCACTAGTTTCATGCTTTCAAAACAAAGCCCACATAAAAAGGTGGGACCCTGTTTCATAAATGAAACTACGCAATAATCCTTTTTGAGTTGTACTCAGTGAAAACATTTTTTTTAACCTTTTTTGTAAATGTATGCTTATTCTAAATTTAAGGCTATCAACACATTTCAGACCAGTTTGGACAGGAGCAACAAAAGACTGAGAAACTTGTGTACTGCTCAAAAAACACTTGCCTGAAACATTCCACAGGTACTGGAACTGGTTAACTGGTAGCAGGTGATAGTATAATGACTAGGTATGAGAGGAGCATCCTTGAAAGGCTCCGTGTAAAGGATATCGCTGTGTCAGTTCAAGAACTGACTGCTGGTAACAGTTTCTATATATATATAATGGTATATTATATATATCAGGAAATAATGGAGTGATTAAGAAATATATTGATATATTGGAACGGAAAATGAGAAGAATACAGAAAACCAATCTTATTAGTCATCATTAAACTGAGCAAGCAAAAAAATGCATTGTTTACCTTTAAAAACCTTTGGTCTGACAGCACCTCTACAATTATTACATAACATAATGTAAAAAGGAGTTTTTTTGACATATGGGCTTTGACTCATTAGTTGTAAAAAAAGAAAAAAAAACATTTTTTCTGACTTGAAATACAGTGATAAATTCATAGTAATATTCTCTTTTATTCATTTTTATGAATATGGTAATGGTCATGTGAAGGAATTGTCCAGACTGAAGCAGAGAACATGGGAAGAATCAATGATCAGGACTCAATTAAAGAGATGAACTGGGCATACACTTATTACTCCCCCCTCCTCCTTTTACTTGATTGTGGGAAATTAAATAATGCAAGAGCAGAAAATTAAATCAACTTTGACCTTACTAGAACCAATAACATATAGTTTGTGCTGGGAACAAAGAACTGTTTGTTTGCTCTGTCCCCGTTCAAAGGATGGAGGTTTCAAGCTTCCAAGTTACACTTGGGTTAGTTGCAGAATGGACCATGGCTAGCTTCGAGATTAGTTTTGATGTCACAAAACCATTTTTGCACACTTTTTAAAGATTTAAGGTGAACACAGCAGAGAACATGGCAGGAATTTAAAAAAAGATCAAGACACATGGCCTAAAATATCCAATAATATCACTGCCACAGAGAGACAGAAAGAGAGAGAGGAAATGCAAAATAAATAAAAAATATATAACTAAATCAAAGTGGAGGAAGTTTTCCAAGCTGTTTAATTTAGTCTTGTGTTCCCTATTAAAACTGATAAAATTAGGCTTTTGTATTCTAACTCAATATAATTTTTAGACAATATGATGTAACAAGTAAGTGGATTATTAGGAATCTTTTATTGCTTATGTGCAATAAAAGAAACTTTGTAATATATTACTCAAAATAAGTCTCTCAACAGTACAGGTACTAGTGTTGCCAGTGGAACTGACTTTTGGAATTACTAAAGCTTTATCTAAAATCATTCACTGTTTCACTGTTCTATTAAGAACAATGTAGTGAATTACATGTACAATATCATAATGTAAAATAGTATATTGGATTGTGTTTTCACACTCTGCTCCTTGCTTTTATCTGTAGAAGTTGTGTTTACTGATTTTGAAAAGCAGTGCAGAAATTGAGCAGAACAACAAATGCATGGGAAAAACAACAGCAACAAAAGAGGAATAGTAAACACTGGTGGTAACACAAAGGATGAATAATTTATCACAAAAGAAACAACGTATTGACATTTAACCCAGTTAACCTATTGGGCCATCAAACGTTCACTCTAATTCTTCAGTAGGAAGAATGACAGGTTGCCAGATTTTCTGAAAGTCTCTCTCTGTTTCATGTAGTGAATCTAATTTTCTCTCGATGAATTTTATTTCCTAATTCCTTCAGCCTCATATCAAGCATTGGAAACTTGTCAGATTTCCAGAATTGTGGAAGTTTTCAAGACAGATTTTCACTTATCCTTCACTCTTACTTGGCTCAGCCACCTCAAACAGTGTGGTTAGTCCAAGAAATCTGCCTGACCCCATGACACTGTAGGACTTTTTTAATTTTCTAGATCTTTTGAACCTTTCACTGAGAAGGTTGAAGTATCTTTGATTATTTTTTGTGATCTCGTGCAATCAGCAGCTATGCAGGTATTTATTCCAGAATACTTCTGGGATGGTAACCATGCTGTTGAAAAAAATGTTGAAATGGACAGCCACATAGTACAGTTTAAACTGAGGAAGACCACATCCACTTTCACTTGTACCTTTGCTGAAATACTTCCTCCAAATTTGCAGTACTTTGCCAGGCCAAATGAAAGATGAAACAAGAGTTGATGATTGAAAGGAGTTTGATATTAAAGCACTAAAGCAAGTTAGTAATTCTGATTTTATACTGTTTACAGTGCATTCTGATCTAATTTACTCCACCTTTAATAATTTGCACTACACACTTGGACGAACCACTTTGACCACTTATGCACTATTTTTAGCTATTTAACTTTAAATTACTTAAGCTTTTTAACCAATTATCATTTACTTTTTAGTGTTTATGCTGTTAGGCAATTCATCAGTTTCAACCATTTCTCTATTACGTTTAGCTAACAATTTCAACTGAAACAATGAATTACTTTTATTTCAGCCATCTATCTGTTAGCAAGCTGTTCAGACTCCTCTGCTTGCTTGCAAACAAATTGGCATGAGGCCTCAATCGCAGCATGTCGAGGAGACCAGGGTTGCTTACCACAATCTTGAAATACTGTAGTCACAAAAGTTTAAGCAGCCAGTTGACTTTGGCCACTGACCACTGAAGCTGAAAACAATTAACTAACAGTGTAAACATTGCTTTAATCTTTCAGAATACATTTTAATCTCTCGAAATACCTTAGCAAAATACTAGCAATCTATAACAAAGGAAACTCCCTTTAAAACGTTTATCATTGAAAATGTTGTTGTTAAGACATGCAGTTTAAAACAATTTAAAAATGTGCACTTGAGTAAAAATATTGATTAGCTAATGAAGCTAATTACACAGCCTGTGCGAGCCTAAATAAACCTATAATAATATCTTTCTGTGCGTGTGTGTGTGTGTGTGTGTAAGAGAGAGAGAGAGAGAGAGAGAGAGACCTTGGCAACTAGTAGTGTTTCTGATCAAACCAGCAAATATGAAATTTGATTAGCCATTATTAACAAATAAAATTTGGGATTATGAAATTTGGTTCAACGTTCATTTTATTTTGGCCTATCTGTGTTGGAATGTGAAAGAAATAGAAATAGCGTTCACTTTGCTGCTGACTAAATATGAGGAATTATTTTTAGAATCAAATCATATTTTTTTTATATTTTATTGTATTAGTTTATATTTATATTATATATATTATATATATATTTATATTCAAACTTACTTATCTTTGCACAAATCTTGTAAGAACTTTAAAAATATATATATATGTATTTTCAAGATTCCTGTCGGGCAAGTCAAATAAGCAAAGCTCAAATGCTCAATATTTTGATTCAGCTGTTTTCAATGCAGACCTTTGAAGATTAGCATGGCATCAAAAAGAGGATCCTGCTCCCCGTAACCAACAACCAAAGTGCATTTGTGGGCTAAATTTGCCAGATACTGTTCAAAAGCTTTGGGTGGAGATATATTGATCCCTCTCAAATCCCTTAACTTGATTGTGGGAAATTAAATAATGCAATAGCTGTTTAATAAGAACTAAGCAGAAAATTAAATCAGTTCTGACCTTGCCAGAAATAATAATGTATGGTTTGTGCTGTGGACAAAGAGCTGTTTGTTTGCTCTGTTTGGCTATCTTTGTGCCCCTGCTGTTTGAACGAGTGAGCTTCTATGACGAATGCTGGCAGTTCTCCTCTTCCCAGCAGTGCATGAGAGGAAGACTGAGAGTTTAAATGAGAGGTAAGGGCCAGAAGATCTCAGGCTTTTAACAGAGGCAGTAGTCTTTGGTTTTTATATCAACCTGAATGCAGATCTTGTCATTACAACACATTCCCCATGTATTAGCTCGAATCCCTCTCTCATGCACTATTATGATTATGTATTTTCCCAAAAATGTGACTCTACTCTCATGCAGCTTACAAAAACCCCCACCTATATTCTGACCTAAATCACATAAATCTCTTTTATTTTATTATTTTCTGTAATGTAATCAATATGATTTTTTTTTTTTTTCAGAATTTATTCTCCAGTCCCCTTATTGCATCATGGCACTCTGACAGCTGTCCCCTCTCATCACTCCAATAGCCAGACTGGGGTAATTTGGGTAACTAGCTGTGCCTGAGTTCAATTTCTCCATCATTTAGTCGCTGCCAGTTCCAAGCGTATTACAGAGTTCCTATATCATTTGAAATTTGGCATTGTAGACTAGCATGTGCCTCCTTCAACACACATGCCAGCCACTTCTTTTTGCCAAATACAATTCACCAAAGCTAAACAGGTCAAATCAGGACTCAACCCTTACAGGCCTTATCTGATAGCAAGAGTGGAAGCCTCTGTGTAAGTCATCTAGCAGCCCTTTTTCCCAAACCTTAACCAAATGTTTTAATTGCACAAACCTAATGAATCCACACCTAATGACTGATGTCCACTGTCAATGTACAGTTCCAGTGCAGGAAGCAGTGTGCGAAAATGTCTGACTTTTATGCAATGGACTGGAATTTGCTATGCACAGAAAATCATTACTAAAATCTGAACCAAATTCCTAATCAAATGTTTTAGTTGCTTAATCCCAACCAGATTAAATATATGAGATTTTGAACACTGATAAAGCAACAAATAACAATTTACTATGAAAAGATCTAGTAGAGTATTTATGAGTGTAGTAACTGGGCTGGCCACACATGCATGTTAATGCATGCGAGTCAATGCATGTAATGCATGTGTATGCATGATGTCACAAAACCATCTTGTATGTGCAGTACACAAAGTCAGCCTTCAGTTAGGTGTAGTTTTAAATCTATCAAGCGCAGATGTTTTTGACCAAACCCAACCGATTATCCCTGAATAATCCTCACTCTCCTCTGCTCCCAGCAATGTCAGTGTTTAAGCATGCGTTGCATTTATTCTATTTATGTGTTGATAATGCCTGCATGAACTGAAACCAAAGCTGCTTTACGTTTTTTTTTTTCCTGCAGTCTGTGAAGTTTTCATAATGACAGTTCTTATCAGTGAGGCAAATATGACCAAGAAACTTTGTTGCAGTAATGAAAATATCTGATCACTTTCATCTCAGTTTATTTGATCGACACGATCCAAACTGTGCACATGGAGGGGTGCACCATTTTTAACAGTGTAATTGCATTAGGGATCACGGACCTTGCTGATGGTTGTGCATGTTTAAGCTCATTACATACAAATTGTATGTTCTTTACTGCAAACCATCAGTTTTTAAATATCTTACTTTACAAGCAGCCATTGGTCTCGGTTCATCTTACAGAAATAAGCTATGTGGTAATGTGGTTGTGAGCGCATTGATCTACTGCAGCTTTTGAACATGATGCACAGAAGTCCTGGATCTGAAAAAATGGCTGGTTCATCCTTTTGTCTTTTGTGCAACATGATCATGTGTCATCAAGTAAATTTGAAAAATGTGTGCCAATTTTGGAAAATGGTTGTCAGTAAACATAAATGTTGAGCAGTTGCTATGGTAAAATGTGAAAATGTGAAAATCCTTTAATCCTGAAGGTATTTGAGCTGTTGCAAATCATGAGTGGAGTTTGCGTAGCCCACATTAATGTCCCTCATTTTGTGTGTGTCTGAACTATTCAGAGGTCATGGGTGCAGTCTGTGCTACAGAAAGACTTAAAGTAAGTCCAACAAAAGCAAAAAAATCTTGATTTATCCCGCTATTTTTTTCTTCCTCCCTCTGTCTTTCTCTATCTGGGCTTCATCTCACTCACTGTCTGCCTGCTCCTTTATCTATATCAGTATCTCTCTCCATCTCTGGCTGTGTTAATGATCTGATGTGCAGGCAGAGAAGGCACCTGTGCGAGGCTAACGTGAGATGACACCAATCGTTTCATCACAATGGGGAGTCCTGGAGACCAAAAGACTCACTTAAAAGGGGTATTTCAGGGTATTAATTGCTTGACATGTCTCACCCAGGTATGGGAAACCTTTTGTGTGGCAATTAAAGGACCAGTAGAGAGAAATGACTGTGGTTGGCCAAAAGGGAAGGCTGAAATATTTTTGTGTAACAAGCGGTGAGGTATATGTCACAAAATCACGTGCCATGAGCAGACAGAGTTCCAGTGATTGAGTTAGCAACCCCACCTCCTCCTCACCCTCCTTCCCCACTCTTTCATGGTTTGTCTGGTTCTGTACATGAGTGGGAGTATTTCATATGACCTGTGGTTTTGGCAGGGTGTGGGGATTTTTAATCCCACCACCTAGGGGTCATACCTGGTGTCATAGGTAGTAGGATTAATAGTGAATACACAATACAACTTGAGTACACAAACTTCACCCTCAAACATTTCAACATGCTATTCTAAAAAGCATATGAGAATGCTGTAAACTCTACCGAAGCCAGGGAAAAATGTGTAAATACTACTGAATTTTCTACTTTGCATTGCATTAAAAGGGAATGAAAGCCAGTATTTTTCAGTATGAACATTAAAAGCACAGGGTTCCATTACTGTTTCTTTACTTTTGCCAAATGTGATTTGAAATGTTGCCTTTTAAATGACAAGTCACTTTTGTTCTTGTCTAGTACAGTATAGATGTTCCATAAATTTAATCCAATGAAAGACGAAAACTGTTTTCAGCTGTGTGACAATGCATCATCCAGTGAGTTCTTAAATGTTTCTTGTCACATAGAAAATTAGACATTTCGCAGACCATTATCACCAAATTTGTGTGGTTTTTATTAGAAAACTAAGTTATTTTTTCTAACTGTTTCGTATGATTAGCATCATTATAGAGAATTAGACATAGTGCTCAAGCATCTGTGCCCATACAGACAAGTTGGCGAGTGCTATAATAACTACAGAAACTATTTTTCCACGTCTTACGTCATCACTGTTAGTGCCGCACTTTGATTGTGCGTAGTTTAGTATTATCATTCTACTAGAGTTTTCAGGGTTGAATTATCTTAATGCCACTCTGAATTCTGTTGCGTCTGATGCCATTTAAATCACAAGGGAATGATGCACTTAAATCTGACATGGGTGACTTTTTCATTATATTTTCACATGTAACTGTGGCCATAATCCTATTGAAGTTATCTGCCATAAATGTGCTCTTTGTCTGAACACATGACACAAACATATTGTTTGGAAATTTGATTTGAAGCCATGGAAATATAGCTGGAAGTCCTGCACATTGGAAAATGATTCGATTATTTTACGCTGTGTGTCATGCATCAACTGTCATCTTGTGATCGCCTACACGCTGTTTATTTCTGAAAGCATCATCGCAAGAGCAGGTCTGTCAATGTCACTTACCTGTCCGTACCAGTTATATTCCAGCATGGTGACGCCACTTGCAGCATTCACAAAATACCTGCGATTAAAAACTGCAATCGTATGCTTAAAAAAAAAAAAAAAAAAATTGCCTTGATAATTGCGGCCTGTTGCTCTTTTCTCAACCCAACTATACAACTCTTAGTTTCCCCTGCAAGGAATTGATGTCGTCAGGACTTTGGGGGGCCAGGCGAAAGCTAAGCCTTTACACACACACACACACACACACACACAGAGGCATTTTTGTACACATGCACTGGCAAGCTTGCACACACACACACACACACACACACACACACACCTAACCCTCCCGTTGAATTTTGGCACTCCCAGGGCTTACGACCTGTTGATAATGAACCTGAACCCATTATTTTGAGTCAATGAATTGAAAGAAATAGGGCAAAGAATGAAAGCCACAGGGCCAATTAACGGCATTCTTTGATGTATTACCCTTGCTCACCACTCAACCAGACCGCTCTGCGCTTTTTTGTCTTTATCCCCTCTGTTATTCATTAATTATTCTGAGCGGGGTCAGAGTTCGTGTGGCTAATTGTGCAGACCGTCTCTCTTTGAGGATGGCAAAAGATTCGCCCAACACTGACACTCCCCCTGACTGTGCCCAGCCACCTTGAATCATGCCAATTATTCCAATTCTTTGATATTTTTTTTTTTTTTAAAACAAAGCTGTGTCTCGTTTTCCCTCTCTCTTCTGACTTTTCATAGCCTCCTTCATTGGAATTGTCCTTTTTCTCTCTCTTTCATAAACACAAACAAAAGCATAATATGTCAGGGACAGTCAAGGTATTCTAAATTTAAATTCTAGCTCAGATCTTATAGACCTCAGGCCACTTTGCATTATGAATTACCATTTAACACAGACGTTCTACTCATTGTATACTGCTGTGTATAACTCCGCACAATCACATCCTATTTGAAACCTATTCCAAGATATTAAACGTATTGCTTTTTTAAAAATTTTTGCATGTGTTCAAGAGCAGCGGATGTTCTTCAGCCATGTTTTCAAAATGCGTGAAAGAAAAACTTGAAAAATTGAGAAATGCGTTTATACACATGCTTGACAAGACTTAAGATTGATACTGCTTTAATGTGTGTATGTTAAATATGAAGCTACAACAGCAGCTGGTTAGTCTAGAAAGAATCCTTTGAATAACCACAAATGTCTCTTTTTACACTTAGGTTTATGTACATTTTGTTCAAACAATATTTTGACTAGCTGTTTCCTTCTGTTTTCCAAAGAAAGCAGTTATGCAGAGCCAAAGATTGTTGGCTTGATCTTTTCATATCTGAAAAAACATGGATGACACTCTATAATCATTTAGATTAAAAAAATATACTCCTCCACTGAAAACACTTATCGTCAAACTGAACGAAGTCTTGTTTCCCAAGTTCCCATAACTGCTGAGAAGAGTTTGTGCCTGTGGATTTTTCACAGTCTGAGGCAGTTTTAACGGGCCATTGGAAACGCATTACTCAGTTTAGGATGAAGATAAACTGTTGCATCACTGTTTGCACATTTTTACAAAATACAATGTGCTTATCTCAAATATGGGAATAGATAAACAGCTTTTTATTTGAGGCACATACTGTGCCTATTTTGTTTCAGTTTGGATTGAATTTCTTCCTTATTGTCACGCGAAAAGGAAAGTTGTGCAGACTGGCTTAGAGCAAAAATAATTCATAAAAATACAGAAAAAAAGGCAACTACTACTAGTGATGTCAGATGAGAGATGTAATCAGATTATCTATGAAGGCCACCCATCTTTAACATGATTAGGATAATAGACAGCATCTAATGGTTTAATTATCTGTTAGAGAGTTTGTAATTCCCTTCACCCTGACTTTGAATTTGGAGTCTCAAGACAAACCCCACAGCCTGCTACACTGTAAAAAACAGAGAAATTCAGGTGTGGTGTGGGGCTGTTTTTCAGGGGTTGGGCTCAGCCCCTTACTTCCAGTGAAGGGAAATCTTAATATGTAAGTATACCAAGACATTTTTAACAATGCTATGCTTCCAAGTTTGGGGAAGGCCCTTTTTCATGACTGTGCATCAGTATACAAAGCAAGGTACATGAAGACATGGTTGGATGAGTTTGGTGTGAAAGAATTTGTCTGGCCCACACAGAGTCTTGACCTCAACCCCATCCAACACCTTTGGGATGAACTGGAATAGAGACTGTGAGCCAGGCCTTTTGGTCCAACGTCAGTGCCTGAACAGTGGAAGCTGTTACAGCCGCAAAGCTGTCTGTATTTAGGATGCAATGCCATTAATGTCCCTGTTGGTGTAATGACCTTTGTCATTTTTCACCCACTCCTTAAAACTAAGGAATGGCAGACAGATTAATAGACAAATGGATCCTATCTGAGTCAAATATTTTCATGTGTTATATTCATGGGTATCTACAGAACATCTGTAACCATGGTAACTGTAAACATAAAAGATGGCAACAGCTATAGTCCCAGGACGCTTAAAAGAAATAAAAATTAAATTAAAAAAAAAACAACCACGCAAAAACTACACAAAAAAAGTCTTTTGTTGACTAAAATTTGACTAAAATGGAAAACAATGAAATGGCTAAAATATGACTAATTTACATTTTGATTAAAAGCTTAAGGTCAACACTAACACTTAGGTGTCAAAGTTAGCACTGCTGTGAGAAATCAGAATTGTGTACTCATAAAACAATTATTAATCCGTTAACTCAGTGCTATTACTTACTTATTACTTACTAAAACCTAGATTACAGCTGTTTTATCACTTCAAGTTGTATGTCAAATACCTCTTCAGTCCCTTTGTTGCTCATTTGTCCCTGAAGGCCATGTAAGAACACTGAAAGCCTATGCTAACCTTTTGTCTCTCAAGTCCTTTTGGATGTGCTTTCTTCAAAGGGAGTCCCTTGTTATACCTCTGGCCATGGGCACCCTTGAAAGGTTAGGTCCTCAGGCCATGTCTGTCTCAGTGACGCCACTAGCTAAATACTCTGTCCTTTTCTGACCTTCTTAATTTGTTGTGTGTGTGTGAGTGGATGAAGCTTTTCCTATCGCGACTGCTCATCTTGTCTTTCAGCAGGAAACAAAGGGAGGGGGGAAATGTTAATAAAGGGACCTGATAAGATCATGTAGTAGCCACAAGCCAAAAACAAAAAGGATTCAATGAGGTGACAAGCTTTTGATTTTATTTAAATACATAGCCTGTTGGTTTTTCACTGTCTTTTGGCTTGAGAACTTATCACTGTAGATCATATCATGTGGTTGCTTTCTTACCAGGAAGTTTTTGATTCTAATGTGTATCCTTGTATAAATAATGAGAAAGTGATTGAGACAGTGAAGTGCTGTCTCAATCATTTTTTTCCCCATTCCCAGACTGTCTGCAGTATATGCTATTATCTGCATTATGTTTGTGTCTGCTGTACAAACATGCCAGCTCTTAAACTGAGCCAGGTACAGTTGCACATATAATTATTATTCCTAAATTACTGCCCTTGTTTGACAATGAAGATTTCTTTGAAAACTAGAATTACTGACTCACGGTTGTATGTCTCTGCCAGCCAGTCAAGTAGCAATTTACATCTATGTCTGTCCACACTCATGTAGTACTTGACGAAATGGAATTATCATTACACTGGCATGTATAATTCCACTGAATGATTTCGAGTGAGAAACATGTTTTCCACGTTTGGAGACTATTTTTAAAGTGGAATAGAGAGGACTGACAGAGAGCTCCATCATTTAGTGCAATGACTGTCACCTGAAGCTCAGTATCAGCACTACTAATGAGCCTGTGGTGGACTACAGTGCTTCACATGTTGCTACAAAAGAAAAACAGACATTCTAAAATGCGGATGCTTCACTCACATCTTCATCCCTGTAGCACAGAATAAATGTGAAATATGGCCACAATCTTCCATTTTGTTCCTGAGTTGTGGTGTTAAATAATGGCCAAATGTGTTTTTGGTCTTAATGGTCTCACAGTGAGGTTGACCTTTGACCTTTTTAATGTAAAATGTTAGACATTTTTGTGAAATTTTGTAATAAATTGCATCTAAATCTTTGAGATATTGCATAAATAGTGTTTTGTGAAGTTGCAGTGACCTTGACCTTTGACCTTTGAGTCCAAGTGGACTGCCAAATTTTTAATAAATTATCTCAAGACATTCCTAAAATATCACATTCACGAGAATGGGACTGATGGATAAACTGAAAACATTGCCTTGCCTCCGGTCAAAGCTGTCGCGTTCATGGAGGCATAGCGGTTAAATTCCCTTGTGATTTGCTTAATGTTGTGTAATATAATATGTCACACTATTCTAACTCTACAAAAACAACAGGGAAGGAAGAGATAGATTCACTGACGCTCATCAGTTGTTTCATTTCCTCTGCAGAACATTATTTTTTTACTGTTTCCTGCGATGTGACCGTGTGATTTTATGATGCATACCATACACACTCAAACTCACACACAAACATAAATGAGATTCTTTACACCTAAAACCTTTAAAGTATGCATGGATACATTTCACATGAATCATAAACACAAACTTGTAGACACACACAAACACACTAGGGGTTCCCAAACACTAATTATGTTGTCCCCCCGCTTATCTAGCCTCTGAGGAGACCTACAGCCCACTACCTCCCTCTTCCTTAAATACAGATCCCAAACCCAGTAGGCAGCCTCTACTGGTCCCAGCACACAGTCCCTGCTTACACGCTCCCTGATGCACACTGTCCACTTCCCCAGCTACACACTAATACTACTACTCTCTACACATTGTACCTTTTTTTGCCCCCTTTTGAATCCTATTAGTGCGTGAACTTAGTTTAACTGAAAAAGACTGTCGACTTCACTCAATTAGACCTAATAGGATTAAGTTGCCGGTATGGGCCTGGAGGTTTAAATAGGAATGGAATTTTGGCAGACACCTGTTTCATCCACTACATTAATCTTATAAAGGCTATGGAGTATGCAGGGGCCCTGATGTCTAGAGTTGAATGGTTGGATAACTGGCTGTATGAGGTGCATGGGTTTTAGCACTGATGGTATCAGTACCACAGGAAGTGTGGCCCACTGGTGAAAGTGGTCATCAGTGAAAAGGTCGAGCGGGCACTTGGTCTCTACAGCAGCCAAAATGCATGTTTTTAACCATGGCAGTAAATCATTGTTCTGTAAAAGTAAATGTATGGATAGATCATGGGAAGTTTAATTAAGTATTATTCCTCATCAGCTTTCAGCAAATTGTATCATGAAAATATGATCATACAATGTTATTTTGTTACATATTATGATTAAAAACTGACCATAGTTTTCGTTTTTATATGTGAAATTTAAAGCTCTTGACACCAACGAATCTCTTGCCAAACCTTTGATTGCCTTTATTAGCAAGGAGCAATGAAAAACATATGTGGAGCAGACAGTCTTTTTTCCTGGAATTTCCACATTTATCAGACTTTGTTAATGAAGAAACAGACAGGAAACAAGGGAAGCAAGAAGGGTATGACATGCAGCAGAGGTTCCCACGACTGAACAGCGGACATTGCGGTTAGGAGAGCGTTCCAACAGGCGTCTATTTTCTGGACGAGGGTTGCTGTTTTAGTTGAAAATAGACATATTAGATCAGCTCTGTCAGTTGTAGATAATTGTCATTAGTTCTGTAACAGCTAAAATGAAAAGCAGGCATCTGTATTCAGCCAAAGATTGGTTGTGAGTGAGGTTTCTTGTGCGACCAACAGAATGGCGTCTCTTCTCTCTCAAGAAATTATCTATCTGATCAAAGCACATCAATTTAAGAATCTCTCAGTCACACTCTGAGTCATGTCATGTCAATGTTTTAATCTGGTCAGTTTAACTGATGTAAATAAACTGCAGTGAAATTGGAGAAACGCCTGAAGAACCGGTCAGCAACACTGCCACAGGACAGAAACCGATTCTGGAGATGTTTGGGATGGTGGTCAAGGGGAAGGAAGGTGTAAATGTAAAAGAAATGGGAATAGATAAGAGTGGCAGTATAGAGTAGAGGGCTTGATGAGGCCCTTGTTGTTAAGATAATTACTAACAGTCATTGTCTTTTAATGGACTGAGAACAGTGGCCTTTTACCATGTCACTGATTGCTTTACTGCTTCATCTTATCCACACAAAACCTAATCACTTAAACACTTAGGCCATCCACCTCTATGAGATGTAAAACATTTTAAAATATTATTTTAGGTCCTTATCTTTGTATGTTGCAGTAATGCAGATTAATAGGAATACATAACATGAAAAGCATCACAATGAGGTTTACAAAAATAGAACATTAACTGTGAAAATTAAACAGCGCATGCAGAGCAATATAGCTCAGGTAAAGAAAAAAGAAACAAGGAAACATTAAAAAAGCAGGTCAAGAGTGATGCTCAGGAAGGTGACCGCAGCCACCTCATTCATTTTATTGGGACCGCTACATTGGCTCAGTGAGAGTGTAGAAGGGTCATCCTTTAAAACACTGAACTCCACTCGGCTTTTCAAAGTAGCACTATCGTCAGATAACATCTCGGTTTTGATCGCACCTGCTAGATCAACCTGTCAGTTTGTTGGATTCTCAATTCCATGCACTGCCTTGGCCCAGATGTTTATGTGTATCTTTGGAAAAACAGAATTCCAGCTAAAGGGAGAACCAGCTTGCTCTTAAAGTGCGTTTGAGAGATCATCCTCAATGCAAAGGTCCTCAACATCATAATGTTATAATTGACTGCCAAATCCAGCTTAAAATGAAGTGTTTAATTAAAAAAAAATCAAACGTGTAGTTTCCCCCTTTATTCTTTTCTGTTATCTACATTTCATCTGTTTGTTGTCATGTTTTTGACCAGTTTTGCAAAAAAAACAATCTTTCCCCTCTGTGTATGCATCTGACTCAAATGGCAATGCTTGTCTCAACGAAAAAATCTGATTGGCTGACTAGTCATTTAAGATGATTTACAACCACTGCAACTGATCTGTGAACTTCCTTTGCTGGTTACCGTAAATACCGTAAACTATTTAATCACTTAATTTTAAGTGATAATTTTTCAGCTATAGAGCTGGGTCCAGATAGGATGACGTTGGACCCTCACTGCATCCATTTACATGGCCCCAAAGTGTAGTCAATCCTCTTCGTTACTAATCACCATTTTTCCCAGGGGTGTCATACCAAGTCTCATACCAACACCTCACAATGTCTTTCCCGGAGGTCTCTCCATGTGTCTGGATGCTGTGAATAGCTATCTTGGTGGCCTTGAAACCCCCCACTGCCCCACCTTGAGGGATTATGATATGTTTTATCCAAAAGTGCCCTGTGTTTTTGTTCTGCGTGTCAATTATCGAGATAGTCCAATGGCTTGATCTCTGCTGTTGTAAGAACAGTCTGTGCAGGAGGAGGAGGAGGTCAAGGGTGAGCTGGTGGGGTGGTGATGTGTGTGTATGTGTGTGTTGTTAGGATGGAGTTATGTCCAGTGTGAGACACTAAACAATTGAACATGAAAGATTTGAAGGACCACTCTGTCTAATCCTATTAGTATGTTAGATAACGCCATATCACAGGTGGTCGGGGGATAACCTCTGGAAAATATCTCCAAAAGAGAGCAGCGTCATCACCCAATTGTGGACAAAATTGGTTTGAAATTTCTGTTATAGAAAACATAAAGGTGGTTGTAATGGTGTCTGTAAGTATGTGTTAGGCCAGGCTCCATCTTTACTCTGGATAATGATGTGGAAACATTCATGTTAATCTACACATTCGTGTACTGGTAGCATCACTTATTCTAAACTTGGAATTTGTTTAATTTCTTTTTTTTGTCATAAAATGATGATGTTTGGGGCCCCTAAATATTTTCTGAGAATTTACATAATTGTTGATTTTTTGTTATGATGGATATGGTTATGGTGGAATATGAACTTTTCACTAATTAATGCCAGCTAATTTATGCTGACAGGAACCCTGTTATTGTACTACAGTGTTTGTGAGCAAATACTGAGAATATAGAGAATATGAGCTATTCAAAAGGAAAACCCTGTTTCCATTGCATGTGTTCCATTCCAACAACTGTCATGATCTTGACCAAGGCTTCATTTTTATCCCCTTTTCCTTGTGCTTTTCCTGTTTCTTCCTCGCCCACTTTTGTTCTGGTCTCCCTTGTCTATGATTCATCACCACAACCTACTCTATCTGGAATGCCTTCACAGTAAATCCAATTCAATTTGATCACCTGAGCCTGTGCTCTGCTTCTGGGTCCAAACAGATGTTGGCTTTAACAACAACTTTTTTTTTTTTTAAAGCCTTCTTCATTAGCTCTCTAAATATAGTACATTACCTATGTGTAGTTCTGCCTTTATAGGAGGTAAATGAAGAAAAACAGTAAGACTGTTGTTTCTTCATGGATAATCTTTTCAGGTCACAAAATGCAATTTAAGTCTTGGGCTTCATTTGATTAGCTAATTTCATTCACAGCATGCTGTGTAAATTGGTCTGCTAGTTGAGCATGCAGAACGGGTCAAAAATCAGGTTAATGTTATGGTTCTGTTAAAGAAAAGTCTTAAAACTATTAGATGTGATTTAATAATTAACATTTTTAGGCAGATCTAATTAGCAATTATACATCAACGTAACTAATTCATTCTCTGCCCTTATTCCTTACAGCATCAACTTCTTGAATGTCTGAGGACTGAATTAGACAGTTACATCACTATATTGTCGATACAATATTCAGAACTTATGAAAAAAAAATGCACCTATATATAGTTATAGTAAGTCATACATCATATAAGGGGCTCTCTGCTTTGACCACCCTGCATTTCGGGTTACTGGGTTGAAATATGGTTGACATGGGATGACATTTTCATGGGATGTGAGCAGATTAAGTTGAACCTTGCTGGACTGATACACCACATGTGGAGCAAAACTTTAATTTCATGTAATTGCTGGTGATAACATTTGTGCTTTCCATGGATACACTTTCCAGCACATTGTTCTGTCGATGTGAATCATTACATGGGCCCTCTGTCTGTCTCTATCCCTCCATTCATTCATGCAGACATCCAGTCCAGCAAGCAAACAGCAGACTAGGCAGCCCAGGCACTCAGCCAGTCCAGATGGGTGGTCTAAGCCAATCACTGCTGCTCTCCCATGCCTTGGCTTGCTAGCGTCCCTGCTGCCCTGACACCTTCCTGGTTGTCTCACGCATTCCTCTGATTTCTTCACCTCTCCTCCTTTGCGACAGTCTCAGTCAAGTCTTGATTTTCTTTATTACATTGCCCTCAGTATCTCAGTTCTTCTCTTTCCTTTTCCATCTTTATATTAGCAACAGCCTTAGCTCCCTTCTCTCACTACTTTTTCACCATTTTCTTCAGAATCAGAATCAGAATTCCTTTATTTATCCCCAAGGGGAAATATAAAATAAAAGTAAAATATAAAATAAAATTTTAAATATAAGATGTTTATATAAATAATGTATGTCCATGTCCGTTAAAGTACAGAGTGCAGTAGTTTAATGCACCTTCTCTCTTCTCTCCCCGTCTGTGATCAGTAAAGCAGAGTACTCTCATCCAAAACCTGACCTCAGGGCTCAATTGTAAGTTCTTGTTTTTTGCTAGAGTGTTCTTAAGTTAATTACTGAATGTCTGAATTACTGGTTTTGATGGAGCTGTAGGTGACCTTGTGGAGGAACTGTTAATGGCTCGAAATAATGTTTTGTTGAGTCAAGTGTGTTTGCACATTTGTCTTTGTTTCCATAGTGTGTACAGGCTTGCCAGCTAAGGTTGTGGAGATTTTCCACATGGCTTCATTCACTACCCGACAACTAACTGAAGTTATGCATCTGTTTCCACCATGACTCACAGGCTCTGCCATGCATATTAGACAAATAGACCTTGAGCTGTAGTGTTACTCGCAATGTTGTGTGTGACAGTTACTGGTCTAATACCACAGCACCACCAATACACAAACAGAATACTGACATGACTGTATACCAAGCAGTTTTTATCATAAAAACCCACAGAATGTAAAACTACAGTTGTGCTGTAAATTTGTTGAAGTAGATGACATCCACTGTGATTTAGATGACAGGCTTCCAAGCCGTGCCCTCAGTGTGATGCATGCACATGAAGAGCAGATAACAAACCTTCAGTGATCTGGTCAGAACCCTCTATGGTACACAGTTGGAGAGTTGGTGGATAGGTTTTATCTATTTTTATAGTTTTTATTTATTTTTTGTTGAGTGTGTAGGATTTAAGTACATCACAGAAGGTACCCCTTAGTGTGGGTGAGACACAGAGGGATATGCCAAAATGGCAGTATTTGACACGCTGGGAATGAGACCAAGCTTGTATTTGCAGGCTGTGAAATGACATGATCAGAGTGTCCTTCTTTTAGTCACAACAGCTTGCAAATAAACTAAGTAGACCTATTTTTTCTTTAATAGCATCATGTCAGGCAGTTGTTTTATTTGGGGAAGTGTTCTTCCCCCTCACCTTCATCTGAATCTACCTAACCTCTCTTCCTCAGGCACTGAAGGGGACAGCTTGTACCTTGAGGCAGTAGTACCCACATTTGCACATGCACACAAACACGCATATTATGCACCAAAGCAACTTTAGCACATGAAAGGTCTCTCACAGAAGAGAAACATGCTGCAACCATGCTTTGAAGTCTATCAGTCATTCATCTCATGTAGGGATGTTTTCTGTTCCTTTTCCTCTAATAGTCTGATTCTTATCTCCCTTCCAGAGATTCCTCTCCCTAAAGCTTCGACAGCTACAGTTGATCTGGGACTCATTTGGCTCTTTTCAGTATAGTCGCAAACATCCAATATTCAGTCTCACTTTTGCATCAAAGCAAAGCAGGAAAATAGATCTGATTTTTTTTAAATCCCAAATGAGGTCTGCAATCGTCGTGCAATCGAAAAAAAACATGCACATATACAGTATGCAAGAGCACATGAATACACACAGAGTGCATACATTGAATGGCATACAGTAGTTGCAGTAACCAGTTATGGCTCAGTGAGCTGTCAGCACATAGTGTGGGGTTCCTGGACAATAGTGCTACAATTCCCAGAGACAAAATTCCAAAGAAGCGACCCCTAAAACACAGGGTTCATTCAAATGATTCCTGACATGTGTGAACAACAGCAATATGGTCACAATAAGTCTAGTATGTACAGTATGATCAGCAGATGGTCACACACATGCTGTAAACACACAAATGTACCGAAATGAAAACAGCACTTGAGGAGATTGAACTCCAGCAATCTTCACTGTAACCTTTTTTTTTTTTAAAAGACTTCGACAACAATGCATCATTGTGTTTGTTTACATGCAAGAGGAGGTTCACTAAAGGATGCCTGCTGTGTTTACGACCTGGTTGGGTTTCATATTTATGATTGCTGATGCGTTTGCTTGAGCTCTGTAATTATACATGTGACAAAATTGTTTTAATCTGACAGCTCAGTAATTATATACCTGTGGTGATGTATGGGCTATTAGGGGAGGTGTGTGAATAAGAAAAACTCATGTTAAGGTTGGATCGTTTAAACTGGAGGTGGCAGTTGTTTGCATTGTGATCACAGTTTTCTTTGTCTTGACACCATATAAATATAATGTGCCCATATAAAGAGACTAAGAGGAATAAAAGGAGGGTAACACAATTAAAAAACAAAAGCCACAAGTGATACAGAACAGCTATTTGGAGGCCAGCTGATATACAAACAAAAGCAAAATAGAGATCTTACAGTGGACCACATCATTGTAGAGTGCACAGGATTAAAAAATAAATAAATGATGTGTGAAATATGAGAATATTCTGTGTGTAATTGAGAATCTTCAGGCTGATTAGCAAATGTTATCATACTGACACAACAGGCCCAAGATGCTGAACATCACAAACATTACATGCTAAACATCAACATGTTAACATGGAGGCTACCTACCTTCCATGTGTTTTGGGGTTGGCACCAAACAGGGGGTCGTGCTCTGTGTGCTCTGGTGTAACCTCCTCCATAAGGATAGTGAGAACGGTGATGATGGATGGTGCTGCTAACCCGAGGGGGGCACACTTGAGGCCAGCTATGTGGATGTGGTCCAGAATTATATAAAGCCTGTCCGTCATTTCCCTGGCTCACCACCCAGTGGTTGTCTGGGCCAGAACATGACTGGAGCATATTTCTGATTGGATCTAAGCAACAGAAAAATGAAATAAAAATGAATCACTAAATGAACCAGTTATGTAGTGAATTTGTTATATTGTCCTGATTATATTTGATATATTATCTTATATTATCTATCTAAATCATGCCATATTCTTGTATTTCTCAGTGAATGTCTTGTTAAAGAGAGGACAGAGTAACACATAAGGGTAGAAGGGAGACACACAGGTGGATGTTGTGTGCATATGCTTGTGAATTTGACAAGTTTTATGCACTTATGTTCATTAGTTTAAAAAATGTTTAAAAAGTACGTTCCACCAGTCACTTCAGACAGCTGAAGACTGGAGCTGAATACAACGGTTTCTATAGGTTGACTGGTAGCTGATCTTGAAAACTGACAGTTTCTTACAACAGTAAAGCGTTCCTTTACTGTTGACGCACTACAGATTTTCAGCCACATTAGCACAGCGTGATATGTCTGTCATGTCCCCACTGTTGACTTTTGTTCTCTGTAGCCATCTGTAACAGAATCATTTACTTCTGCCTTCAGTTGAGGCTATTAACATCAATGGATACCAAAAGAGCATGAACTTTGTGCCTGGGAGCCTTAATGTCTACCATCAGATTCGAAAACTTCGTGATAGCAATATTTTCCTTTAAGCTATTCCAGTATTCAGCAGTTATCCACTTTCCAAGGTTTCCCACAAATCTGTTCAGTCCAGGCACCACAGTATCTTTCTGGGGTTTATTTGTGAAATGAGTAAATGGCTCTTTATTAGATTTATCATTGCATAAAATGTAGGTATTTACATCATGGAGTGAAGGGATGAACAAACTTGATCATTGGCGTGACTGAGGTAACAACAAGCTGCATGCCCCAGGTCAAACATCTTGAGGGTTTAACCAGAATCATTTGATATATTTTTATCATCAAAAGCAAATATAATTGAAAAACATCGCTGCCAATCATTCTTTTTCTGTTGTTCACCCATTCAGATAAAAATGGCCAAGAAAGGTATTTTCTGATTTTCTTGTTACATTAATATTCCATCATTTTTGCCACTAAACAGGCCAAAGAGGCTCAAGTCTGAGATAAGGAGAAATAAAAATACAGTGCAGATGTATCATTTTTATTGGATGCAGTGCTTTGCTTTCTGCTTTTAATTATCTTGAAATTCAGGCTTTTTCAGTTCGTTTTACCCGACGAAATATGCATAAAAAGGTCTTGTACTGAGCACGATGCAAATTAAAACATGCCACTTAATTTCTTTGTAGAAAGCTGAAGCAAAAGGTGATGGGCCGCACCAAATCACACCGGAGAAACATGCCCGGAAGAGATGGGAAGAAGACGTCAATAGCCGAAGGTCCTGGGGGAGCCGAGGGCGCAAGTATGAAAGTAAGTATTTCCTATTTAAATTACAATTTTTGAGTGCAAATTAGCTGTCACTGGCACTGGGGTACTAATGGACGATACATGCAAAATAGAAGACTCATACATTTGCTACAATGCAGAACTGATTGAACACAAAGAGAGCATAGGTAAGAAAGTGGTAGAATGTGTGTGATTCTAATCCAGTTCAGTTTCTGGCTCTCTCTTTTTTCTTTTTCTCTTTCCTTATGTGCTAGGCTAATTGGTAAGACATATGGCTGCCTGGCTGTCCAAGCATGGTGCTAACAGCATTTAATTGCCTTTATTCTGTCGCTAACATTGCAGAGTACCTTTGCTGCAGAATTATGTCAGGCAGTTCTAGGCACTGTGTAAAAATGTGTAGATTACGTGGAGAGGGCATGAGAAAACAGGTTTTTGTAGACATAGAGAAAGGGTTTTGTCCACCTAGCTGCATTCCTGCAAGAATGTTCATTCAGAACAACTGGCTTATTTGTGTGGGTTTAGCCTGAGTCTTTGTTTGTGGTTTGTGAGCTTCTCTGTTAGCCCACGAGCAAGGCATCTTTTTTAAATAGCAGTTAAATGGCTTAACACACTAAGAGTGTTTTATGGGTATGGGAATGTCACTCGACTAGACCTTTGTCACCCAGTTGCTCCTGCTCCACTGCTAACCCGTAAAGTGTGTGTGTGTGTGTGTAGGTCAAACGCCTCAGAGTCAGAGATGAAACACATACCTGCAAGGTTTATATTTTAGCTTCCTGCATTTGAATTTTGCAGCCTACACTGAGCCACTGACTTTTTAGTGATTATTTTATTAAAGATATCAATCCAGGAGTTTATTTGCATGATTACAGTGGCTGAAGATAGAAGGTGATTATTTCTGAACACATTTTTGCATTTCAATGCCAGCTTCCCAAATTCAAATAAAGTTTAATAAATAATAAATAAAGTTAAATTTTTTTCATGATACAAGGGATTTTGAGGAGAGCAGGACCACCAGCTGAGAAGAGGAGAAAATTTAATCAAACACATGGCACAATTCTCGATTAATACCCTGGGTTTTAGGTCTGTCAGAGCTTTGGTACAACAGTGAACTCAGGTTTTGTAATACCTTTAGGTTTAACCACTTACTCATCATCACTCATCATCTTTGGTATAAAACATTTTTCCTTAGTCAACAACCACAAATGCATTTACCCAGACCCAACCAAACCCAGTCTGGTATGGACGGTTACGGTTACATGTAGATCTGAAATTGAACTTGTGTTTATTATCTCACATCACACGCATACAGTGTGGGTGTGTGTGAAATTGTTATAAGTGAGGAATGTTAATCCACCGTTGGCAGCAATGGAAAAGGCAGCTGCCTTCCAATTGTCATTCAGCCAATGAAAATCTTTTGTGTGTTTCAGCAAGCTGAATCTCAAGTTCAAAAAGTTCATTGTGGAATTTGAAATTGTGCCTCACATCAGTAATCATAAATGTCTGGTAATCCTCTTACTTTATATCATGTCGTCTCATATGTTTATACTGAGTTAGAATACGAGGGCCTAAGTTTTTCTGCCTCTAATTGGTTACCAAAGACTAAATTAAATAGTTCAAAACTTCCGCCAGTTTTTTTAATTCATTTTTTCTTGCATTTCTTGGTTTTGTTTAAGAATCTCTTTCCCTCTTTCCGTCAGGGGGCCAGTTGTCTATTACAATACTTAATACTTCCATCTTTTTTAGTAGTGTGTTTATGTTTTTATCTGTTTTCATTGTTTTGTCTGTCTTTACTTGTCCATTTCCACCAAACGGTGGATTTTCTTTGATCAGGCAGGGCTGCATGCTCACACTCTTACTACCAAGGACTAACATAGGTTGTTGTAGTTTATCTCATCTCACTTAGTCCAGGGTTTCAAAGGGAAGAAGTCAAAATTTGGGATGTCTTTCAAAAAGCTACTTTTTAGGGAATTATTAACTACTTTAGAACAAGGCCTGACCTTTATTTTATGTAAACTCTGACCAGGAAGCTGACCCTGTGAGTCTCAGGTGTCCTGTCCTCCACCCTAATTAGCCTTCCTCGGCTAATGTGTCTCATTACTGATTGTCTGTTGAATGACCGTGTAATGCTGTAAACAGTGTGACTGTGATGTCTTGAACTCATGATGCTACCTTATGATTTCCCTGGTTGTTCAACAAGTGTTCTTTATATTGTTATTTATTTGAGTTTGTTTGACTTCCTCTCAGTCCAACTGAGAACTGACGGTGGACCTAAACGTCTCCTGCTGCTCTGAGGACACAGACTACAGATATGCAAAGTCCTGGAGCCGTGGGAAGACAACAGGTAACTGTTCTGGTCACACTACTTATGGCTGCAGGCTTAAGTCATAGTCTCTTGAGTCAATTTGAATAAATTGTGGTACAGGGTAAAGGAGTGAGTTGATTTATTACAGGACACTCAATAACTATTTTGAAACGCGTTACTTTTAGGTAGAATACAAAAATAATAAACACAATATGTTTCTGAGGAAGTTTCCCTAAACATATGTCATAACACAATGAAATAGGGTTTGCTTTTAATCGAATCACACTGAGTTATTTAACCTATTCGCATTTACTCTACAAAATTAGATGGCGATCATACATGGATTTCAGCTCGTTAAACAATGTGGGGTTTTTTTGTTTGTTTTTGTGCATTAGGAAGTTTTGGGGCGTCTTCTTGTTTGGATTGTCTGTTGTGCACATTATGTCAATGATAAATCAGTGAATCGCAGTGAAGATATAGATATAAACAATGATATGGATGACGGAGAACTCGAGGTGTAAACTGTCAGAAGATGCACTGCGATTTTGGTCCAGTACGTTGCCAGGTGTCGCATCTTTCTGTTTGGCTGGCTTAGCTAGCAGCACTGCTGAAATTGTGCCTGCATTGGTTACAAGCAGTACTTTCCGACAGCATCAAAACAATAGCCATGAACTTTCTGGGTCACGTACTTTGAGTATGAATGTGGAAGTGAAATGTTGAAAGAATCCCTGGGCTGTCCATCTGTTCTACCTGAGCAGGTGTTTTAGCATCTGGACTAGCTTCAGTGAACAAAAACCCTATTCATGTGGTTAAGGTATGCTATATATAACCAGCAAGTCTGTTTCTAAGAGACTGGTGTAAACCTTATGCTTACTTAATTAACACAGTGTTGTCACATAAAAACATAAAATTGAAAACTGTTGAGTTGAAACATGAAGAAATAGATAGCTTCAACAAATCCACATAAAAAATAGAGAAACATCTGATACCAGCATTTATTTTGCTGAATCGGGTTATTTTTTGTCGATACAAGAACATTGGGATAAACTTATTTCTAATGTTCATGCTTGGTCTTTCAGCTTATTCTAATTTACATCCGCTAATGAACTCTGTCAGTCTGTCTGTCTGTCCCTCTGTCCGTCCATGTTGCACACTTAGACAAATCCTCACCCAGCCATGTGGAGACAGGAAGTTTGCAATATCATTGCTGAGGATTTTCTGAGTGTCTGTGTCACACATGAGAAAACACACACACACACACACGCAGTCTGCCTCATTAAAACCTTTCCCATAGATGTACTACTTTGTACAGCTCTCCACTCATCATCACCTCCAATCCGCTCAACCCTTGCCTCCCTTTGAGCTCCACTATTTATTTTCATCAAGGCCTCTCTCCCTTCTTTCTCTCTGTCTCTCTCGCTCTCCCTCTCATCCACAGTGGGCTTTGTTGCTGAGCTGTCATGTATTGAAGCACCTATTTATTTTCTTCTTTTCACTGCTAATTCTCTCTTATTGTCCCTCCTGGTGTCCTGTTGGGTCGGGGACATGGCCGCCACAAGACTTTTTTGTTCCCTGTGTTCAAGACATGAGCCAGCGAGCCAAGATAATGATGAAGAGCTCAGACACGGAGGAGATACAGCCTCTATCACTGATCACACTGACAAAGTCTTCTTAACGTACACCCCTCACACAATGTCATTATTACAGAGTGTATTCAGTTTGTGCGAAGGACTGAGGTCACCATTGCAGGTTGTGTTGTTAACCTGCATAGTGTAGCTGTTCCTTGACTGTTTGTTCTGAATCTAATCACTTTAACAGGGACGCATGTGTATGGAAAAAAGTTTTCTATTTCATTGTGTCGTTTTAGTTTGACTTCGTTTTACTTTTGTAAAAAATGTGTTGCACTGAAGTCCAAATTCAGGAGAGGTGCAGGTTCTTCTGTCTGCACTGTATGTATGATGATAAATAATACATTGTATGTTCAGTGAACTTTAGCTTTCATCTCAACAGTTGCCTCTGAACAATTGTAACTGCATTAGACTTGAGAATTAACAGAATTGAAACTCATAATTAATATTATATCTCTTTCGATCTTGGGAATAATGATGTTGCACCAGCTAATCTCCTGTCTGGGGCATCTTAAATAGGGGCAGTGGGTCATAAAGAAGCATATACTACAAACTAGAGGATAGACAAATTGGTTAAACACGTGATAGGCATGTTATTCACATAGTAAACAGTAACACAGTCAAAACCACATTTTTAAAAATTCTTTCATGTGGTTATATTTTGATTACGCTTCTAAAACAGACTAATCAAGTAGATGGGAAAAACGTGTATTATCATTTTATATTGTCCAACTAAATATGAAACTGGTGGGGATTTTCCACAAAGAGAGCAGACATCTTAATACCACTGTCCAGTCATCTCTGTGTCACACACTGTTGATGAATGTTTTTCATCTATTTGAGCTGTATTAATGTATGAGAAACCAGGTTTCTATTAATAGTTGTTAATGTGCCAAATGCATTCGTAGAAGTAAAAAACTGTAAGGTTATCCCACTTCTTTTTAAGTCCTTTAACAGCATTTTTTTAGACTTTAAAAGCCAAGATTATATTTTAACATGAACAAATAACAAATACATATTTCTGAGATGCATCTCTTGGATTTTTTTTTTACATTAATATCTAATGTAGATGTTCACAAGATGAAATTCATTTTAATTCTTAACATTTCATGATCTATTGCTTGTAATATGTATTAAACATCCATGTAGTGTGCACATGCAGCCAAGTCTGAAACTGCATTTATAATATTATATCAAACAGGTATGATCTGTATAAACAAAATTGGTTTTAATTCAGTCATTTTCCTTGCATTAAGTAATTAATATCTTTGCTTGCTCTTGTACATTTAATTTAAATGTCCTGGAACTTTAAGCTTGCAAGTCTGTATGATCAAATGTTGAAACTATTAGCTCTCATGAAACAACTTGCGCTCTCACCTGTCACATAAAACCGCGACAAAATTGCTAGCCTGAAGATTTATTGTAGTCTTTCTAGCCTACTGCATTGACTGCCTACAGTGGGAAAAGGGCACAGCACAAAGGAGCATTAATATGCTTATATACAACGTCATGCTGCTTAAACCGTGGAAGAAACACAGACAGCATGTGCAGGGTCAAATACAGGTTCATCCTATTCTACATACGTGTCTACTTCACAAGTCAATCATATCTATTTTGTGACTTCAAAGAGTGGTTTCAGGAAGAGGCTGTAGACCGTGGATGAACATTCACATTCACTTTTCATCGGTCAAGGGTGCTCGCCACCGCTGAGAGGGGGTTACCCCAGCCTCGCTTCGAAGTCGGCCTGCGGAGCAGACAATGTTTACATTCTTCCAGCACATTACACCCTCCAGCCCATCACTTCTTACACTTATCTCTCCATCACGCTGCCTAAATTATTCATATTATGAAAATCTCAGATAAATAATATTAAGGGGCATAGATAAATGTACTAATGCACTTCTGTGAAAAGGTAAATCAAATCCAAGTTGTTATTTCCAGATTGACCACAAGATGGTGCTGTAAGCACCTATTCAACTTCTCAAAAAGACATTGTTCATACTCGTGTTTCCTTCTTGAAACTGTTACTAATGCCCCCTCAAAGTATGATTTAAAATAAAAAAATTTGAAAAGGCACGTGTGTGTCATATGTCATAAACTGTTTATATATGATATTACTGGCAAAACATGACTCAGAGAAGAGTGAGTTCTCCAATTGCAAAACTCCTGGAGTACCCTGTGCAAAAATCTTAATGTCAAAATATCGCTGCACACTTTCCTTTTTGCTGCACACTGTTCTATGTCTGCACACACCACAATGACACAAATTCGTTCACCTGGGCCCATCTTTCATAAAAAAACATACAAAGCAATGAAATCTGTGCTTTAAAGTCCTTTTCCCTAAAATTAAGCATTTGTCTCGTGCATTTTTCGCACTCTCCTTTTTCTCTTTGTGGCATTTATCTCAACATTCTTCAGGAAAAATTACTACTTAGTCATCTTCGCTGTGACTCATCGTCCCATGAGGCCTTCACACACATCCACCTTCTGTGCC
Organism: Scatophagus argus; assembly: GCF_020382885.2. Taxonomy (NCBI): domain Eukaryota; kingdom Metazoa; phylum Chordata; class Actinopteri; family Scatophagidae; genus Scatophagus; species Scatophagus argus. The sequence goes on along the minus strand of NC_058514.1, from coordinate 9,675,335 downwards.
GTGTAGCTCATTCTGTCCACACGGTTTTTCCCCCAGCCCAGCCCCAAACCGGCACACGCACAGCTCTGAAAACAGCATTCCCGTGATGCAAGATTAGAGAAGTTCACTGGGTTTTTTTCTCCATGTATTGTAAATAATATCAGGTGACTAAAAATTAGGAAGTAGCACATGAGGAACTTAAAAGATTTTCCCGCTGTGTCACTCTGATGTTTCAAAGCTACACTCACACAAACCTACAACACGCCCACGCCGGGACAAGATGTTGTCAAAATGACACTTGGAAACAACAAAGGATGCTATGAGACCTAATGAAACGAGGTCATCTTTTGCAAAGACAATAAATAAACATAGGCAGAAATAAATGGTGTATAGAGGAGTAAATGTCTGTTATTTTTACATTTAAATACATTTGATAACAATGCATAGAAGAATTAAGTGTTATTACATGGTGCTGATTGTAAAAACTTTTTGAAATAAATCATGTAGGAAAACAGTAATAATGCAGTTATAGTCATTAACTTTAAATTCAGATGACTGAAACTGTGTACGTTAAATAAATGACAGACAGTTATTTGGACACAACTATAACCGGGAACAAACTCTGCGTCCCCTCTGAAGTCTGAAGTTGTCCTGCCTAAAATGGGTTCACATAAAACTTTCATCTGCAAAGATTTAAAGATGAGCACTGATTTACTTTATGAACGTAAAAATCGTTTGTTCGCTTGTTCTTATCTGCCCAAAATAAATTATTTAATAATTATTATTTATCAAATAATGATTCTTGAATTTGGAATTATTTCTACATTTATATGAACAAGAAATATATGTATTTCAGAGCCATTATAGTCAGTAACATTCCTAGTTGCCGTTAACGAACTTCCTGTTAAACAGGATGTTGCTTGTAGAGAAATGAAGGTGAGGGACTTCTTTGCCTCTTCACCGTATAAAATGCACATTAAGTTACATTATAACACACGTCAAATTGCAGGACAATATCATTTGCACTTCAGTGTAGTTACCTGTAGTCTGGAGGCTATGGAAGACAGGTCTCCTTGGTTTACTGTATGTCTACTTATCTATCCGAGTCCAACAAATTATCCAAATTTTCCACAAACTTGCTGGTTGAGCTATACCTCCTCTTGTTGTTTAATCATTACTCAAGGCATGGACTAGTGAAAGGGCCCCAGATTTAAACCAAATTGTGTTTCCTCTTTTCTAATGCCAAGGAGCAGGGTGCAAAGGGAAGCTTTTACGTAAACTGTCCCGAAACCTGAGACAGAAATAATCACAGATTCTGGCAAGTCATCGTATTTCATAATCACGACTGGCCATAAATGAATCAAATAAAAATAAAAAACGATATATATATCTATATATAGATATATATATATAAAGAAATGACAACAAAATAAGCTTCAGTCTTTAAATGCTTTTTGTGATGAGGATTTTCTGGAAATTCTCAACAAAATCATGGTACTTACCTGGTAAATTACAACAGACACTTCAGCTGATAATGCAGCCTGCACACTTTGATATTGTTGTCAAGGTCTTTACTAAAAATAACGTCTTGACTTTCAAGTGCAGACTGAATGCTGTTAATTTCCTATTCTTGAGACAGTTTTTCCATAACTGATCGCTGCTCGACTTGTAAGAACAAAACACACAAGTGTTTTTGGTCAGCTTTATGGAACGGTGACATTTCATTCCAGGGGAAAAGGGCTCCGATATTGCATTCACGGTCACACTGTAATCTGCATAATGACAATGATGAACAACTCATGAGCAACGATTTGAGAGAAAAAGCCTCCAAATTCCCCTTCAGATGCATGTTGATTGTGTTTATTCACGGCAGTTAGGTTGATGAGGGAGCAATATGGAGGAGGCTGGATGGACACTTGTTATGTGTTACCGTTAAAATAGCAGACATCTCTTGACAAAGAACAAACACCAAAGGCAGACTGAAATCAAGGCGTCTGTGAAAGCTCTCAGGAATGCAAATTCAAAAGCACTTCATTACTTGCTTTTTCCCTGCAATCTTGTGTCTGAGAGACTGAACTAAGTGGTTAATCAAGCCAAAAACCAACCATGTCTGAGGGGCCAGAGAGGAGACACCTATACTGACAGACAAGGCCAAGGCGTGCGTGCTCACAATATGTATGTTAGTGCATGTTAAAGTGTGTGTGTGTGTGTGTGTGTGTTGGATCCATACCAGATCAGAAGTATCTAGTAGCTAAAAGAAATGCAAATGAAAGGATAACAAGTTAAGTAATAACGAAAGATGAACAGATTGTGCAATCAAATAAATTTTGAGCTCTCGTGGTAGATATTTACATGAGTTACTTTCTTTGTACTGCTTTTGTAGTTGAAAAAGGTCATTATTAAATAATTGGGATTTGGTAAGAATAAAACAAGACCTTGTACCCATGCTAGCAACCCTGTGAGGATATACTTTGACAGAGCAGTGCTTTGAGCTAAATGCTAACATTAGCATGTCCACAAAAAGATGTGTGTGAGACCCACCTCTCAACTCTGACACCTTCCAATCTTTAGACTTTCCTGCCTTGCCAGTTAGGTCCTGTTATGCAGTTGCAGGTACATTAACTCCAGGTGTGTTGCATCCAGTCACACAATGGTACCTTCTGTGTCTGGATGAGACACCCAGGGACATGCCAAAATGGTGGCATCTGACACAGATGCAGATGTCCTCTCCATTGCAAGGGGTAACATGAAATATTTCTGCAACATGTACTGTAAACAGGACAATGAAAGGAAGTAAATACTGTACTGCAAGAGTATATTAAAGTGTTAAAAACATGAAGGGAATCCAGGAAATTAACAGGAACTCCAAACATGCTGCAGGGTTACCTTAGCATAGAGGTTCTTTCATTCAGACATTCCGTAACATTAACTGAAGAAACTGCCTGAACTATTCTGGTGGAGGCAGCAGCTTCTCCTGTTTACATAACCAAAGTTTTTAACACAATTTTAATGCTATGTGACCATTCACACACCAACTCCAACGGCTTTAAGTCCTCTGCTGCCTTAAATTAGACGTGTTTTACATCGATGCATGATGGTACATGTTTGTGGTGGATGATTCTCCTCACATAAGTATAGAATTTGCAGTATAGAACGTTAGTTGTTGTATTACATTGTCAAAATTACCTTATTTGATCAAGTGCTATAGAAACATTACATTGTTTTTCACACATAACTGTGAACAAAAGACTGCTATGAAATTAGAGCATGAGCCATATCTTGCATAATTTTTGTCACAAACGGTTAAAAATGCACGTCACATTTCCTCTGAATCTTCAGATTGCTTGTTTTGTTTCACCAGTAGACCAATATCAATTCAATCAAAAAAAAACATATTCTAGTGGCTGGAATGAGTGGATTTTTTTTTTTTTTTGACTTATGTGCTTGAAAAAAATGACAAAAAATAATCAATTATAAAAATTGCTTTCTGCACACTGACTAATCAAATAATTTACTGACCATTTCAGCTCTGCATCAATTTAGAAAATGATTAATGGAACTAGAACAACACGTCCTTCAGCCATTGCAGCCTTTTTTCCTTCACCCTCCTCTGACCATCTTTGCTTTCTGACTCGACCCCTCAAAAATATGCTGCAGACAGTAATGGTGAATTTGGGAGGGATGTGATGTCATGTCTGAAAAAAAAAATCACACAACTCTCATGTTGTAGTGCTGTTACAATGATGATAATAATAATGAAGTATTTGTATGTTCACATCATAGACAGTGTAGGAGGTTCTGGCATCTTATTTAGGTTGAAAGGTGTGAAGTGGATTCTTCTGTAGTTGGATTTGTGATCACCAAGACCTCTTGCAGAACATGCAGACTATCCATCCATCTTCGGTGTGTGAAATTGAACTGCGTGTATGACCTGTGGAGTTGTCTTCAGTAATTTCAGAAAATATTTAATTTTCAATGAGTTGTTTTTTTTTTTAACTTCTTCTCCTTCTTCTTAATGTGAAATTATAGCCGCATAATTAAGGCCATGTTAGGCCCTGCATGCCAACAGCTGGATTCCAATGTAAAAAGTAAAACTTTTGAGTATTTAACATTAAAAAATGAAATGAAATGATAACAACAGATGAATAACACTGTATGTAAAGTCTGTCCCCCTGACCCCTGTCTGGAGGGAACTGGAGGAACAGACAGATACAACAGACACAAACTGCTCTCCAATTTGAGAAGTAGGATTACTGAAAATTTTTGATAATTTTCCTTGATGTCTGCAGGGCTCAGATCAGCTGCAATAATCTCCAGTGTGTCCAAGACCATGTAATGCACTTGACAAATGGACCATGATTTACTTATGACGTAGGGATTTCTCTCCCTGATCTTGTTGTTGTTCGACAGGCGGAATGTGCAGAATGCGAGTGCATGAGTGAACTCAGCAGGAGCTGACACTCAACATTAGATTTATGGGTGGAGATTATGACCCAGGGCACTGTGGTAGAAACAGAGAGAAAGACAAGCAAAGCCAAGGCCAATGGGAGAGAGCAGAGGTGGGAGAGAGAGGGAGGGAGGGAAGCAGGGAGAATGGAGCAAAGGCCATGAAATGAAATGAGGTGTTTGATCTCCCCAGGACAGGTCAGGTCTTACCAGGGGATTGTCTGATCTGATGAAGAGCCTATGAGAGAATGGACATCCCTAGCCGCACTGCGCATACATTATGGCCAAACATTATGGGAAAGGAGACAGTGTTTGATTGTGATCTGTATGTTTGTCACAACACCATCTATTCTCCGTCCAGCCCACTAGTATATGAATCATTTCCACTTTTCTCTTCAAATTCTTGGAGCAACATACTCTGAAATCTCACCCACGTCTACACTCTTTGTGCGAAGGTTTCCTTGAGAGGCACTTGGTTTGACACCAGGCCTCTGTTGTATCTTCAAATGTCTGGTCATTTCTTTGTTCGTTCTAATCGATGCAGTCAGTACAGTGAAAAGGCATCTGCCTGCAGACACCAAATAAGAACCTCTGAAAAATGAAAACTTTCCCCCCTCTTTTAGATGACAATTGTATGTCTGTGCCTTCGTCTGGTTTACCTGTGGGTCTTTGATCATGACAGCACGCGACGGTGTTTGATTCCTGGGGAACTTTGACAGTTTTCAGGCTGGCAAAAGGCCCTCCAGTGTCTGAAGTTAGATCAGAGGAGACGGGGCCTGAAAAGCAGGTGTCCAGCTGGGAGAAGATCAGAAGAGACACAAACTTTAGTGAGAGCCATTGTGAGGTACACAGTGGCTGCTGGCTCCCATAACTTTTCCCTTTGTATGTTTTTTATATCACTCCCTTCTCTCTCTCTTATCTTCCGCTCAGTGTGCTGAATGGCTCAGTTAAAGGTCTGTGAGGTTTTATCTGATTCTGACAAAAGAAAAGACACCTTGTATTTGTTCCCTCTTTCAGCTGTGTCTTGCGATTTAAAGCTGGTCTCACAAAGTGCACATCTTCTTTACAGTGTAAGTACAAAGCCATTAAAATTTGTCATCAGAATGTTAAAGACTAATCAAAAATCTACATCACATGCTGGACAATGAACATACACAAGGCTTGCTTAAGTTAAATCAAAAACTGGGTGAGTTCGTGAGGGTTTCGAGAGCCTTAAGTGAAATGAACAGTCAAGATCAATCATTTCAGTGACTGTAATTACTGACCATATTGGCTCATGTGTGAAATGATGTGACTATTTTACTGTTGAGCTTCGGTCGGTTGGTTTGAGGAGACGGTCTCACATGTTTGGCATACGTGGTAATGGTGCCCTCTAGTGGTTCAATGATGGAACCGACAAAAGTTGCAAAACTGCTACAGGCAGGTGCTGTTTTGCCAAATGGTTCTCAGGTGTGATTGGTCTTGGAGCTATCTTCTTCAAAGTCTTTTGAAAGTTTAGGGGTATATAAAACAGCTTACAAAATTAGCTCCATCATGCATATTGCATTTATGTAATGCATTCAACATTTTTTGACGTTATTGTAGAATCACTCCTCAAAACACACTTACATAAAGGTGCTTTTCATTCTTCTTTCTGATACTTTTATCTATATTTGGCTTGGTTTTTACTCATACATACTTTTGTTCCCCATGTCTTTACTCAAGTATTTGAACTTAATTTGAATCTTTCATTTTACCTTGTACCTTATATTTTAGGAACTAACACTTTTTACATTTATGTGACAAATGTAGGTACTACTAGTTACTTTAAGCACACAAAACATTACATCATTATTAAACCAGCTGGAAATGCAGTTCGTATTAGTAGTGCAGGTGCATGTATTAAGACAAAATAAGAACTGATGGACAGCCGCGTGTGGCTCTGCAGGCTGTGGCCTCAGCTGACCTAAACGAATTAAAAGGCATCATTAATCGATCGACGATGCTGCGGTTCTGCTCTCACTAACGTTTTCCTTGTACGGGTGTTCCCCACCTTTGCTCTCTGCACTTCTCCGATAACAGCCACAGCCGGCGATCTGTTCGTCATTTGGAGAGATGGCAACAACAGTGAAACTGAACACCGGTGCACAGATGCCCATTGTGGGACTGGGGACGTGGAAGGTGGGCTTATTTTTTTCCTTTTTTATTTTGTTCCACCTTGTTAGCACGTTACGCAAGCTAGCTGGACGTCAAAAGAAAGCATTTCTGAAGATAACATCTGTTACATATATGAGTCGTCAAAACGTTAACTTTCGACTGCTCACTTACCTTAATTTTGATATTAAAATCGCCGGTAATTGCGTTTTAAGCAAGTTACTGTGGGTTGGCTTTCTTCACTTTGTGCAACATAACCGGTACCAACCGTGGCTAATTCACTGCAAGAGCAGCTTTATAAAGGCATGAGGATCGTGTACGGTAGTTTACTGGATCTGACCTTGAGCTAATGTGGCGTTGTTCATTGCACTGTAATGCACAACAGATTACAAAATTACTTAAGTTCATGTGTTATTATAGACAACAACATTGTAATCTCATGCTTAAAGTGCTTATTCTAATCGAACATGCAATCAGAAGCGTTTTCAGGGTTGGAAGATGCGGGGCTGAGCCCGGGTGTCCATAGGGGGCTCAGGCACATCCTCTTCAGGGGACAAACAAAAGCAAACGTATCTAGCCTACATTCTTGTACATGTCTTAAGAATTCAAAAAATGCATTTTAAAACTGTCCATCTCCTCCTCAGTTAAATCCATTTTGCAGAGGTGTCCTGTTGTATGTGTTTTATCCATGCATGATTTTGTTAATTTAAGGCATTACTTGACTGAACTGCTTTCAGCCAAATAGTGAGGGTGGGATAAATAGAGAGGACGCATTACTCCAAGAACAAAAGTGTAACTTGGCTAATCCTTTGGCCCTTTTCTAGTTCCCCAAAGGGCCTCAAATCGGGAGGCCCTTTGGGGAGGGCCTTTTGCCAGCCTTAGAAAAAGAACATTTGGATTTTTGCACAATTTGAATATGAGTTACACTGAAGCCAAACATGAGGCTTTAATATACTTCATACTGACACCATATAAAGTTTGTATACCACAGTAATTAACCATTCCTGTTTGTTAGTCTCCCCCTGGCAAGGTTGCAGAGGCGGTGAAAGCAGCCATCTCAGCGGGCTACAGGCATATTGATGGAGCATATGTCTACCAGAATGAGACAGAGGTAGGAGAGGGTGTCCAGGCCGTGATCAAGGATGGTATAGTCAAGAGAGAGGATCTTTTCATTGTTAGCAAGGTAAGTTGTGGGTGCAATATGTACATATGTATGTCCTTATTATTTTTTTTCTTCCACAAACAGGTATTGGAACTAATGTTGCCTATTTATTTAATGTCTTTGTTTTAATTGTACATTCTTGAACATGCATGTTTTTGTTATTCTCTTCGTAGCTGTGGTGCACTTTCCATGGAAAGTCACTGGTGAGGCAAGCCTGTGAGAAGACTCTCAGTGATCTTAAACTGGACTATCTAGACCTCTATCTAGTGCACTGGCCCATGGGTTTCAAGGTAGGCACACATTTGCTCTGTCTGCAGTGAGAGAGAATGTGAGTAGTCTTTCCACCCGAGAGCAGGCGAAATTTTATGTTAAACTTTCCCTTTCCCTAGTAATGTGGTGTAAATCTGAAGTCTATTCGTCCCTTTTTCATGTTTTCATGTTGTCATGTTGCAGGCTGGCGGTGACCTTTTTCCTGTGGACGGCACAGGACAGACAATCAGTGATAATACTCACTTCCTGGAGACGTGGGAGGTGAGTTTAAAAAAACCAAGCTTTCCATGGCACCAGAATGGAAACAATCTATTTAAAATTTCTCGCCAAATCTTTCGGACTTCTGAAGGGTATCTAATCTTGATCTGTTTCGATAAACAAAGTATCTCAGCGGATTAATATTTTACCCTTAAATTATGAGTTTGTTATCCATTTACAAAGCTGGCCAGATAGTATTTTGTGTGGTTCATCGCCATTTTGTTGGAACCCTTTGCATAGGTAAGAAAGAGCACTGTGTTTAGTTATTAATATTTAGTTCCAGGATCTTATTGTGTCTTTCCTGTGTTGTTTTTCTTCTTTTTGTTGTTTTATCTGTTTTCTTACATCTACCTGTTCTGGCAAACCTTTATTGCTCCCTAATAAGTATTTGAGAAGTTTCCCAAAGCAAACATAGAGGGGTTTCTTCATTTTCATTTGAAAGAACTCAGTCTCTTTAGCATAACCCATAAATCCCTTATAAGATATTCACAGAGGCTCCAATCTCCATGGTCTGTTTTCTCCTTGGCATGTTGTTTGAATTTATCAGAAAGTAATCAGTTCTGGAAAGTACAGTGCTAAAATCACCACAAATTATTACATTTTGTCTGCAAAACATCTGAATTTAAAACAAAACAGAGCAAAGCTAAATACTGATATTTGCTCTACCTGCCAGAGAGTAGATGCATGACTTCTGCACAAGTCAGCAGGGTGGTGGGCTGTAGCATCAGAGTTAGAATTTGCTTCCAAATTTAAGTAAATCAGCTGAGTAAGTCTCAACAGTAAGTCTCCCAAGAAAGAAGCTTTAACAAAACACAGAGTTGCTAGAGTTTTATGGATCTTCAGCAAGTATTTTGAGATAGGTTTAGACCAGAGCAAACATAAAATTTGATCACTGATGTAGCCTTAAGAAAATGCGTATTTTATTGTCAATCTTCTCAGGGGATGGAAGAACTGGTGGATGCTGGTTTGGTCAAAGCTATCGGCATTTCCAACTTCAACAAGGATCAGACTGAAGCCATTCTCAACAAACCAGGCCTCAAATACAAGCCTGCCAACAATCAGGTACACCTGGATATGTGCTTACCAAAGTGAAGTCATCTTCCAAGTGACTGCCCAGTTCACCTGTGTAGAATAGAGATAACGCCAGCTGCTCATAGGCCAGCCTCTTTAATACACTTTCATCAGATGAAACAAAAAGCACTCAGCTGTAGGAACAAGGGGGGGAACTTGTCTTTGACTGGAGGGGGTCTTTAAAGGGCAAGAGGCCATAATGGCAGTATCTGTCTCCTCTTATCAGGACTGAGAAAATGAGTGTCTTGTTGAGTCATAATGGGCAAGAGCAGTTCTCCCTCAGGCTAAACCAATCAGCTGAGGTGACCTTATATTTTTGCTGTTTTTCAGACCACCATTCTCCATGAACAATCTTGCTTTGTGTGTTTGTATTGAATATTTGATTACAGCTCCATTTTTCATCTGTCCTTTGTCACCATACAGACAAAACACAAAACAAAAGATAAATTTGTGAACCAGTTTATCCCTAAAAATAATGTCAGTAACTGCAGCAGGTTCTGTAGGCTTATATTTAATGCAGTTAGACTAATGTTCTCTCGTCCCTCTCTTCAAAACAGAGGATAGAATGCTTTTTAGCTATGTTTTGCAAAGTAGGAAATGATTCCAGAAAACTAGATGGATTTTTAAAACACGTTAGAGAATGTGTCCTCCAAAAAAAACCTCTAATTTGAGCATTTTAAAGTAAAATTTTATAATTCTTTTAATATGAAACTCAAATTTCAAGGGCTGAACAGTTAAATATATGAAGTACTACTTCAGCTTGTATTGTACATACCCTAATAACATATCTTTTGATGATGTCAGTAACCTCACATGTGTTTCTCACTTTATTACGTTTTATTTAGTCACATGGCTTCTGCAATGCATGCCAAGAGTTTTGTGTTTGTTCCACCAGATCGAGTGCCACCCATACCTGACCCAGGAGAAGCTGATCAACTACTGTCACTCCAAGGGCATCACAGTGACAGCTTACAGCCCCCTGGGCTCCCCTGACAGACCCTGGTCAGTTAGCATGAGTACAGCTGTGTTGTAACACGCGAAAAGACTTTTTATCACCACAAAGTGGGTCATATTTTATGCCTACTCAGTATTTGTTAAACTCATTGTGCCTGTCACATTCCCGTGGTTAGTTTCAACTTGTGACTGCTGTTCCTCTTTGTCTCTGGAGTTTGTGTGTGTGTGTGTGTGGCATAGTTTAGTATGATTTAAGGAATTACCCCTTTTTGTTTTGTTTTTAATCATGAAATCTTTACTAATTGTAGAGAATTTGCTTGAAACCACGTGTAAAGATGTTGATGGTTCAACCTCTTTAACAGCTGCTCTCCTTTCAAGCAGTGTTTGAATGTGTTAAATTCAGAGATTTGCATTGATTTGACCATAGTCCCGTAGATTATACTGGATGATGTGTTTAAATTGCAGGGCTAAACCTGAAGATCCCTTACTGCTGGACGACCCGAACATCAAAGCCATTGCTGAGAAGCACAAGAAGACCTCTGCTCAGGTACAGTCCTCACGTGGGCTCAAGCAACTGAAAAACTCTTTCTCTTGCATGTGTAATCTGAGTTTATTCTCAGTCACAGCAAAGTGGAAATGGACATAAATGCAAGAGAGAAAAATGCGGTTGATTTAAATACTATCCAAATGGCTCTTGTTGTCACTTCAAGTCATTACACGTTCACATGTTGATACTCTTTCTTCTTGCCTGCCAGGTCCTGATCCGCTTCCACATCCAAAGGAACGTGATCGTGATCCCAAAGTCGATCACACCTCAGCGCATTCAGGAGAATTTCCAGGTAATTAGCTGGAAAATTGTTCAGATATTTTCAAGGATTAGCCCTTCATCTGATTGACTTACTTGCATGCATGGAGACCCATTGTTTACATCTTTGCAGGTGTTTGACTTTGAACTAACTGAGGATGAAATGAAGACTATATTGGGATTTAACAGGAAATGGAGAATCTGTCCCATGGAATGGTGAGCACGTACATTATGTTTTTTTTTGGATTGTTTACAACATTGTTAAGAAGCTGTTGTGTCCCTGGAGAACGTTTTAACTTTTTTTTTTTCTTTCTGCAGTGGCAAGAATCACAAGGATTATCCATTTGATGCTGAATTCTGAAAGGAAAAAAAAATCCACAGCAGTTTATGGAGCTTACTTCTGTAATCATGAGATTGCTCGCTTTTCCGTTCAGTTTTCAATGATAGTGGGGCCTTGGATCAGATGTTTATTTTTATGTTAAACTTGAAGAGAATAATTGACTTTGTTTGTTACCGGTTTTATGCACACTCCAAAGATCACACATCAAAGGTAAAGTTTACAATTTGGTTTCGAACATGATTTATTTATTTACTTTATCCCTGAGACTTAGTATAGAGTATAGAGTAAACTGAACTGCATTGCTTTGTTACTGAAGAAGCTACATGTGTGCCACATGCACTACAGATAAAGATAAACTATTTTTCAAGTGAGTAACAGCTCGAAGTTAGTTCTCAGCACTCCTCGTGTAGCTAGAATTGTTATAAATTTCTGTCAAGGTAAGTGTGTGACTACACTGTAAACAGTTTTTTCGTATGAAAACGGGAAAGAGCTGACAGCACAGACGCCACAACTTTACTGTTATTTTACAGTACAGTCTATTACCGTAAAACTGAAATATATATATTTCTGTATTTGACAATTTACAGTAAAATACTGACAGGTAAAGCCCCAGCAAGATATTGTAATTTTACAGCACTGAAATGACTACATTATATTACTGTTTTTCTGAAATATAGTGTATTTCTGTAATTGAACAAATTATAATACAGCACTGACAACAAATGTGCCAGGACTCTAGTATAATTCTGCGATGTCCAATGTTTTCACACTCTATTCCTGTAATCCATATATGAGTCTTCAATGTCTTCAATAATTTTATTGTTTTGCTTCAGCTTAAAATGTTCATTCAGAATGTTTTGCTAAATAAATAAAGGACAGAAATCAAATGAACGTATCTAACATGTTGCGTTAATGCAAATATTATCACAGTACACAACAGAATACAAAAAAGCAGTGCATACATTCTTCAAACAATGATAATACAATTTTTTTTACTTTTTACAATTCTTGTAAAAAGAGTCCTATTAAAAGATAGACTTTTGTTTGTGTTTTACCTTTTTTGGTCCTGTAAGGTAGGTGCATGAAGAACTTCGAGGGGGAAGATTGGGTGTTGGGTGGAGATGACATTGTTTGGCTCTGTTCTTGCTAGTGTTATTCTAGCATTGCCACTGTAAAGAAAAGAAATCACAAAATGAATAAAAGTGCACAATACTCATTTAACAACAATAATAACCAACATCACCATAAATGTTTATAAAGCAAATAAAGTAAAAGTCTTTTGTTCACGAATGTAGCAATGTTCTGCCAAACAATGACTGACACAGAAATGAAAGAGCTTACTTACCTATATGGAGTCCCATTCCTTTGCCTCTGGTAGCCTTTGTACCTCTGGATTTATACCAATTAAATACCAGAAGTCAGTGGAAGACATTTTTGTTATTCAACAAAAAAAGTGTCTGGAGAGCCCATGCAGGATCATTGTGTGCCAGTGTGATTTGAAAAATATTAATCCCAGCTTTTCTGAAAAAAAGTGTGATTTTTTAAATATTCGGTTGCAGTCTGGCAAAATGCACCTAAAAGTTAAATTAGGTCTATTTTTATGAATTCTCATGTCTCCAAGATGGCGCTGATGAGGCCGGCTGCTGTTGTACCTGCCCCCGGAGATTTGTTTGTATATAGTCGTTTTTAGTGTTATTTTTAACTTGTTAAGCCATCCCATAGTAGGTTGTAACACATACAACAGACAGACCCTATTTAATCTTGGAGCATAGCACTCAAACTGTGCTCCTATCAACCTAATCCTGGACCCGACCTGGCCCATCAACATCCTACGGGCAAGCTACAGCAACAACAACAACGCACAGGCCGCAGGTCACGGAGGAAGCCCTGAGGGAAACGAGCCGGCCTTAGGAACAGACTGAGATGCAGAGCACACCATTCACCTCTGCACAGCGTTCTAATCGCTAATCTCCAGTCACTGGAAAACAAACTTGATGAACTCAGGGCCAGAATGAAGTTCCAGAGGGACACACAGGACTGTAATGTCATCTGCCTCACTGAGACATGGCTGACCCCCCCTGACTCTGGACCACGCCGTTCAAGCAGTGCACTGGATTCAGCGGACTGGGCAGGCAAGAAGATGCGCTCCCAGCCGGAGGAGAGGTGTCTGAGAGGTCACTGTGATGGAGCTGGAGGTGAGGAGGATGTTTAGCTCGCACCGGTGTTTACAACGATGTTCAACCTCTCCCTCTCACAGTGTGCGATTTCCACCTGCTTTAAAAAGTCTGTTGTAGTCCCCGTCCCAAAAACAGCCCAGCCCAGCAACCCCAATGACTATCGCCCCATAGCCCTTACATCTGCGGTGATGAAATGCTTTGAGAAGCTGGTCAAAACATTCATCCCCTCCTCTCTGCTACACACCCAGGACCCCCTTCAGTTTGCATACCGCCCAGACAGATCCACAGATGATGCCATAACCTTCCAGCTGCACAAGACACTTTCCCACGTGAACACTAGGATGGGGAACTATGTGAGAATGCTGTTTGTGGACTACAGCTCAGCATTCAATACCATAGTCCAGGCTGGTCACTAAGCTGTGTGATCTTGGACTGAACTCCTCCCTGTGCAGGTGGGTCCACAGCTTCCTAACCAGACAACTGGTGGTACTTATGGGCACCCATAGCTCATCCTCCCCTCGCTCTCAACACTGGATCCCCTCAAGGCTGTGTGCTGAGTACCCTGATGTACTCCCTGTACACACATGACTGTGTGTCCACATGGTGCCGGGAGAATAACCTCCTGCTGAACGTCAGCAAAACTAAGGAGCTGATTGTGGACTACAGGAAGAAGCAGCAGAGGGACATCCGTCCACTCTGCATCGGCGGGTCTGAAGTGGAGAGGCTGGACAGTTTTAAATACCTCGGTGTGACCGTCACACGGGACCTGTCCTGGTCACTGGACTGTTAGGAAGACCAGACAGTGTCTGTTCCACCTCAGACGCCTCAGAGACTTCAGGCTCCCCCTCAAGGTGCTCAGAAACTTTTACACCTGCACCACTGAGAGCATCTTGAGTGGGAGCTTCACATTTTTAATTTTATTATTTTCATCAGGTTTCTAGTTTATAATATTTAATTTTTGCTCATTTTATTTTTCTTACTTTATTTTGGTAGCAGGGACAAAAAGAATTTCACTGCACATTGTACCGTGTATGATTGTGTGTTTGACAAATAAACCTTGTAATCTTGTAATCTTATACTGTAAATAAGCTGATATAGAATTGTGACAGCAGAACTGACAAGTGAACATAGTGCCTGATGGGAAAAATTAATAAGAAAATGTTCCTTTTGCACTCCAGGTTATCTCTTCTTTTGTGTTCAAAATCTCAAATGAAACCCTGTTCCAACAATTGGCATTTAACAATTAACTCTGATTTGTTCGAAAGAAATGATTAAACCAGTAAATAAAACGATGAATGAAAAAAGCCCATAAAAATATAACTCAAGTATTCAAATGCCTACCTGATAAAGGACACGGCAAACACATTCACACGACGGACTGCAGCTTGCAGAGCACGAGTTTGATAGCAGACATTGTTCTATTTGCTGCTATGAATAGTGTTATTTGCTGAATATGACAATAGACAAGGGGAAATAAAATATATATTTTCCGTGTCGTCAGTAGATAGATAGCAGCAATTCTTTGATGCGCCGTGTCATGTCGTCCGGAAAAAAAAACTTTCCAATGACAATTTGTTCTGTCTCTGCATGAGTTTCAGCACACAAATAATTTCAAACCTATTTCTAAAAGAAATGTAATTTAACAGAGAACCGATTATAAACTGTAAGGTCTGAAACAATGCTGGTGTTCAACAGAATGGACACCAAATTCTCCAAGCAACGCCCATTTTCTGAGAAATACTGTAGTGTGATGCAATTTAAAACAACAACATACTGTGCCTTTCAAAATACAGTATTAACCTGTTTGACATGAATACAGCATATTACTGGTGGATTTTGGCCATAAATCAACAGCAATTTGTTGCAGTGTAGGTTTGTTCTTACCAGGATATTGATTACTGCAATATTAAAATCCATGCTATTTCTCTGAAATACAGAATGTATTCCCTGGACTTACCTTATGACAAAAAATGTTCCAATTACTTTTGAGTCATATGTGTTACCTTTAAACATGTCTGTTTACTCTGTTGTGAAATACGTCGTGTGAGCTATTTTATGCTAAAATAAAGTCCCATGGCAGAAAATAAAGTTTCCTACACAGATGAGCAGTGATGAAACTACAGTTAAATGTATTGTGATGTAATATATATTTTTTAATTCTAGCTACCACAGTAAAATGTAGCTTTGATTCGATAATATCTCGAACAGACATCTTGAGGTCACAGAAGTCCACATTTTGACTGATCCCTTGAGTCAGATACTGTATATTATAGTGATAAGATTATGAGATTTGTGAAATGCAGGAGATTGAGGGTGTCAACAAAGATAAACCATCTTAAGTATGAGTTGGCAGAAAGTTTTTAAGGAGGCCAGAGTTGAATGAGATAAAGTTTAACTGAGAATGTCGGTATCATTGAATCATTATAACGTAGGATGTGATTGTAATTCACTTTACTGGCAAGCAGCAAAATTCAAGCAGAAAGGCAATGTTTTACAACTTTACAAATCCTGCTTTATTGCTAAGATGTGAACTTCTGTCCACAGGATATCCCCCCAACCTTCTTCATAAGGTTAATTTGCCACAATGAGCAGCCTGCTTGATTAGCTACATGGCATTCATTGTGATTATTTTCAACCTGAGCAACCCACAGATTATTTTACACCACGTCTGGTGTTTCCCCACACATTTATTTTGCTATATCTTCATGAAACAGGATGCATAAAAGTTTTTATTCAGCACTGTGTTAAGTATGGTCATTGAATTAATTCTTGAGCATGCAAGGATTTGGTCCACTCAAGCTGAGGAAGTAATTCAGTTTATTTATACAGCACCAGATCACAACAAAAGTTAGCTCATGACACTTTCCAGATAGAGCAGGTGTGGACAATACTCTTTAGTACAAATAATGATTGGCTCTGTCTTGATAACTACTTTAGTCAGGAAGCATGTTGTTGAGTTAGTATTCTGTATTAAAGGGGTAGTCTTTGTGTTTTGAGGCCCTGTAGAGAAAAGAAAAGGAACACACATTATTTAAATTTTCTTGGTCATCATACTGGGTTCACTAGCCTGGTCTCCAGCCTACATGACTTCATTTCAATCTGCTTGTGTTTTATTTTTTTGTTTTTTTGTTGTTGTTTTTTTTTTCATTTTCATTTTCATATACTCACCACGGTATCTCGAATCCCCTCCAATTATTGTTCATGTTCAGTATTGCCTTCATGTCGCCTTCACTCAACTCAAAGTCAAACACCTGAAAGAGAAAGAACAGCTATAAACTAAGACAAACTGCAGAAGCTGCCTCCGGTGTTTTTTACAGAATAGGAAGCTACATGGATTAAATCGAATCCAATGAACAACATGCAGATACAAAACAATTAATATTATAATGGAAGTATTAAGTATGTAGTCAGAGTTTTCACCAAACCGGTGTACCTGGAAATTTTCCTTGATTCGACTGGGCGTCACTGATTTCGCAAGAACAATCACGTTCCTCTGGATGTGGAACCTCATAAGAACCTGGTGATAAAACATCATCATTGCAAAGCATTATTTAAGCATTAGTCAGGCCTTTTCCTGAACATCTTTGCATGCCTACACAACACTGGACTGTTTAATTTTTAATGGAAATAATCTTTTCTTAACCAAGTTACAGTACTGACTCTGTACAGACTGACTTTTATTTTTCAACTTTTGAGATGAATAAGTGAACAAACATAACGCAGCAGCTGTGTCCATTCTGCATCGTCAGTGTCCACCAGCTTACCATAACCATACCATAAATATCACTACAGTACAATATTTGTTTCTTCACTTTTTTCTGTCTGTGTTGCATTATCTGCTTGGTGCATGATGCATCATGTATAAAAGCAAACTGCACATCATATGCGCTCTTTTTCCGTATTTTGCTTCTGTAGTTCTGAGAATGAAATGCAGTGTTCATTATGAGGGTTTCTCAAACCAAACCAGAAAAAAATCCAAAACATTCTATATCCTTATTTTTATAAGAACAAGAAGGGAAAGGATAAGCATTGCGTAGATTTTTATTTCTTACCTGTGCTGGAGTCTTCTTGTACTTGTTAGCAATGACCTTGATCCTTGGTTCCTCCAGCAAAGAGGGTTCGTCAGATGAAGCCCTTGTGTAAAGGAGAACAGAAAGGAATAAGTGGCAGTTCAGCGGTGAAGCTCTAACACACTGAGTGATGTGTATGATGGGAGCCTCTCACCAGGGTCTGTCAGGGGAGCCCAGGGGGCTGTAAGCTGTCACTGAGATGCCCTTGGAGCGGCTGTAGTTGATCAGTTTCTCCTGGTTCAGGTATGGATGGCACTCAATCTGAAGGAACACCCAAATGTTTTAGCTTTAATGTGCTTTCTACATCCATCGTGTTGGGGAATCACAGTCTTATTTAGTACCTGGTTGGTGGCAGGCTTGTACTTGAGGCCTGGCTTGTTGAGGATGGCTTCAGTCTGGTCTTTGTTGAAGTTGGAGATGCCGATAGCCTTGACCAGCCCGGCATCCACCAGCTTTTCCATCTCCTTTGAGACACATTGTACACTGGTGTTAGTGTTGCATGTTGTTGTGCAACATGTTTACACATCTATCTTTTCTTTGACTGAAACTGCACTTAAATACCTCCCAAGTGTCCAAGAAGTCACTGCCATCAGAAATTAATTGTCCATTCTCATCAAAAGGAAAAAGCTCATCCCCTGGCTGCAGTGGCAAAAGTGGAAAAGTTAAAGTCTAAACATAACATTGGATGAAATGTTTTTTTATTCTTACTTGTGATACATCGGAAGACTTTTTAGCTCATTATTCTGTGATTAGGACAGGATGGTGGCATCCAAACCTTGGCTCCAAAAGGGGCATGCATGAGGTAAAGGTCCAGGTAGTCCAGTTTTAGGTCACTGAGGGTCTTCTCACATGCTCCCCTCACCAGAGATGGAAGGTGAAAGGTACAAGGTAACTATGAAAAACAAAGAGGGAGTTTAATAAGCATGTAATGCCTGTGTGTGATTAACAACAAGAGCCACAAAACTGTGTCAAGTTGTAAAAGAGAAGAAAGAAAATCACATTGCATATCCTGTCTTGGCCAAAGCTCCCATGGGTTTATTGATGTACAGTATTTATATTATACCTTACTGACAACAAATAGGTCCTCCCTCTTCACCACTCCTTGGTCAATCATCGCATGAATTCCAGCCCCAACTTCTTCTTCATTCTGGTACACGTATGCACCATCGATGTGCCTGTAACCAGCACTTATTGCCACCTTCACAGCCTCGGTCACCTTGCCTGGCTCTGACTAAGATAGAGCAATGGAAAGCACAAGGAGTTTGATTTAAACAGGCCCATGTGTCAGTGGCAGCTGTGTTTGTCTTTTGCATGTGGTTCGGTGAATAACTACCAGTCTATTTCACTTAGAAATCATGAATGAAAATGGTGTCTTGTCATTGCCACTATCAAAAATCAACAGAGGTCAGGTTGCAGTTAAACTTTTAGAACCAATATTTACGCTCTTAGAGAACACTTTGAGGGCAGTCTGTGAAATTAACCACTTTATTGTACATGCACTTTTTAGTATTTTCCGGCATGTAGCTCCTTTTGAAGTAGTTGTAGAAGTAGCATAGTTTACAGGTACATTAGATTCATAGCCTAAAAAACGTATGCAAAACAGATATCCAAATCAAAGAACTCCTGAAATGTAATAGGTACTAAGGGAAAAAGAAGAAGATGTAAAGCTTGCATCCATCTGTTTTCTAAACCTTATGGATTTCAAGTATAAAATGTCCCTTACCCTCCATGTTCCCAGACCCACAATAGGCATCTTTGCTCCATTGTTGAGTGTAACTGAAGGTATCATGTCAGATCTCCTTTTGCAGTTCAAGCAGGATCAGTCAAATAGACAATTGTTCGTGCTAGCAAAGTCAGAGGAGACTAGGTGACTTTTTATGTCTAAAGTTTATCAGAGAGGTGGAGTTAAAGAGTGAGAAGAAAGGTGATAGATTTGGGATTCATGAGTCACACATGCTCCGCGCACCATGACCCAGACAATGTAGATATTCTTTTGAGACAGTCAGAATGAAACAGCAGAAATGCTGTGATTACAGTACATGTTTACTAAACAGCATGAAATGTATTTAAGGTTTTCTATGAACCATTGAAAATGACTGCTTTCATTGAATTTTAAGCAGTTTTCTTTCTCTCAACTTATCTTCAGACAAACATTTTTTTTTACCTTGTTACTTTTGAGTCATATCTGTCACCTTTAACAATGTGTATTAACCCTGTTAGGAAACATGAGCTTTTCACTTCCTGTGTGAACTGTTTTGCACTAAAACAAAGTCCTGGAGGAGAAAATAAAACTAGTGCAATTTTCTTACACAGACTAGCAGTGATGAGACCTCAGTTGAAGGCATTGTGATTTAATGTTCCTTTTTTTTATTATTTCTAGTTACCGCAGTAGAGTATAGCTTTAATTATTGAACTAGTTAGAGTTTACAAGAAAGAAGCCGACAGATATCAAGAGTAACATGGGGTAACAGAAGTCCACATTTTGGTTTTGTTTGCCAAAGGTGTCCTTCTCCGACCTCATGAGCTTACCTCTTTCACAAGAGTTTATATGACCCTTTTGAAAGGCATGAAATTGAGGCTGTCAACAAAGATAAGCCATCTGAGGTGTGAGTCAGCAAAAAGGTCTGGAGTTTTCTTAGAAGGCAGTAGGAGAGAGTTCAATGGGAGAAAATTTAACTAGTAATATCAGTATTGTCAAGTCACAGTTATCGATAAAAAGTGATTGTAATTCATGTTACTGGCAAAGCAAATTTATTTATATACCAAACTTCATGCAGAAAGGCAAATCAAATTTCGTTAGGTACTGAAAATACTTCAAAAACATGAAGAAATGCAGGATTAGGCAGTATAAGTATGTCAGAGAAACAGGACTAGCAAATTACAAACACTGTACAAATCCTGCTTTATTGCTAAAATGTGAACTTCTGTCCACAGGATATCCCCCCAACCTTCTTCATAAGGTTAATTTGCCACGATGAGAAGCCTGCTTAATTGGCTTCATAGCATTTATTGTGATCATTTTCAACCTGAGCAACCCACAGACTATTTTACACCACGTCTGGTGTTTCCCCACACTTTTATTTTGCTATATCCTCATGAAACAGGATGCATAAAAGATTTTGTTCAGCACTGTGTTAAGTATGGTCATTGAATTAATTCTTTGACTTGCAAGCATCTGGTCCACTACAAACTAAGGAAGTACAAATAATGACTCTCAGACTGTTCTGATAATCACTTTAGTCAGGAAGCATGTTGTCTGATGAGTTAGTATTCTGCATTCAGGGGAAAGTCTTTGTGTTTTGAGGCCCTGTAGAGAAAAGAAAAGGAACACACATTACGTGAAGTTTCTTGGTCATCATACTTGGTCCACTAGCCTACTTGGTCTCTAGCCTACATGAATTCAGTTCAATCAGCTCCCCCGCGAGTTTCATGTATACTCACCATGGTAGTGGGAATCCCCTCCAATTATTGTTCATGCTCAGTATTGCCTTCATGTCGTCTTCACTCAACTCAAAGTCAAACACCTGAAAGAGAAAGAACAACTATAAACTAAGACAAACTGCAGAAGCTGCCTCCGGTGTTAAATGGAATCCAGTGAATAACATGCACATACAAAAACAACTAACATTATAATGGAAGTATTACGTACAAAGAGTTTTCACCAAATGCCAAAATCTGAATTCCTCAAAAGTGACTCAGTAAGATTACACTATGTTAGCAGAAAACAGTTTTCCAAATCATCTACCTCATCTTACAAATCAGTATTGTAAGTTTTAAAATCGGTGTACCTGGAAATTTTCCTTGATTCGACTGGGTGTCACTGATTTCGCAAGAACAATCACGTTCCTCTGGATGTGGAATCTCATAAGAACCTGGTGATAAAACATCATCATTGCAAAGCATTATTTAAGCATTAGTCAGGCCTTTTCCTGAACATCTTTGCATGCCTACACAACACTGGATTGTTTAATTTGTAATGGAAATAATCTTTTCTTAACCAAGTTACAGTACTGACTCTGTACAGACTGACTTTTATTTTTCAACTTTTGAGATGAATAAGTGAACAAACATAACACAGCAGCTGTGTCCATTCTGCATCATCAGTGTCCACCAGCTTACCATATGCACATCATATGTGCATATGTTTTCCATATTTTGCTTCTGTAGTTCTGAGAATGAAATACAGTGTTCATTCTCAACCAAACTTGCAGCCTGTGAGTGACATCCAAAAAAAATCCAAAACATTCTATATCCTTATTTTTATAAGAACAAGAAAGGAAAGGATAAATATTCCATAGATTTTTATTTCTTACCTGTGCTGGAGTCTTCTTGTACTTGTTAGCAATGACCTTGATCCTTGGTTCCTCCAGCAAAGAGGGTTCGTCAGATGAAGCCCTTGTGTAAAGGAGAACAGAAAGGAATAAGTGGCAGTTCAGCGGTGAAGCTCTAACACACTGATGATGTGTATGATGGGAGCCTCTCACCAGGGTCTGTCAGGGGAGCCCAGGGGACTGTAAGCTGTCACTGAGATGCCCTTGGAGTGGCTGTAGTTGATCAGTTTCTCCTGGGTCAGGAATGGATGGCACTCAATCTGAAGGAACACCCAAATGTTTTAGCTTTAATGTGCTTTCTACATCCATCGTGTTGGGGAATCACAGTCTTATTTAGTACCTGGTTGGTGGCAGGCTTGTACTTGAGGCCTGGCTTGTTGAGGATGGCTTCAGTCTGGTCTTTGTTGAAGTTGGAGATGCCGATAGCCTTGACCAGCCCGGCATCCACCAGCTTTTCCATCTCCTTTGAGACACATTGCACACTGGTGTTAGTGTTGCATGTTGTTGTGCAACATGTTTACACATCTATCTTTTCTTTGACTGAAACTGCACTTAAATACCTCCCAAGTGTCCAAGAAGTCACTGCCATCAGAAATTATTTGTCCATTCTCATCTAAAGGAAAAAGCTCATCCCCTGGCTGCAGTGGCAAAAGTACAGACATTAAACTCAAAACATGAAGTTCCATTCTTACTTCTTAAGACTTTTAGCTCATTGTTCTGTGCTTGGACAGGACAGGGAAATCCAAACCTTGGCTCCACAAGGGAAATGCATGAGGTAAAGGTCCAGGTAGTCCAGTTTTAGGTCACTGAGGGTCTTCTCACATGCTCCCCTCACCAGAGATGGAAGGTGGAAGGTGCACCATAGCTATGAAAAACAAAGAGGGACTTCACTAAGCTATTAATGCTTGTCAGTGTACACTGTTCACATGGGTGTGATCAGCTGATCAGCTGGGGCATGCTGCTGGTGAAATAGTTTTATTAAGTCAAAGGATACATTATCTCCTAGAGCACACATGTCAAACTCAAGGTGTATGGGCCAAAACTGGGCCAGCACCTCATTTTATGTTGCCTTCAAGAGCAAGATAATTTTTGTAATACTATTCTATGCTGTTTAAATAGCGTCTACATACTGCTTGTACCAGAATGCATTGTGATTTTGTTATCCTCACACTGAAGACATCGAGCTGTGAGATGTCAGTAGACCATAGATGACATCGCACAGTGACACTCGAGCCAAGTGGTCATTATGTTATATAATAGCAGCAGCCGAGCAAAATGCCAAAAAAGTTGACAGAAAAGGAAAGTAATTCTTTGAAACAAGGCAGCATTGAAGAAAGAAAATGTACACCTTGACACCAAAGATGGGATACAAAAATGAAAAACTTCGCCACCAGAAAAAAGGCAAAAAAAAGTTCAAGAATTAAAAGGCAGTCTGTGTTCTCAATACAGTATTTTAACAAAACCTGCAGTAAAAAAAAAAAAAAAAAAAAAAAAAGACTTTTCAGAGGGTGCATTTTTGAAGCAGTGTACCCTGTATTATTTGTATATCTGAATGTCTGCTTTGGACTGTATTTCTGTTTTCAAAGCTACATGTAATATACTCTATGACATGATTTATTAGTTTATGTATTTATTATAACCAGTAATAAATGATAACAGAATATAGAGGCAATTATGTAATAAAAGTATATATGGTTTTAATCTCACATTCACAACTTGGTCCTTTGAGGGCGACTGAAATGGTGATGTATTCTGTGATGAAATTGAGTTTTACAGCCTTGTCCTTGACTTGCAAAGAGTAAAACACATGTGATGAACAAGAGCCACATAGGGGAGGAGGGAATAAAAATTTAAATGTGAAATTGCAGAAGAAGCTTACTAACAGACACGGTATCACTTATCATTGTCATCGCCCTGCCCTACAAACAAAATTGAGGGAAAAAAGAAAATCACATTGTATATCCTGCGTTGGCCAAAGCCCCCATGTGTTTATTGATGTATGTATATCATACCTTACTGACAACAAATAGGTCCTCCCTCTTCACCACTCCTTGGTCAATCATCGCATGAATTCCAGCCCCGACTTCTTCTTCATTCTGGTACACGTATGCACCATCGATGTGCCTGTAACCAGCACTTATTGCCACCTTCACAGCCTCGGTCACCTTGCCTGGCTCTGACTAAGATAGAGCAATGGAAAGCACAAGGAGTTTGATTTAAACAGGCCCATGTGTCAGTGGCAGCTGTGTTTGTCTTTTTCATGCAGTGAATGTGAATGAATTTAAGTATGTGTTACTTAGAAACCATGAAGGAGGGGAAAGCAGAGGTCATTGTGCAGTAAAAGATTTAAAGGCAATATTTACACTCTAAGAAGATATAATGTTGTTGGTAGTCTGGAAAATTTACTACAAATTTACTATAATTGCACTCCTTTAATAATACCCTGCATGTTTTGAACATAGTTTACAGGTACATTAGATTTATAGCATAAAAAACACATGCAGAACAGATAATCCAGATGAGAGAACCCCTGAAACAAAATAGGTCAGTCATACCAAATCCCTCTGGATTTCAAGTATAAAATGTCCCTTACCCTCCATGTTCCCAGACCCACGATAGGCATCTTTGCTCCATTGTTGAGTGTAACTGAAGGTATCATGTCGGATCTCCTGTTGCAGTTCGAGCAGGATCAGTCAAATAGGCGATCGTTTGTGTAAGCAAACTCTTGAAGTGGATAAGAGTGGTGGGCTTGATAAACGGAAAGAGCGAAAGTCCGTCTGGGATTGATTAGTCATGCCTGGCAGACAGAATGAATCAGCCCAAACGGTGTCATTACGTGATGCGTGATTACAATGTACGTTTGTTGAGTAGCGTGGAATCTGCGTAAGGCTTTCATTTATTCTGAACAGTTTTCGTGTGCAGGAAATTCTCTTATTTTTCATCTGTTGTGAATCTTGGTTTGAAAAAATGCTGAACAGGTGATCGTGTTTCATCCAGATTTATCATTTTTGTGAAAAGGTGTTTGACATTTGAAAACAGAATCTTGCTCTTACAAAGTAGTTTAATCTGTCCCTCTTATCTCTACTGTCAATGCAACCTGCAGTATAATTAGAATTTGTGTTGTTGTATTTAGCCTTTAATATTAAATACACGGAAGGGGCCACGCAGCGAAATCAAGCAGGATCTTTAACAAATATTCATGTCTTTAATACAACTTCAAGGATAATTTTAACAATTCATACATACATCTCTATTGAATCAAAATGTAGAGCACTGAATTCCACTCCATCTTCAGACCTTCCGTTACATAAAATGTAGGAAATGTGCAGGTCAATCAGTTATTTCTTCTGTCTTTACCGATAAGAGAAAACATAAACCAAGTGGATTTCATAACTTCTTTTTTACCGTGATTCCCACAAATATCAATAGCTGTCGTCTCTGTGTAGTCTTATAAGTCATCTAGATGCTCATTTTAATAATTTAACCAGCTATCTTTATTTTTGTCACGTTGGTTTTTCACAAGATCGTGTCAGCACCGCCTTCTTGTTTTATGAAAGGACGCCCCCTACTGACGTTTGGCCTGAACAACAACCTTGTGGAGCAACAAACACTTGTGTCTCGTGTAACAGGAACAAAATTTAACTTGAAAGCTTTATGGACAAAGCTTGATCAAACTTAACAGCATATGGATCACAGTAACTAACCAGCTTGTGGTTGATCCAGAGGCAATTAAACAGTAATTAAACAGTAATCTAAAGAACAGATAACACAATGTTTATATTCAGATTAACACCGAACCTGAAACAGTGAATCATATTTGATTACTGAAAGGCCTTTATCACACTTTTCCTCCTCCAATACAAAACACAAACACAGGCTCTTGTGTTTAGTTTACTTTTTATTCAGTCCTCAAACGTTATGCAACCAATCAAAATTCTGAGCGCACATTCACACACACACACACACACACACAAAGTGCGGACATTAGACAATGACATTAACACAGCACTGTCTATGAAAGATAGGCAACATGAAGAGCAAAGGTGCTAAATATTGCACATTATGATCAGTTTAGGAAACTTTTCAGGCCATTCAGCTTCACTGGCAGTCAAGCCCCAGGTTTGTTTTTTTTTTTTTTTGTTAACCACCAGAACAACTGGTTACAAAACAGCTGAGAGAGTACACAAAGTTTTACTGTGCAACTGTGCCAGCATTTGTCATGGGACTGATATGACTTTCCTAGCCTGACTATGGGAAGGTAGATGCGGCTCTAGAGGAAAAAACTAAAATGAGGTAACAGTTGATAATGCGAGCAGGCAAACACACATCTAAACTGAAGAGGCAGAGCCAAAAGTGAGCAAATTATGAAATAAACAGCCGATAAAGGCCAGCTCACACACTGCTCGGGAAGTGAAACTCTATTTTCACAGCAAAGTTTGATACAAGTCTGTAAAATTGAAATCCATGAGTCTTCAAACTGTAATTTTTGATAATAAGCTAATGAAAGAAAAACTAGGAAAGAAAGAAAATCTAAGTCCAGAGTACATAATGCTGAGACTAGCGATACCTGGTTTTACATTAGAGAAAGGTTTATGCAGTAGAGAGTACAATAATAGTATGGCCAAAATAGATTCAGAACGAATAAATGTTATTGCCTCATTGCTCCCCAAGAAAAAAGTTATCTTTTTTAATTGAAATTATCTTTTAACCTTCGGCCATACCTGAGTCTAAACAGATTGTGCCATCGTAAGAAATAAACACAAGTAAACATGATCAACTTGGAAAGCTAAATAATGAGGAGGTATCTGAATCAACATGAGACTTAATCTCGTGCCGTGAGCAATAATGAGAGTGAGTTATTGCTTGGAAGCAGCCGCTTATCAGGCCAACTTGGATATTTGTTCCGAGAGGAAATTACATAAAGACGATTACAAAAGCCACACAAAAACATTTTCTGTTCCACCAGGTGATAAATTAGTATTCAGTTGCAACACCGCAACTAAAAAAAAAAAAAACCCTAGTATTGTCCCAAGTGGCTGCACTCTGCAGAACAATGTTTTTCTGCTTGTCTCAGGAGCAGTCGGTGAAGGTGGTCACCATGTTCCCTCTGCGCTGGGTCACTGTCCTGCAGTGCTGCTTTACTGAGCCCTGGAATCTACTCTCAGTCCTGGAAGTGTGCGTGTTAAAGGAGAACATCTTCTCCAAGTCCTCAAACATGTCATCAAAGAGTCCTCCACCGAAGCCCCCCTGCTGAAAATGCCTCCTCTGTCTGTTCATGGACTCCCGGTGGGCCTGGAAGTGACTGTCAAAGTGTCTCTTTTGGTGGGCTTGATTCTGGGAGTGGGAGTGAAAGTGGTGTTGGTGTCGCTGACCAAAGTCATCAAAGTCTTTGAAGATGTCATCGAAGTTGAAGGACTGGTAGTGCTGGTTGAAGTTATATTCGCCTCCTCCTCTGTGACCGTCACCTGGTGACGGGCCGTGGCCGAACTGGTCGTACTCTCGCCTCCTCTTATCGTCTGATAACGTCTCATATGCTGGAAGAGACAAAAGCACATTAAAACACACCTCTCGGACATTTCTTAACATTTCCAACTTGATCTATGTAACATTTATTATCTGTATTGTGAAACGAGAGAGGAACATGTGTTATGTGTTACTAAGGTCCATTAGAGAAAAGAGTGTGACAATACATGGGATTTAAACACTCAGCTGTCACCTTGACAGCATATGTCACGTCACGGTCACAGGGCAAGCTATTATCACTGTCTGTTAGCTATGTGACTCAGAAGGGAGGAAATTAAAGTTTTCCTTTTAAAGACCCACTGTATCACAAATATACAGTATGTTATCCAATCTAACTTTAGCCACTTAAAAATGAGACACTGACTCAGTTTATTTCTACCTTTTTTACTAAAAATGCATTCTAATTAGAAGGTATTTTGCAAGTCATTCATGTCTCACCTTGTCTGGCACTAAGGTCTAAAAACCTCTGACTGCCAGAACCTCTTGAGTCTAAATCTAAGTAGCTGGTAGTGACACAGTAACTCACTTACCCTCTGCTATCTCTCTGAACTTGGCCTCGGCGTCTGGCCCCTTGTTTCGGTCAGGGTGGTACTTCAGGGCCAGCTTATGAAAGGCCTTCTTGATCTGTCGCTCCGTGGCATCTCTGGTCACCCCCAGTATGTCGTAGTAGTCTCTCTTGGCCAGGATGAACTCTGAGATCAGCAGAATATGCACTGCTAGCAGCAACACTGACTGCGCTGTGGCCATCCTGTTGGTTTTGGCACCTTTGAGGCTGTGAAGAGAGCAGTTTGACAGCTCGGTTGGTGACATTTCACACACCCCAGAAAACGTTTTAGAAACAGTTTCGAAATTCAAGATTCGAGTGGTAAGTATTCAAATAGCAGCTAGAATTAGGTTATATGCCGTCACTGACCAACGTTAATTTACTAGCTAGTTTAAACAGAAAGGCATTAGCCTCAAGAAAAATGACAACTCACTATTTTAACGGAACTAAATCAGCTCTGCTTTTTTAAAAGATCGTGTTGTTTATCCTTAGTTGTCAATAAATAACCCACAACAAATAACGTTCATGTGTTCTGAAAAAGAGATTACCTGGAGACGGGGTGACAAACAGCCAGAGGATACCACGGTCAGCTGCCAACAGCTCCAGCTGATGCGAAACGAAAGCTAACTATTGTTGACGAGCTACATTCCTGAGGTGTAACACCACGACTCGCAACGCTATTGGTCAGTTTCTTAACACTGTGACTCAGATCACCGTGATTGGTGGAAACAATGCGCACGTGGAGATTGGAACGGAATGTAAGCGAAGCAAGATGGTGATTTGTTAATACTTCCGTCTTCGCTTCGCTCAGTTATTTTGGTATTATCGATTGGTGTGTGAGACCTTAATATGTTTTCAGTCATTAAATGGGAATATTTAGTTTATGTGTATACATTTCAGATTATTTCATAAATATCTGATGAATTGTCAATGGATTCCACGTACGTAATGTTACTTAATTTCCTCCACGTAGTTGTGCAACCGTTAAATCTTGACAAGGTAACGTCATCTCCGCTTTGAGAGCTACAACCCGGAAATGATATTAAGGTGTTTCTGTACCCATGGCTTCTGTGTTTTTAAAAATGTTAGTCACAAATGTGTCTCCAAGGAGCGTTTTTATGTAGTTTCACTGCCGATATGCCACGGTACTGCGCTGTGAAAGTTTGTAAAAACCGCGGGGGAACTGCATCAAGACAAGATAGCAAGAGAATTAGCTTCTATCCGTATGTTTTCTTTCTGTTGTATCTCTGAGTTCACATTTTTGTTTTGCCAGGTGTTTTTTCTGTTATCATTGGTCCCTTTAGTCACGGTTAATATTCGTTATGGAGGCACTAGTGAGACTGTTGCAGTGAATGTGGAGAAATGATAACGTTAGAACTATTCCGATGTCCTGACGCTGATACTCCACCACCAAGCCATTTAACTTTTCATGCCCCCCTACCCAACAGGTTTCCCTTGCAAGACAAGTCCAGGCTTCAGAAATGGGTTGACAACATGAAGAGGGAGGAGTGGACCCCGAGTCGACATCAGTACCTGTGCAGTGAGCATTTTACAGAGGACTGCTTCGATATCCGATGGGGCATCCGCTACCTGAAGAGCACAGCCATCCCGACCATTTTCCCCTCTACTGAAGACGTTGTAACTGTCTTTTTTTGTCTCAACATCCATTTCAATTCAACAGTGAAGCACAGGCTTGCAGAAACGTACCTCTGGAAAAACGACATTTTCTGCAAGTGGAAGAGCATGCTTCCACATACAGAAAATTATAAATTTTAGCGTTTAGTTTTTGTTGTACACCAAGCCTATTCTTCTTTTTTTTTAAATTCTTTTGCTTTGCCTGTGATTGACGAGCAACCATCCTAGTTCTGATTTCTTGTCCAACACAGACATGCAATTTGTTATAGCATTGTGCTGGTCCTTGTCTGCATTTGCATGGTTGCATTTAATGAAGCCTTGCTTTTCTTTATTACAGGATGGAGATAAAGTTACCACTATTAAAAGAAGCCCCAAGGCCAAACCCAGGTCTTCAGACATTGACTTTGAGCCTACAGGATTTGTCTCTTCACTCAGTAAGAGGCCTCTCATTTTGAGCAGAACATGCAAAAAGTTCCAGTCATGTACAACAGACGTTGTTACCAAACACACAGAGACAACATTTGAAGCACTTCTGGTGTCGGACATCAGTCATTCAAATCTCTCAGAGATACAGACTATTGCTTGTGAGACAACAGGTGACAGTGGAATTCCAGCAGCATCCTGTCTCGCAATGTCCCCGTGCACCGAGCCCCGTTCTGAAGAACAGGCTGACCCGACCATGACTGTGTTGTGCTGTGAGACAGTGGGCCCTTTCACAGATGGAGTGGCAAATGTGGATGCAGCTGCCCTCCAAGCAGCACTGGGCCAGACTTTAAGCTTTGTCCCTGTGGAAATGATTGAGGAGATACCGGCAGGCTGTTTTTCAGAAGAGCAGGGACCCGATGAGGGAGAGAACATTCCCATTCATGAGCACTCATACTGCAAACCGGACACAGACGAGGATCAGCTTTGGCGTAAGATTTTGAGTTTGCATGCAAAGATCTTGGAACTGGATCGCAAAGAGGAGAGCACTGTGGCCAAAATCCGTGCTCTGGAAACTGAGATATCCCTTCTGAAGAGAGACAGTGCTGTTTTTAAAGAGAAGCAGAAAGTTTTAGAAGATTATATATCATCCATGTTGTATCCATGTAAGTAATTACAAGCCATGGACTTGAAATGAGCACTTTTCTTCAACAACTGAGTCACTTTTGTTGATAAGTTGCATTTGCTCTTGTACATAAAACACAGTAGCGCAAACTGTGTCTTCTAAAAGTGTTTTGGTAGTCTGTGTTCTGCAGCATTGCTCCCATATTTCCATATGATAATAAATCTGTTTTGGTCCACATGGTGACACTGTTTGACCACCTTTACAGGATGTGTTTCAAAGCTAAGTGAAAGCGCTGATTTTCTGTGGCTTTTTGCTGACCATTGCTGATTCATAGCCATCAAGTTTTTCTGTTTGGTCACTGTATGTTCCCGTGTGATCAATACTGAATCCTAGCTTATTAGTGGTTCTTTTTCATTTTCAGTGTACAGTGCCAACAGCCTTTAATCAAGTGGTCTGTGTGTGACAGTTGCATTTGTTCAGTTTTTTGGTCCAGTTTAAAATTTCTTGGTGCAAAAGTAGCATGTTTTTATGATGGAGTCAAATGGTGAGTTTTTAAGGACTGCCGTGCAAAAAGATTTTTTCTTAAACTCTGGTAACTGCTTGTTATGTTCATATGCTTCAAATCAGTTCTTTTGATGATGTTCAAAAGACATCATTCACAAACATTATGACTTGAGTGTCCGTCATTTACAATCATGTCCCTGGTAACAGGGGCTCATTTTCTTCTGTGCTGTGCTTGATTGCCTGTACCACCCTGTCATTGTGTGCAATCTCCCTTAAGTCCAAACAGAAAAATCAGCAGTGGATTTACATTGCAGTAGAATAAAGTGTACTGTGGATGTGCTTCTCTAGGGGCCCTGTCCACTTTGTGCCTTGTGATTTTTTTTTTTTTTAAATCCCACAGTGACGTGAACATGAACCGGGAGCAGGATTTATCGCCCACTTTTCTACCCTCGGGCCCTGAATTAGTCATCACAGTATTTCAGCTATTTGAGATACCTATTCCTATCTGAAACAGCTTTCCAAAGCAAAACACACCACAGACTGATGCTGCAGCACAACAGCTAGTCACATTATGGCTTTGGGGTGGATTGTGACCATATTAAAACATTGTAATTTTAACCTGCATGTGTGATAAAGTGGAAACTGGCAGATAGACAGGCTGCTGTTGTACCGTTTAATTGAGCATAGCATTATTCCACTGTGTGGCATGCAGACTTTAATAAGGCTACAAACTCAGCATATGATCATGATGTTGGCTTGTGATGAAAAATGCAGTTTTTAATTTGATATACGTTGGGGGGGCTGGTTAAACTGATTTTTGAATAAATTACACAGTGACTGATTGCACATATGAAATAATTTGTGAAATGCAATTTCAAGTGACAGAAGGCTATAGCATGACATAAAAAGGTTATAAGATGACACATTTTCCTGTAAATAACACTGGGCTCTGGTGCACCAGCAAGGATTATTAGAATGGATTCTTGAAAATTGGTGATGAAATGTTCTAAATGTTCTGACGTGTTCTAATCCTTTTGCACAGTATCTCATAAAAAGAACCCCCAACACATCACCACAGTGCATTAGGGGACTAATGTACTGTCAGATCCCTCAGAACAAACCAAATCCTATAGATCAGTGCAGGTCTCAAAGTACAGTGAAGTAATAATATTAATATTTGCAAGCAAATGTTCCATATTAAAGTGATTCACAGTCAGGGGAATGTATATGAACAATAAGCAATCTATAAGAAAGGACTAAGGAATAAAATGTTACTAATATATATATATTATATATATATAAATCCAGGACCCCCTGTCTACCCCAGGCAGAATGAATGGCAAGCCTTATTTCATGACATTGAATATCAGTCACAGTATTTTTATTTTATTTTATTGTGTTACTTTGCAACAATACAAAAAGATGAAGTAGTACAAACAGGAGAAGGAGATGCATGTAGCTCATGTAATTTAAATCTACAAATGAAACATTTGCAGAACATGAGAAAGAAGTCCAATGTGAATGTGGATTTTTAATTAGGGTTTATTTTGAAAAGGCTTTCACCTTATTTGAGACACTTATGCAGTCATATTGTATATTAAAATATGCAGTCATATTTTAATATACATAAAACACTGGATTGGGGAACAGTTTATTTGACAAAACAATGAAACATATGAGGACATTAACTCACAAAACACTATAAGATGCTAACAGAATTTCAATCTAATTGTTTTATACACCAGTGCTGACAATAATCCAGTTCAATTTTTTTTTTCGTACATAACAACTACACAGATATAAACATAGGATCCACGCTGGACTTCCAGGTGTATCCTCATCCAGATGACCTGTTCTGGACTTTTATCAGGTCCTGGATTGTATCTCCAGTGGCAGGCCTCTTGACTTCTATTTTTTTATTTAGTTCTGACCTTACATGTTTTGTTTTGTTTTGTTTTGTTTTTAGCTGTAGTAGAGATAAATCCAAGGGTTGGTGCAGCTGTTGAGACTGGCCAGCAGCATGATGATGGCAAACACTCGCCCTGTGACAGACAAACGCACGTGTAAGCAAACGAGAATGAATTGACTGTTTAAAAATAAATAAATAAAAAGGTTACGTGACAGAAACACACATATCTTATTCATTATTAACATAACATAACGTGATGGAGTCCTCCCAGACATACGGACCATACCTTGAGTAGGGGCACTGCTTGGGCTCCATGCAGACCACAACTGGACCACAAAGAATGGGCTCCAACACACTGTGTATGTCATTATGATAACAAATGTCATTTTCACAGTCTTCAGCTTCGCGTTGGACACCCCCTTCTTGCCTGCGTGTCCCGTCTGCAGCGTCTTTCTCTTCATATTGAAATAGATTGCTGTGCATATCCTTAACTGACAATAGAGTAGAATGACAGCAGGCAGGGCATACACTGACAGAGTGATCCAGCTGATGTAGATTCGGCTCCCCCACGGTTCAATAAATGTCGCCCAGCAATCGTACTGGTTCTCCTCCACTTCTTGGAGAGAGAAGATGAAGAGCTGAGGAGAGCTGAAGACGAGGGAGATCAGCCACGCTGCGCCTATGGAGAGGTACCTCCTAAATGAGCCCTTAAAGAAGGAAACCATGGGGTTACAAACCGCATGGTACCGGTCTATGGTCATGACCACTATCATGTACGTGGAGGCAAACATCCCCACCACCTGCAAGTATTTGACGGACCGGCACAGGAAGTCGGTACCTCTAAACCTGTGTGTAATTTCGATGAGAAATTGTGGCAAGACTTGGAAAAAAGCCACCACCAGATCTGCCAGACACAAGTGCAAGAGGAACAACTGGGTCCTTGTGTTTCTTTTTCGCTTCTTCCAAAGTGTGACCAAGAAGAACAGATTTCCACATGTTGCAAGCAAAAAAACCAAAGCCAAAATCCCAGCTCTGATGAGCGCAAAATGTTTCTCGTACACTTCTCCGTCCTCGCCTGGTGCCTTTTCAGAGCGATTGGAATCCATTTAAGCACTTTCAGTTGTAGAAGTTGGAGTTCTGCAGTGTTAGCGCAGACATGTCGACATCCTCCTCCTCCTCAGTATGTGAGTTGCGAGAGACTG
The DNA here is from genome assembly GCF_020382885.2 of Scatophagus argus. Classification (NCBI taxonomy): domain Eukaryota; kingdom Metazoa; phylum Chordata; class Actinopteri; family Scatophagidae; genus Scatophagus; species Scatophagus argus. The sequence goes on along the minus strand of NC_058514.1, from coordinate 9,640,974 downwards.
TGAAAAGGGTAAGTGTTTCATCAGAAGGCTACTCACTGATGACTCAGTGTCAATTTTAGGTGGTGTTAATTTAGTCATTTTGCTAATCCTCAAATCCATTACAACAAATGCACATTTAATTCCAAATGCATCAACCCCGTAAACTTTTATTAACCCTGATTATTTTTCTTCGAATCGTCTTCTCAAGGTAGGCCTATTCAAATGATCTTAAAGGAGTGAAAAAATATGTTATACATTTAATCTTTATTTTGAGTTTTTAAGAGCCAGAAAATTATTTAAGCATGGTTTAATAGACAGCAAGTGCAACCACAAACAGTATACAGATGCTGAGCTCATGTTATGTAAACACCCAAATGTTTTACTTGGTTTTGCCCTCTAGCAATCTGTGTAAATTAATAGTATGACTTCACTGCGGTGATTTAATAATAATAAACCTTCAATTTTTGCATCTTATTTATGACAACAAAACATTACAGACTGTACTTCACTGACATTATAAGGGTGGGATTGACATTAATGGCAGTATAGGAGTTTGGCTTTATAGCTCTGACATTTAGATTGCGGAGGCAGTGAAAGAAATGGACCAACGGAAAGGAAAAGCTGCAAGAACTTGTCCTCAACTCCCAAGCTGTTGGACATTCTTAGATTGTCTGTACTACTGCGTGTGAAGTACATGCACTTCACACTTCTTAAAGAGTTCTTAATGATGTAACCTGAAATCAGAAGGAAGGGTGGTGGTGGACTAATTACACTGATCAGTGAGATCAGATCATTAGAATTATTTTTCCAATTAATTTTCTTCCTATAAGCTAATTGAATGAATAACTAATTGTTTTGGTTATACTGGTGGTTTGCTTAATATATAACAAAACATCACATTTTAGAAGCTCTTCGTATTTTTTGTGCAAAAGTACTAATTTGTAACTAGTAACTAAAGCTGCCAAATGCAATGCCTACCTTTGAAATGTAGTCATGTAGAAGCAGAAAGGATACTCATGAAAGTACAAGTACCTCAAATTTCTGCTTGAAATGTACAAGACTCAGACTTATTTTAATTTCACTATGACGACTGGGTTAAATGTTGCTCTCCATGGTGCTGAACTACTAACAATGATACGACTACTGTTCATTATGGTGCTGAAAGAGTGAAACCACAGTGAGCAGCACAATAAGATTATCAAACCTCACTGGCACTGTACTCAAATGTTGGGATGTACGCTGCACATATTGTTCTATGGATTCTTCATAAATGTATGCCGTGTTTGTGCAATGAAAATATCTGTTCCATTTATTCCAAAGTCGTTTTGTCGACATCTGGTGGCATCAATGCGGCACTGCACCGTCACAGAAAAATGCAGGGCACTACGTCACCTCCTCTCTTCTTCCTGTTTAAATAACCAGCACCCGTAAAGCACCGCAGTGAATGAACAGCTGTATCGGCATCCTAAACAACAGTTTTTGGTTCATATGGTAAGAAGAAAATGAGTTTTTCTGCGACACTCCGTTAAATTCGACAAACCGACGACATATTCTTCTATCCATTAGCTCCCGTAGCACCTAGCAGTGGCTAATGTAACGTTTTTCAGTGTGTCAGCTTTCTGCTTAGCATGTTAAACTTCAGACATCATAAGTACGAGGTGTTGATTCATGTAGCTAAATAAGTAAGGCATAACACACCGTTGGTGTCCTCAGTTTGTCTTAATTTGCTTTAACGTTAAACCTAGCTTAGCTAGCGGTTAACGTCGCGATCATTGTGAGGTCCAACACAATTACAGGTAACGCTGGTTAGATGACGTCAGCATTTTCGTTTATTTCGTGGGATGATCATTCAGAATTTAATGCCAACACTTAGTAAGTGTAATGTAACTTAAATTCGTATTTAAGGACTGATCCAGACATCTCCTCCCCCTGTGTGTTTCGGCGTTGTCTAGTTAGTTAATGAAAGTTTGCTCAAAGGTCCACCGCCATACGGAGCAAAGTTTTGCTCTCAATAACGTCCGTCAGCCACTTCTCCCTAAACCTGGTCCTGCCGGGTTTGTGCACCAGCCTGTTGGACTCTACTGCGAAGAGGACCTCGACAGGCAAAGTTTGGGGTTTGACTTTTGATATGCCCACGACGAAGTAGACGCTAGCTGTCTCCAGAATCGGCTTTTGCGGGGTCGGGGTACTAAAGCGGGCCCGGTAGTGGTAGAAGCTATGATGCTCCTCTTCGGTTGAGCAGAGGAAGTCCAGACTGTAAAACCAGCAGGGTTGAATCTCCCAGGTCTGAATATACTCTCCAATCTGGCTTTTGCCCACTTCGACTGTAAAGTTTTTGATCTCAACCCAGTTAATATTCCCCTTCTCGCCTTCTGGGTTATCCATCTGCTCCTTCGCGATCCTGTGTCGGTGTCTCTCCAGCAAAGCTTTCACAAGATGGGCTGACTCTGCTGTGAAATTCAGATTTAATGAATCGTCTTCCATCTTGTCTTGGGAGCAACGTGTCAGCATACAGGAGGTGTGGGAACAGGAGAGTTTTAGTTGTCATTTAGTGAACGCTGTTCCCTGCATCTGTTTTTGTTGTTGTTGCTATTACAGTTTCCTTGGCAACCAGGATGGATAAGGTGTCATATGGAGCCCTCTGTTGGTCCACTTTCCATTTGCAGTGTCATGTTTTCTCCTGTTAAAGGTGTTGTTTTTAGAATAATTTGTACTATCCATTGAGATCATTTTTGTTTTGTTTTGTTTTTTTTTTCAGAAAACTTTTTAACAAGCAGCAAGTTTCCAAAATGGAATTCCTACTAAAGCCACTGTAGCCACTGATGGCAGGTAGTCTGCCAAAATGCACTTTACGCAGACACTGAGCATCATTCTTTTACCTGATTAACTTGAAGTTCACTGCTGCTGTTCTGAGAGAGCCAGTAAACGCATGTCGCGAATCAGGACCACCCTTGACACCGTCACCAAGGCAGTAGGCAGCACAGACCTCATCTTAAAGTTCTCCCGCTTCAAGCCTGGCAGTGCCACAGTTGACAGTACCCATGTGAGAAAATCTCTGGCCAAATCTGAGACTTTAACCACTAACAACACAGCTTCTGCCTCTGAACCTGAAACCACCATGAAAGAAGAAGAGGACGAAGCTGACAGGAACACGTCAGAGAAAGAGTCAGACAAGCAATGCCAAGTTACAGAAAGTCCCTTTGTTGCCACGAAGACGCCCACATCCAGTTTAGCTTCAGCAGCAAATGTGACTGCACCAAGCTCTTCCTCAGCTGTGGCAAAACAAACTATGCAGCTGTTTCACCCAGCAGCTCTTTCCACCAACATGGATGAGACCTACAAAACCCTGGCTCAGCATGTCAATAGTTACTTTGGCACCAGCACACAGGTGGAAGAAGGAGACAACGCGCTGGCACAGCAGCACAGAGGAGGGGGTGATCCTGTTTCCGAGTCCACTCTCAGTCGGGACCATATTCCTATTTTGTCCCCGGTAGCAGAGGCTGAAAATGTTGGAAAACCAACTACCTCCCCTCCTCCCTGTCCATCAGAAAAGCCCAGTCCTCCGGTTGGGACTCCCTCGTCAGACATCCCTGCACCTGCCACCTCCCCTAAAAAAGGCTTCACCCACTATCTTTCCTACCCTAGGCCCAGTGTTCAGGCGTTTGTCGGCAGCTACATTGCACCCCTGGTCCCTAAATTTAGAGGCGATTCCAAAAGCATCACAGCTGAAAAAGACAAGTCTTCACCAGTTGCTGTGGAAGAGTCCACTGTGGAAAAGGCAGAAGACAAGACGGAGAGTGAAGAGGAGAAACTGAGGCAACAGCTGTTGGCTCAAAGAGAGAAGGTCAGGCGCTCAGTATGGCTTAAATGAACATTGAATGCATCAATGTTGTCATGTATGTTTTCTGTGATTTTACTTGGTATGATATAAATTCCTACATATTGTGAGGTGGTTAAGTTTCAACATTAAAAGTTTCAACATTTTTTAAAGAATAATTATATCTATCAGATTGTTATGTGTTATATGTGGTACATATTTGCCCTTCAGATAATCGCCAGGGTGAGTGTTGACAACAGGACCAGAGCCCTGGTGAAAGGCTTGCAGAGAGTCACTGACGTCAAGCTCCTCACCAGTCGAGTGGAGGAGCTCAGCTGTCACCTCCTGGAGTTCCCTGAGACGCGAGGTGTAGCTGTCAAGGTTAGAGTGCATCACTGTCAGAAGTCTGTGTGTGTGTGTGTTTTTGTTTCTTTTCTCTCTCTCTCTCTCTTGTTTTATTTTTTTGATTTTTCATAACGCAGCAGCTCAGTTTAATTTCATAGATGGTGGCCTGTCGTCAGATGTTTAAGTGGGAAATTGTAGCAGTCATTATGTCTAACTGTGACCTTTATAGGCGAGTGTGCTGCCCTGCCTGCTGCGTTTACGCCAAGCCAGAGACATTCCTCTTCAGGCTACTGTAAGAGAAGCACTGGCCCTGGTTGGCTACACCGATCCAGTCAAAGGCAGAGGGATTCGGGTCCTGGCCATAGATGGAGGAGGAACAAGGTAAAACTATTCCATGGAAAAAAATTTTGAAAAATCTAAAAAAAACATCCTGATGGTTCCTGATGGGAAGTCATATGTTTCTGTTAAAAATACAGCTATTATTGCGGGCCATCTGTACAAGATGCACCTCTGTATGTTTGTGGCAGTGGTTCAAATATAATGCCTGCATTTCTGTCAGTCTGTGTTTGTAAATCTCGTGACTTTGTTACAGGGGACTGCTGGCCTTGCAGACTCTCCATAAGCTGCAGAATCTGACAGGCAAACGAATCCACCAGCTGTTTGACTACATCTGTGGAGTCAGCACAGGTATACTGTCATCACTGCTTAGTGTCTAATTTTTTTTTTTTTTTTGTCAGTCGCTGACCATACAAGCACACACCCCATTCTGTCCTTTTCTTGCCAGCACATCATACTCCCTCCTCTTTTCTTCAGGTGCCATTTTGGCCTTCATGCTGGGAATTTTCCAGATTCCACTAGAGGAATGTGAAGAGATGTACAGAAAGCTGGGCGCAGATGTCTTCAAACAAAACGTCATCGTCGGGACTGTCAAAATGGGCTGGAGCCATGCTTTCTATGACAGCGAAATATGGGAAAACATCCTCAAGTTAGTTTGCAGTATTCCATCAATCCTTTTTCCTGTCTTTTCGTTCTTTAACAAGTCCCTTCTATCTTAATTTCAAAGACACTAGTGTCTAATTTGTATATGTAATCTGTTTTTGTACTTTCTTTAGGGAACGGATGGGCGAGGGGTATATGTTTGAGAGTGCCAGGGATCCGCACTGCCCTAAAGTAAGAAAAAGGTTTTTTCTTCTCTATACTGTTTGAAAAAACATGTATGTGCACTGGATCATTTTATTTTGCAGCATGACCACACAGAGAGGCGCACTAAGATTATTTTTCAGATCTTTAACCAAAGAAACATAGCCATAAAGCTCTTGATTTTTGTTTTATTTTTATTTGTGTTCACTGTACAGCAAAACACTGAGAAAATTCATCAGGTGGCTGAAGTGCTCTAGAAATCAATTCTCTCTCTAAATTTTCTTTTTGTATGTCCACCAGGTGTCAGCAGTGAGTGCCATTGTGAACAGAGGTTTGCCTCTGAAGGCCTACGTGTTTAGGAACTACAGACTCATGCCAGGCGTGAGATCCCACTACCTTGGAGACTGCAAACACAAGATGTGGCAGGCTATCAGGGCCTCATCTGCCGCCCCAGGATACTTCCAGGAATTTGTCCTGGGAAAAGACCTCCATCAGGTACAACATGAAACTGAGAGAGTGGTTACAGAATAAATATGAAACAGTGTGGCCTGTAATATACGCTGCAAAAAAGGTGTGTAAAATCAAGACAGGGAAGACTCCTGAGATCTGACTAATAACTAGAGAATGCACAGATGAGAAGTGAAGCAGTACCAAAGAAAAAGAAAATGAGAAATTGAGAGCTCCTTCAAAGTCTGAAGTAATTTATTTATTTTATCAAGACTCCGTTCTCTTGATTACCACAGTCAGTTTAATATTCAGGTCTAAAACATGTGCGTTAAGTGTCATTTTGCTCAAAAATGATGATCATTAATGTTCTGTGATCGTCCGTTGAAATAATTTTTCTTTATAGGCTCATCAGTGTTGCAAATAAGTTATAGTTTTGTGTGAGAGAGAGGTGATTTCTTTGAAATCTTATAAATCAATACACTTCCACTGTGGTGTTACATTGTCCAGTGCCAAGAACAGAACCACTGAGCATTCCACTGTATTCTGTGAATGTGTTTGCGTGTTTCATAACCTTGAAGGCGACCCCATAATTGATTCTTCTGGCTGTCAAGAGTCTGAGGGGGAGAGAGAGAAAGTGAGGAGAATGAAATGGAGAGGGAGGGAGAGAAAGACAGTCAGTCCTTGGACCGCTCTCTGCCCCAAAACATCAAAGACCTTGTCCTCTTATCCTGTCTTCTTGCAGAGAATTGGAAAGCTTCTGCTTTGAGTCCCCATGAGAAAGGATATCCAACAGGGCCCATGTTTGTTTGACCACCGCTGTCTAAAAGCATGGTTCAGGGAAAAAAAAAATAAAAAATTACCTTCAAGAAAGATAGATTAGGTTTAAGTGCAGGCCACTGAATGAAAATGAAATGGCAGTGTATGTAGCATTAATGTATTTTACTTTCTGCTAGCTGTTAGAGTGCCTTTTAATGTGTTATTTTATGAGTCTGATTATTAGGCCAGATATCTTTAGATGGTCTTTATGGGCAGCAATTATGCTCAAGGCTTAGCTTAATTTTGATAACCTACTTAGGCAAAATTAGCCCTGTCTCCGCTCCTAACAAGTGTTTCTCTTCCCCAGCCATTTCCCAATGCAAGAACCTCTGCAAAGGTTTAGTCAGTCACAGATACTAATCTAACCAAGTACTGACTGTGCTAATTTAGAATTACAACAAATGGCCTGCTAGTTTTTTGCCTAAGTCCAAGATTTTTCTAGCTTCTAATTTGGTGAATTAAACAAATGTAACCGCAACCCCAGAAAAGTTATAGGATGTTTGCTCGTTTTGCTAAAAGTATATAAGGCAGAATTTCCACTCCGCTTTGCACTCTGGGATGACAGCAGTGATGGAGAGTGTGTGTGTTTTTTGTTCTCCAAATTCCTCCTGGAGCTACACAGTGTTTCATCGACAGTTTGAGCCGTTGCCACCCACCAGTCTCACTCCTACTCTAGTTTTCAGCACCAGCAGCGGTATTTCTCAGGAAAATTCTGCTGCTGCAGAGCACCATGAATACACAAAGACACACATGTAAACACAGTGAAGAAGAATGCATTCACAGACTCAACAGAGAGGTAAAATGTCGAAACATCTCCCTGAGCTAAAGTGCTGTATTATAATACCCAGCCATTTGCCTGCTTGAGGACACTGCAGTTTAGCATCATTTTATTGTGTTGTGATTCAGGATTTGTGGATGTCATTCACTGAGGCCAGACCTCAGGGTGAGAGGTTGAGGGTCAGGGCTGAGGAGCAGCTGTGTAATTAACCTGCTGTCTCAAGAGTGCGAACTATGTTCCATTGTTTCAATAGCTCACGCCTGAGGGCAAACAGCTTTATAATTAGGCTAAGAGTGATGTGTTGGAGGCATTATTGTCTCATAATGATACCAGGGCAGATACCAAGACTGATTTAGAATCACGGGAAGACGAAATAAGTTTCCTGGAATAAATGATTAAACACATTGAAGTATTTTTAGCTAGTTAGCAAATGTTAAATTGAGAAAAAAAAAGTTTTTCTTCACTTGTTTTTTGTTGACTGACATTTTCTAATACCACAAATTATTTGTTTTATCCCACAAGGAAGAGAGGATTTTGGCTTTCTGGATACCTTTCAACTGCCTGTCCTCTTTGACAGTCATGAAAATGACCTTTACCCCGACTCCACTCTGCTGGGGTGGATTGTGTGCCACGCTCTCCATCTCTATTAATTCAAGCCAAAATCACTTCAGCTTTTGGATAAGGTCCATAACTGGACTTGGGGAAAACCGAGAAATAGTGTTAAGCGCTAAATCGGTCGAGGCATTCATTCAGCTTGACTGTCCTCTTTCTCTCATTGTGGGCATCATTTAGATCAGCACCCATTTCATGAATCAAATATCATTATTTAGAGAAAAGGAGGCTTAGCGAATATGCAAGTGCATCATTTGCATAGCTAAATTGAGTCAGTCAAGATTAGAGCACTGAAATATCACATGCTGTATCAATCAAACTGAATTCAGAGCAGTGCAGAATCTTTATAGCTAAGTTTCAACATGATTTAATGAAAAGAAAGACTTATCTTCGCTGTTCATTGCTGCTGAAAAGACAGCTTTTCCAACTTGTTTACTTCTGAATCAGCCAAGCTGTTTGCCAGCACAGCACATCTCTGGTCTGGCCTGGCTTGTTTTCCTCCTGCCCAAAGCTGTGTAGCTCAGGGACAGCTTGTTCACTTCACCTCATTTGTCCCCCACAGGCTGTCACAACAAATATGTTAAACCTAGAGGCACATTCCATACATACAAAGTGTCCAGTTTGCGCATTAATCTTGATTTGTAAGCAAATCTGACTGATGAAATTCTGAAGGTGACTTTGCAGTTCTGTGTCCAGTGGTTTAAACAGCCCTGCCACAATTTGATTGGGATTAAGATGTGAACATACATATTACACACAAACATGCCCTTCAAAATTTGAAAACATAATGAAAACATAATTTTCATTTCTGTCTCCACCTTTAGGATGGAGGACTCCTTATCAACAACCCCACAGCGCTGGCCATCCATGAGTGTAAGTGTCTGTGGCCTAACACGCCCCTGCAGTGTGTGTTGTCTCTGGGAACAGGACGGTATGAAACAGCAGGCAAGAGCAGCACGACTTACACTAGCCTCAAGGCCAAGCTCACCAACGTCATCAGCAGTGCCACAGATACTGAGGGTAGGACCACATAAAATGCTGTTTATATGTATGTGCTTGATGTCCCACACTTTTCATTTATAAACCACAGCTTAGATGCATGCAATCTCAGCAAATGTTCACCGAAATATTAAAATGTAAAGCAAAAGAGAGAATGCAACAAATTCTTGTAACTAGTGTCCATCTTTGATAGCTAAGAGCTCCTCACTCCATCCTTATTTCAGAGGTGCACACCATGCTGGACGCTCTCCTGCCCCCAGACACCTACTTCCGCTTCAACCCCTACATGAGGGAGGACATCCCGCTGAACGAGAGCCGCGCGGAGAAGCTGAACTTCCTCAAGAGCGAGGGAGAGCGCTACCTGGAGCGCAACGAGGCCAAGCTAAAGAAGGCCGCCAGCGTGCTGAGCCAGGAGAAAGGCACCATCCAAAGACTGGCCGAGTGGGCCAAGCTCAAGGCAGACATGTACGAGGGTCTCCCCTTTGTGTCCAAGCTGTAGTCTTTGGCCTGGAAACACTGTGGAGAGAGTTTTTAAGGTAAGAAGACATGGAGAGTAAAAACTCTCATGATCTGACAGATGAACTGTTGAAAAGGGAGCAAACTGGACTCGTTTTTTTTAAGGATCTAGTGGGAGAGCAATTTGGAGCGAAAAACTAAATGATTTGTTCTCATGGTTTGATCATTATCTACCTAACACTAAAAGGACTTTTTGAGAAATGTACTACAATGGTTATTCATTTAAACAAAGGGTAAGTGACGTGGTGATAATTACAAATGCCATGTAATTTGTTGTGTGTGGGACAGAACGTGTCTGATGGAGACAGTTTTCGACACTATGATGAAATCGGTCACTTGACTGATCGAAGAAAGGAAATGTATGTGCACATTCATAAATATATGAATTACAACCTGGCTAAAAGTGCTGTTGACTGAACGAACAGATATGTCGATGTGGCACTGACACACGACCTTATTAAGTAGAATTAATGGTGGTATGATAGTTATTTTGTAAAGAAATGACACTGATGTTCAGTAACTTGAATACTTTAAAAGGTAATTGATACTTGATTGCACAGTGAGAACATTAACATGACTGCCTATTTCTAACACTGTACAGAAGAAAGACCTCATGAACTTTGTACAATGTTCTTAACCGAGAACATGTAAATAGTATTTGAAATAATTATGAATTCTTTGAGTGATCTTGCTTGAATTTAAGAATTAAAAGAAGTACTGCTAATGCTTAATTTTACTCTCCCACGTTGGCGGCCACACTGACACATGTTCCGACACTAATGAGAAAGTATCAGGATGTGTTATTGTTTTTCTCGTGGTACAAAGCATGTTCTCCATTGTGACCAGTTCTGTATGAAGTTATTTGCCTTTAACCCCCTTCAACCCTGAATTCCTCGACTGAGGCTGTTGTTTTCGCACACTTAAAAAAAAAAAAAACAACTGACAACTTTTTACACATTGTGAGAATCCTAATTTCCCTGATTCCTGCATTCTTTATTGGTTAGTGGAATGCGAAAGAAAAAAAGGTCATGAAATAATAAAACTTGATTTTCAAAACCTTGATATAGATTTTTGACCTCCATGTTATTTCTTTTTAAAATTCTACTTATAAAATGAGTCATTTGGGGTTATATGCTACATGCTGTTTGCTGTTAATCGTCTTTATCTGCTTTTCAATGCTGTTGCCACACACACACACACACACCACAAAGAGACCCACAATAGAGTTGTCACAAAGGAACCCTACAGGTCTTCCTTTGATGAATTGTGTTTTTCCCACATTCGCACATGTTGATATTCTGCTTGTATTGTTTTGATCCCTTTGAAAATCCACTGAAATTCCAGTGTCATTCCTCCCAGTCAAACTGTCGTTACCCCGGTCAACTTGAACAATACAGCAGGAGGAGGCATACCTACAAACCTCCACGACAATGACAGACGGCAGAAAGATATCGAATAATCCGTCAAGTGTTTCACTTGACTGATGCCTCACTCCTGGTTTCAAACTGTTGTAACTGGCTTGACTGATAGATTGATGCCCACATATGCCCCTCTACCTACTCCACCATGACAAGCTTCACCCACGTGTCAAAGTCTGATTTATGGCTGTGTTGTCTACCCCTGGCCTTACTCTAGAAGAATAAACAATGATACTGGTGAGACTGACCCTACAAGAGAATCATTTTAAATCTGGTTTTATGGCAGAAAGTTTCTGAGCTGCACTCAGCTTTGTATATTCTGCTGTGCCACATAAAGCAATACATGCATACACAGTTAGATGACTTTTACACAGACTGTGAGTTACAAGCCAAGATGTCCTTTAGTCATAAATGCCTGATTTTGAATAGTCAAATGACTTTCTAAAATATTGCTAGAACTTGCCTTTTTTTCATTTGAGCATTAATTGGCTTTTGCTGGGCTCAGTTCTCTAGTTTTACCACACACCCCTGCTTATTTAGAAACTATTAATGCAGAGGCACGACTGCTGCTGTGAAAGTCCGCTGTCAAACACAGCACAAAACATTATTAAGCCTGTGTGTGTGGAGACTGAGTGTCTGTGACAAGCACAGTCGAGACAGACGAATGAGGTGAACATGAGATTAACACTCTCTGGCGACGTTCAACTTGTTGCCACTTTTTTTGAGTGTGAAAGGCTAAAGTGCCACGGTAAAGTGAAGGTCTGCCAGGCTTTGTTTACAAGAAGGATTGGGAAAGATATATAAAGAGTTCATACCATTGCACTATTAGTTGCTTGTTGAGGCAGGAACAGCCTGCCTCTCTTACTCTTCTTCCTCCTCCTCCTCCTCCTCAAGCACAATTGGATTGTCTGGTTTTTATGGTGTTCCCTAGCAACCGTTATAGCTCCCTTCTCGTTTACAGTCCTCTCAATATAGCCTATGTGTGCCCACGTTTTCCTAAAATTGTCCCTGATGTGACAGAAATGTGTTGTACAGTCGTCCTATTTTATTTTGATGCTAGAAGTGGGTTTGAAATCATATCTAAGTCCGCTATCAATATCTCAGCCTGCCCCTCCCCCCTTTAGTTGGCACATAGTGTTTATTTACCTAACATCAGCCAGGAAAGTGTCATCTTCTTATACAAACAAAAGTGCATCATGCGAGAAGATGTTTGTGCAAGTTGTCATAGTGTGTTTTGTCATGAGTCACTGAGCTGCGGCTGCAAGAAATGTAGAAACAGTTACTCATGTGATCAACATCTGCGAGTTTACTGTATTGCCAGTTGATGAGATTAAACCAACAAATATGTCCCTGAGGCGTTAGGAGAGATAGAAATGAGGAAGAAGGAATTAGTCTTTCAGAGGACAAACTGATCCGAAGAGCTTCTCTTCCGTTTTCTTCCTGTCGTCTTTGTACCTGGGTCACCTCAGGATATTGAGTATGAAGAAGCTCCTGCGTACCAGCGCGTGGAAGCTGCTCGACATGATTGTTTGTCAAGCATGTCACTCTGGCCGAGTTGGGAAGGCTGCTATGTGAACGATAACAGTATGGAAGCAGGTGGCTGGTAGCCGTCAAAAGAAACATTGTCATACCATAATATATCCTGACCCGCATAAACTGGTTTTAAAGTACACAGTTCACCCACAGAAGGTTTTAAAGTAGATCCTTGTAATGTAAAACAATACTGAAATGTGCTGACTGTTTCGTCTTGCAGATCATTTTAGCAGAAATATAATTGAAAATTACTAAATAATTAGCTCCAGCTTGTTATTTGTTTTCATACGATGTGTTGGACTTACGGAACAGAAAGAGAAAATGAAAATAAGTTGAAGGTGAATATTGGAGTATTTCACACTCTACAGTGGCATGTCTGTAATGTCACACTGTTTAAAAAAAGAGAAAAGAAAAAAAAAGACAAAACTCCTCCTCATTGAAAAGAAACTGGCAGAAGGCTTTACACACTGCTGTGGTTCTCTGCAGACCTCTGCCAGTCGGTTAGAGCGGGGGACACACCTGCGCACACACACACACACACATCCTATTTGTCCAACAGCCGTGTATGAAAAACAACGCTGTATAGTGTGAACGCAGTCGTCTAGGTCAACATTTACACATGTCAAAAGATCCTCTTATTATGTTTTCTGAGGTACGCATGTGGAAAGAAGTTATGCGCTTAATTCAGCGAACTGGAGCAGAACTTTGTTGTTGTACAGACACAACAGCGCATTTTTTTAATCTCATGTTAAATTATGTTTTGTGAGAGGAGCTCCATTTCTATAACTCCACTTTGTTTTGGGTCCAGGATTTCCCCAGGACTTACAGTTATCACTAAGTAGCAACACGACATGACTCACCTATGAATGCTAAAGCCCTTCGGCCTGGATAAATGTTACATGCATTTCTCACCTGAAAAAACTGTGCATGTATACCCAGTCCCCCTCCCCCTCCACGGTGCTGATGACCTGAACATGACTTATGGTCAATGTGAATAAGCCGTGGCAGTAAAAGCCCATTTACACTTTTTTGAAGAGAGAGTGAAAGAGAAACCGTGTGGACATTATTGGTTTTGATGTGTTTAAGACATGCCTGGGCTGTGGGGTCCACACACACACACACACACACACAGCTGTTCTTTGACTTCTGTAGTTCCATAATGTGATGTGGACCGGTGAGTCAGTAACGATAATGTTAAGTGCAGTGGGGCGTTTGACACCAGAGTGGCCTGAGTCTCCATGGGCCACCTGTTCTGTGGTGCTGGCAGAGAAACACCTGTGTCTGACATGAGAAACCTCTAAAATCAGGATATAAAAAAATAATAATAACTGAACTGAGGTATTTCATGCCTTTATTGTGAGAGAGAGCTATAGTGTCGTGCTACCAATGTCTGAAAATTCTCCTTTGCCAGTAAATGTCCTGCATTTGAAACCTTAAAGTATTATAAGCAAAATGTACTTTCAAGTGGCATCTTTTCACCGGACAGAAAGGCCTTGTAAAGTGCCTGGAAATTAAAGCTGTTAGACAAACATATTGGAGTCCAAGAGTACATTTTCCTGTACTAGAGCAGAGTATGAATTAGCCTCAAATGGAAATATATGTAATTACACCTCTGCTGAGTTGGACCTGAAGGGACGCTGCAGCTTCCTGCCAGCAAGGCCATAAGGGTGCACCAGACATGTGGATAATCCTATCATGTAGCATTAAAACTACCCCAAATGTTCATCAGAACACTGGAAGAGACAGTAATTAAATTTCTAAAACTATAATATTCTAAATATATATTATAAAAAATACAAAGATTATCCTGTTATCCAAATTAGGCAAAAAAACAGGAAGAAAACCATTTAATTCTCTGATAAACACAAAGATAGGCATACTATAGGAGGCACCACAAACATACAAGGTTATGAGTGACTTTTTTAAAAAAAAAATGGGAACGATGGGATATAATAAGATTCTTGATTGTCATTGTACAGAACATACAACGAAATTGAGATTAAAAACCACATTGCACATAGATATTCATAGATTATAAATTATCACACGTTAGTGGGGTGTACTTTCAGTTTGGAGTTTAGCATGGTGATGGCTTTAGGATTAAACTGTTCGAGTGTCTTGTGGTGCCTATTTTAATGCATCTGTAGCGTTTTTAACACCACTCTGCGGGGTTATTGTGCATTTTACACATATCTGTCTGCAGGTCCCACTGCTGCCGCTCATTAAAACGGGGTCGCTGCAGTTTTTTTTTTTTTTTTTATCTCTTTCTTTCTGCACCGGATTGGCAGCGACCCACTGATAATGCAATGAAAACAAAGAGGTCTCACTCTGATATATTTTCCAGCCACCACAAGTGACATATTGTGTCGACATAGATTTTGTGAAAAGAACAAAAAATGATTTGAACTGGGAATGTACAGGCCTATATATGCATCGCTAGATTCATTTACACCATATAAAGCATATAGTTCGAATGTGATAATATCAAGACAAACAAGAGCATTTTAACGACGTCCACTCATGCCCGATCGGTCTGGAAAGTGTGTCGAGGTTCTTTTTTTTCGCCAACGAGTGAGTTGCTCTTTCGAAAGCGTAGACGATCTTTGTCGCTGCTGGTTCTGACAGCGGCGGGGGAGCTGGTGAGGAGAGCGGCGGATGCGTGTGGACCACAGCTTGCTGCTGCAGCGGCTGAGAGGGGGGACGGACACACTGGCCGGGCACGGTCCGTCAGACACACTCTCTCTCTCTCTCTCTCTCTCTCTCTCTCACACACACACGCCTCATCATTTTCTACAGCATCAACACACTCTCCGGCGGGGGAGGAAACAGGAGCCGGTTAGCAGCGGACGGTGAGTTTGAACATTTTTCTTTTTTTTTTTTTCCTTTTGAGGGTGAGGATTGCATTTGTTCCTCTGTTGTCTTCCCTATCATTATGATGGCATTAATGGTGCAGTGAATATATTCCAAGCCGTTGCCTTTTCAGCCGCCACAGTATCCCGGTAATGCTGTTTGACTAGATGAACAGGTGCAAATACAGCAACGTAACATGGAGGCGCAGCTGACGCTGATTATCGCGTTTTTAAAATCAGGATTCTGCTGATCATCAAAGACGGAAAAAGCAGCGCACTGCATGCTCTGCATAACCAGAGGGAGGGAGAAGCGATGTGTTGATGGGATGTTGTGTTGAATGGAAGCGGCGGTCGCAGCAGCAGCAGCAGCAGCAGCAGCAGCAGGGTTTGTGCTTATTGTTGCTGCTGCCGGCCGGTGCGGACAGGCCGCGCAGCGTTCAGAGGATTATTTGATGTCTGCCAGAGATGCTGCCAGATGTAGCTCCCCTCCTCTGGCTGTCAGTTCAAGTGACTTCAAGGCAGGCGGCAAAACCTCTCCGGCCTTGTTTTCATTTATTAGACTTAAGAGGTAGAAATAGGAACAACGGCCTCCAGTGCTTTCATTATTGATTAACGTTTTTCATTGATTCTTCCGTAAAGGGTTCCATGAAGGAAGGTTTTTGTGGCGGTTTCTCCTTAAAATGTTGCCCACCGGTCAACAGTTTGCTGTTTTTCAGAGAGGAAAAGATGAAAGCATGTCTCAAAATGCGAAGACAGACACGAGTGGAAAGCATCCTTTAGATCCACTTGACAGTTTGAGTTGATTGGTTACAGTCATTCAAACAAGATGATTCGTTTGCATTTGCAGTCATTGTCAGTGCTGAAGTCACTATTCAATTAAATGATTAATCAGTCAGTCAAATGACAAAAATAACAAATTTGATCATGAATTAATAATTGGGTTTTAAAGCAAATGCGTTCTCTGGTTTTGATTTCCCTTGTGAAATGGACAGTTTTGCTATTTTCAGAGACATCACAGACTAAATGATGAATCAGTTACAAGTCGTGGGTTGAAGCCCGTGTGAAGATATGGATTTCTGTAAGCTGTATATGCTGATATGGATGTGACAGAGCATAAACAGACTGTGTGGTTGTATTTGATGTGATGCCAAGGTAGAATGTGGTCTTTTTGCGTGTGAAGGAATACAGAGGGTCATCCAGTCCTGTAAATGTCCCTGTTGTCTTTCTAAACACTCTTGCTACATAACCGTCTGAAGGCATCTGTTATTGCTTCCACACAGATATATGCATCTGTTGCTTAGTGGTAGAGAATCGATAACAAGCAGGTTATTGGTTGTGCGTGTCATTGTGTTGCAAAGATGTGTTTGTTGGATTGGCTATGTAACAAATGCTTGGTAATACTGTTCTGTAGGCACACAGAATGTGACCAGTGGGCATCACACCTGAATTAATGTGTGTGAGTAGGAAGACTCCCACAGTCTGACAGTATGGACTTATTTTATGCAGTGTCAATGATTGCTGGCAGTAACATGTTGTGGTGTGTTCACTTCGACCCACTTCGGTCCATTCTTGGCTTTTCACTCCTACGGTATGTGATCAGTCTTCAAGCTTTCTATTCAGTCAGTAGATGTAATCGGCTGCAGCGAACTGGAAGCCTTCTGTTGTTTTGTGCAAACCTGAAGCTGCTCTGAAGTGCTAATATCAGCCTGTTAACCTACATTTTGGAAAGTTCCAGTCAGCACTTCGTACTGTATTTCTTGCATTCAGGAACATGGAGAGAGTGGAGACAAGGCTCCCTCTGATTTCTATTTTTTTTTACTCACTCAAAAACTCTCACTTTTATGTGAAGACCTCCTGAGAATCAGTCCCTGCACTAATATACCACGGGCAAATATCAGAGCCTTCTGCTCGACTGCGTAGATTTACTCAGCAGTCGTTTCACGGTGGTGCTTTGCAACAGTGAAACTCCACAATAGAACGGGCCCTTTTTTCACAGTAGACATTTTGATATGTCATAGTGTGAGCCCAAGTATAAATAATGAAATCAAATTATGGCTGAATTCCATTGAGACACTTTGAAAAGAAAACAACCAAATGCTTCAAATGACTCTTTCTGCAGGATACTGAACATCTGGTTTCTTAAAGTGATCATTTTGTCAAGCACTTAGAAAAAGCCATCATTTATGTGGCCTGTTGATCGGTTCTGAAAATGAAACATAAGCTACCATGCATTGCTGTGGCATGTCATGGCATGTCAGGTATTGTGTGTTGGTACCACCATCACTTTGGCAAGAGGCGTGACTTCAGTGTTCTGTGCGGCAGCTCCCAGGGCAGCGCTGAGCACATAACTCACGGTGTCATCGTCACTCTCCCGCTCTCCCATTTATCCACGGCCCATTAGACACAAGTCAGGTGATGGAGCTTATGGTGCCGCTGTCGCCTTAAGTGATGACGCTGTTTTGGTTTTTTTTTTTCATTTTATTTTTTTAAGACGAGAGTGATGCATAATGTTTTCAGTGCTGTTCGGGGATCAGAGTTTCGTTTCACTCAGGTGAGATGGAAACTGTGATATGTTACAAAACCAGTTTTAGTTGCCGCTGATTTTTGATTGTGGACTTGGCAGTTTGAGCCCATGTTTTCTCAGGAGTGTGTCACTCCATACAGATAGCAGATAAACAGAATAAATCTATGGTCTTTTAACTAAACTAATTACCCATTGGCCTGAAAGCAATTTTCAGCTTTGGTGTTCGCTGTTTTTTTGATTAACTGATGAATGGTTTGGTCTAGTAAATTTGAGGAAACAGCATTAAATGTCACAATTTCCTGATGCCTGATTTGACGCCTTCAGATTGCTTCTTGAAAATCCAAAGATATTCAGTTTACAATTATATGAAACAGAAAAAAAAGTGAAAATCCTTGCATTTTAGAAGCTGGAATCAGAGAAGGTTTGGTGATTCTTATTCATGCAAAAATGATAAATCCATTATGATAATAGTTCCCAGTTCATTTCTATGGCATGATTAATCAGACAATCCTAATCATCATCTAATCAGACAGTCAGCGAAATGTCAAAAAGTAGTGACAAAGTTGTGCAAAACCAAAAAACTAGTAAATTTACTTTGATGTTAAATAGAGAGAAACAAAAGAAGAACCTGGAACCACAAATACTTATTTTTCTGGATTAAACAGCTTAGGCTTTCAAATTTTGAAAACAAATCTCCTGTTGACAAACTTTTAAGTTAACTGACAAATTACCTGCTTAGGACAGGATAGCAACTGCCTGGAAAAAAAACCCACTGCGTATTAGCATCACTGTTGGTTCATATGTATGATTTTCTTATTGGCTTGTAATCCATGCTGTCCCTGATGTACTGAGGAATCGCTGCGTGAAAAAACTGTTTGCACATTTGCCTTTTCCAGTTGCATAAGTTGTCACTTATTGTTTGTGTTTTTCTGATTATGCATACCATGCTGCAGTCAGTCCCACACCTCCTTCAGGCACTGCCAGTGGCTTCTTTTTTTCCCTCCCCGGAGGTTGCTAAGCTCACTCCCTACATGAACAACCACCAACGAAGTGTGCAGGTGCACATGTTAATGAAGTCATAACAGGAGCATCATGGGTTTTTGTGGATTTACAAATTTGCTCTACGGTCTATGAGACCTCCAGGAAGCTGCAGTCAAATGAATACAATTAGCATCATAGAGTCTTCTGTATGTGTTGGGTTAATAGCATCAGCACCCTGCGGCGATGATGGTGGGTTAGGGGCCCCCGCACACACACACACACACACACACACACACACCCCCTTGTTGCACCCCCTACACCCTCGACTTACAGCTGGACATGTTTGGGTGGCTGTTTTCATTAAGGGACCGGGACACATTAAATTAGCTTGACTGGCTGAAGATTGATGAATTGGAAAATCCGGAGTGGTTAAAGCTGGCCTGGAGTGAAACATGCTGCTGTTGTTCTCCCTGCTCTCCATACAAGACAGATGGTTTTTGCTCTCGTGGTGTTTTGCCCTTTTAGGAAGATGATGTTGTTGCTGGGAGATGGTGAGAGACCCACTTTTATTTTTGCACAATGAAGGAGTTGTGCACAGATGACCTTGAGTTTAGCATGAGAGTTAAAAGTCAGATATATAAGAGAACCAATTAGGTGATCACATCTAAGGACGTGCTTTGTAAAACGCCAAACTTAAGATGAAATGGTTACTTGGTTAATCAGTTAGTAGACTGACAGTAAATTAACATGCAACTATTCTGTTGATTGTTTGAATCATTTTTCAAGCAAAATCTCCATTCTGAGGATATGAGTACATGACAGGAACTGAAGGGGAAAGAAGTAAAGGAAGGGAAAAGGTGGAGAGGTGAAGAGAGAAAAGAAATGAAGGGAAAAAGCAAGGAGTGAGGAGAAAAATACAGTATTGCGGAGAACAGTGAGGAGTAGACCCATGGAATGACTTAGCAAAAGGAAATGAGCTGTAGTGAGAAGAAGAAGAAGAAGAAGAAGAATAGAGAGGAGCGACATGCAGCTGCAATCACCAGCTGTGCCTGGGCGCATCTGAAATAGAGCAAGAGACTTGAGATTAATAGAAGGAGACACTATGTACTACTCTCTCACACACACACACACACACACTCATGCTACAGTATTATACATACATGTACACACGCACATGATTAAATATGCTTAAAAAGTTAAGTAATTCTACTTCATTTCACCTTTTTAGCGTCAGATCAGTCATCGGTTGGTTTGACTCTGCTTGTAGGCCGCAGTTGAGCTGTTTGTGTGGATCAGGTGGGCAACAGATGGGAGAGTGGGTGAAAGCAGAGGAGTTGCCAGACTGGTAGTAGCTATCGCTTGCTGAGTGTAGAAACATATCAGCATATCTGTCTCAACGGCTGATTTAATTTTACATACTGCGCCATATGCAGGCAAATTTGTTATTTGTTTTTCACTGCTGAGACTGAGACAATCTGAGACTGATTGTTAACTGTTAGAGTCATGAAAAATCCATTCATAGCTTCACAAGTTCAGATCATTTTGTTTAAAAGTGGCTACTTTGTTTTTGGATTTTTGAAAGGGAGTACACAAGAAAAGGCATTTTAAAGCCATTCTAATTTTTCCAGTTTCGCTTTCCTTGATGTTGTCATTTAACCTTGTTAAAATGGAGAAGGATAAACTGATCATAATCCTAATATGAGAGAGAATATGAGGTTTTGGCACTTTGGAGGAGAAAAAATGTCATATAAACTTATGTCAAAAGGCGTATGGTCATGTATACAGTATGAACCAGTGTTCAGGGAAACAAAGGAGGAATGTTCAAATCCCAGTAGTGGGAGCTTAATTCACTGTACAGTAGGCTTATAAATAATATTACCCTCCATCCACCAGAATCTTTGTCACAGCTCTAAAATGATTAGTAAGGATTTAGGTCAAAGAAGCCATTAAAGGGCTCCTCTTATCACACCAAACATCCAATTGGTTCAAGGCACCAGCATCACATGACGGGTGTGAACCAACCAGCCTTAACAATGATGAAAGATGTTTATGCAGGGCATAATTGAATGTGTCAGCTATGGCTGATTCCTTTGGCTTCTTTTCTCATAGGTAGATGTCTTCCTGCTGCCAGCCATGAAGAGAGATTAGTTTGATGGGGGATTTATCTTAGAGCCTTTACACATGATTTGTAGAGTGTGTAATAAGGAATTGCTTTGTAAAGGTATTTCTCTGGCCCGAAGCAGACTTTGTTCATACCACACCTGTACAGGGCCCCGTCAGCGTGTCAAGACTGGTCTCATTTCTGGTGTCATTTCCTATACCTGAGGTCATATTTTTGTCTACAGAATGCACTTATGGCATCTTTTGTGTATTGATGTGTAGTCTGAACAGATGAGTTTTCAGGTGCCATGCAAGGTGTGTTGTGTTTTTTGCTGTCGTCACGTGAATGGAAAGGGGCTGAGCCATTTGCAGCCCACACCAGAACCGAAACTGCCCTTTGGCAAAGGTCCACACATATCCTCCTGATGTTTTGAAGAAGGAATCTGCATGAGTTGGTTGTTGCAGCAATGTTTGCAGTAAACAACTGGTGGTCATCTATTGTCACACCCAGGGTGGACACCACTGAGTTCTCAGCGTTAATGGAGAATTCATGGACTGGCAATATGTTCTCATCACATACAGATACTTTGTCGGGCCTTTGTGTGCCTCATCCAGATGCAATTTGGTTACGTTTAGGAGTGTTTGATTTTTACATTGGACGCAAATGTATACAAACTCCTCTCCTGTTGTCTTGTCAGATGAGTTTCCATTGGAGGTACATTAAAGCTTCTCATCCAGACGCACAAAGGTACCTTTTGTATAAGGAATATGTAAGGGATGTGCCAAAAAAGCTGTATTTGACATGCTGGGAATGCGACTGGACTCGGACTGGAGACATGACTGTAAGGAAGAGCATTTTCTTGTTTGAGCTTCAGGCAGAGCGCGGACATCCACTGAGAGATGTCAGCCAGACATACAGAGAGTCATGTTTTCACCTTGGTTACAGACAGCGGAAAATACTGAATAAATTGAGATTCATATGCATTACTAGTGCCTTGGTGTAAAGAGGAAAATACTTTTAGGGGAACTCCTAGTAGTAAGTTGAAAATAAGCACTTTGAGTGTGGCCTTGGCTGTTCAGGGGATGCTTTATATTGAGCATCTGCTCATCATCAATATGTGTATGGTGTGGGAAAAGTGGCTCCAGTTCAGTGCTGCCTGGCATGTGTCCCTGATCCTACGTGTCTGACCCCAGAGAGGCCTTTCTGAGGCCAGCCCGCCTTCAATAAGTGCCCTCTGGTCGTCCTGAAAGAATGTCATTGTACAAAAAGATAAACTGTCCAGCGAGTAGATGAAGAAGACAGAGAACAGAAGTAGTTCTCTGTGTAGAAAAGTCATCCATCATCTTAAGATGTGTCTGTTAACTGTTAAACCAATTAAAAGAGGACAGATCCTCATGTTTATGAGCCTTGAAGAGCAGTATAAGCTCAGTCTTATTAAATGGGTTTTGTTTGTTCCCACTTTTCTTTTCATTTCAGCTGTACATTTCACATGCTCACAGGCCCACTATGTGCATTGCAGGGCAAATGGAAACCCCCATGTGACACACACACACATTTCAAGTATTTTGATTGCAACAAGAACACATACTCTTCACATTTTATCCATGTAGTCCAGGCTGTGGGTACAAGTGACTTACTGTAAGAATAACTCATTTTCTGTTTGCTCTTGCTCAGCATCATTTGATGCTTTTGGATGTCGTCCCATAAAACATCACTGATAATGCCCCACCCTGTCACTCTACTCTGTCCTCTCTGTCTCTGTCACCCCTAAAACTGCCGAGCTGTCTGGTTTTTGGGCTGCCAGATAATCTGCATTGTCCTCTCAGAGCCATGCTGCTTTACTCACCTTGCCTTAATGCACCCTGATGTAATGCATCCATGGCTGTGTGTGTGTGTGTGTAGCCGTTCAGCTTAATACAGTTTATTACATCCTCTGTGGCCAGTATTGATTAAAAGGAGAAACAGACTGAACCTTTTCTACCAAATCAGTTACTGTCTCTGCTCTCCTGATCGCTATTTTCTCGGGTAGCGATAACCGTGATGTCCCTGCATGATGATACTCACACAGCTAGATTGAACACTTGGCCCTACCTGTACAGAGGGAGTACATATGCAGAGATGTAAGACTATCTCATGTACATTCACTTAAAAACAAAACAGGACTTAATGACCTTAACCATTATCTTGTTAAGCAAACTATAAAAAGATAGCTCTGTCTTCACTCGTGTCCCATGAAGATCCAGTGTTGTATGTAGGGATGAAACATTATGTGCTGTGTGTGCAGCTGTTATCTTTTGGTCAAAAATAGGAAGCAGGGACCCAATTAATTTGGCAATTTGTAATGCAAAATTAACTCTCTAACAGATGATTTTCTGCTTAACCTTTATTTTAAATCATAGAACAGTTTCCCCACAGCTTTTTGCACTAGTACACATATAATTAACAATTTTAATGACTTGGCTGGGGGCCAGGAGCTATGGTTTTGTTTTGCAGATGAATGTCTAAGATGTCTCTTTTTTTTCCCTTTGTGTGGAAAGGCATGGCAACAAATGAAATGGTCCATACTTTTTTGAACACATATTATAATATTCTCGGTAGATCACATTTAACAAGAAGTCTTTAAACTCACATAAACCTAAAAATTAGGGTACTTGGACACAGGGCACGCCGACTTATTAGTATTTTAGCCTGTAACGCTGACACATGGCGGACAAGTTAGCTAACTGTGGCTTTGGCATCCAGCAGATTTGTAGCAGCAGTAGCCTTCATTGAGGAGGGCTGCACTCGGCCCTGCACTACGCCTGTTTGCCAAGCTTCTTTTTTTTTTTTTTTTTTTTTGTCGCCAGTGTCCTCCCAGCATTTTCCCACCATATGCACACTGCTGGTATTGACCCTCAACCCATTCCATCTCTCCTCTACTTTCCATCCTGATCCATGACTCACAAAGCCTGTTTAACCTTTACCCAGCAAAATGCAGGCCAGCGCTCGTTCGCTACTCGCTAAAGGCATTCCACGTTTGTCTCTATGACATACCTTTAAACCCTCGGATTATTTTGACTGGTAAAACAACCATACAAATATAGTTGAAGTGAGGAAGGGAAGACCGGGGTACTGTAATGTCTCGGCGTGTCCTTTCTAAAGCACAGGAAACCCTTTCACTTTGTTACTTATTCATTCAAGCCAAGTCATCCATTACAGCTATGCGATATATTACCTGCAAGATATTCAGTCTACAAAAGGCCCATTAAAGAGTGGAAGAGCAGCTACTTTTCTAAAATGGGTATCACATACTTTTCCCACGGTGGTCTCCTCAGTGTGCACATTCACATTGCCAGCTAACACAAGCTATCAGGTGTTCAGGGTGTGTCCCTGAACCGTTGGATCACATGAACTGTCACTTGTCTGGCCAGCGATGATATAGTTCTTACTGTCATTCTCTCTGGTATTGTCCTTGCTGGACTTGTGTGTTCCTTAAACAGCAGTATGTGACAGATACAGCCTGTCATTTCTTTTACGATATTTTAATGGTGTTGAATATACCACAGCTTGAAAGCAGTTCTGATGCATGCTTGTGTCTCTCAAACTCTCTCTTTATCCTCCTGTCCTCAGAAATAGATGGTTTTAGGAAATACGTGAGTGATGTGTATCTGCCTCACATCAAAAAGAATATAAGATGCATCAAAGATATTATAACCAGGAAGTTGCTAACAATGTAGGCCATCATTCACTTCATAAATGTTGGAGAAGCTTGCTCTCACAACATTTATGATGGATTTTATGCATGAAATAATTTCATGGAGAAACAGCTGAGAGCAGGTTAGAGTTCCCAGAATTCCCAAATTTTAGTGCCTCCAGTTCCCTGAACATGAATATGTGCTGCTTTTATTGCCATTATACAATATTAAATTAAATATTTAGGGAATTGGACTGTCAGGCAAAACAAGTGATATTAATAAGCCATGTTGGGTTTTTTATTTTCTTTCTTCCATTTTCAGGTGTTTCATTGAATCAAATGATCAGCAGAGAAAATGATAAATTTGAATGAGAATGTGTAGTTGTAGCCCAATTGTTCAGTGATGGTGTCATCTTATTAGTCTTTAATAATGCAGTTTACCTGTGTTTGGCATGCTATATGATATTTGAGCATTTTTTTGTAGCATATGAAAATAAATGTAGGAGGATTCAGGTAACAACTATAAAGCCACCTATTGTGCATCATGGAATGTTTTCTTAATACAACACCTGAAAATGTCTTAAATAAACTGGGCCCATGTGATTTGTGTTTGAGCAGTTCACATCCTCTCACATTTATGCAAAAATATCTTTATCTTTTTGCTAAGAAGCAATTCCACTGCTTTGGTGCATCAAAGCCAGGACACAAAATACTACACTGAGTGATGAATTATTGAGTGCTTTGCCACCCTTGTCACTCGCACTCATTCCTCTGTGTAACAGGGGCGAATTTGTGATGACCGGGGATGTGCTGCCCTTGTTCTGCTAGAGAAATGAGAGTGGGATATGGTCTCTGTCAGGTTTAGGATTTGTTTCTGTTTGTTTTCTATGTTGTCCATTTCCTTTTCCTCTCAACCTTTTTGTGATTTGGAATATACTGGCTTTTCGCTTTTCTCACCTTCGATCCGCACTGGAGCATTCACATTAACACACTGATTCATAGTGTGTATCAGGTATCACCAATCCATAAGTGTCAGCATGTGAGGTTGTATTGACACCCGGATTATTGATCCTGGAATGAGGACCAGGGGGACCTGGAGGACATTGGTGTAGCTGAAAGCAGAAGCTCCCTGTTTTTAAGACAGCTGTGTGATCCTTCACAAGCTCATTAACACAGGCTGGCTGGAGTAGAGTGGGTTAACTTGGATAAACAGATGGGCATTTTGTTAGAACCTCCTCAAGCCAGAAGAGGGGAGATTCTCACTACAGTCAAATGATTTCCATGGTTAGTCATGTTTTAATATGCAAGGGACACAGAGCTGCTGTCCTTCTCAATAATACACCCTTTCATCTTTTGACAAAGATGGAAAGCATAATTGACCGAACTGTAAACAAAATAAGTGAGACAATAAAGATTCATTTTTTACAGCTCTGCTAAGGTCATAATATAAATGTTTATCAAATGAGGCATTACCTTCAATAGGCTAGTAAACATAGAGGACGCAGTTGCACAGATAGGGTTGTAGACTGGCCCTATGTAAAGCCCGGGCTGCTGTGCTGCGAGGTATACTCATTAGCTCAGACAGCATCTGTTTTTAGAGTGCCAAAGTGCTGACTGGGGTCTTTGTATAGAGATAGCTGCAGCCTCTCTTTTATAGCTGGGTCTGTGCTGTCTAGCCTGCCATGAGCTCAGCGCCACTGGTCAACAAGGCTGTAGAGCCCTGTGGGCAGCAGTGAATTGTTTGTCTCTCAGTGTGTGTGTGTGTGCAGTCAGAGATTGAATGATAGCAAACTGCGAGGGTCTGCTACTTTTGTGGGTCCACTACTGTGCCTGACTCTACATGTATTTGTGAAGTTTTCCCATGTTCCCATCCTGGCACAGATTTTGGCATTTGCATCTGTTTTAAAGATAAATTGTCAGATAAGACCTGCAGTCACTCAGGCTAGTGCTCAGGTCTCAAAGTGGAAGGAAAACCTTTTTGAGGTCACCTTAATTGAATTCAGTTTAGTCTCACTTATCCTGCAGGTCTGGACCTGACTTAAAAACAAGATGTTTTTTCTGTATTTGTCATCTGTGTTCCTGTTCCTGAGATTATTTATGAGGCATATTAGCATTATGGCAGCAGCTAGAAGGATATGAACCAATTACTCTTGCCTTTTGCTGTAATAAACCTGCACGATCTATGGAAAAAGAATATAAACGAGGTCACGATGATGTTTTGGAGTCTACTGTCTGGAGAAGAAGGGAAGAGGTTTTGTTCATCGTAATTTAAGAAACAGATTGGGGGTGTGAAAGAAACAGCAATTTCTCCAAAACAAGTGTAAGGAGAGATATAGTCAGCCCTCTTCAGTTTCAAGATTGAAGTCAAATATTGAGGTTATTGGGATGCACACACAGCTTTTTCTCAGTGAATTGTGTATGTATCAAACTAGCATAAGAGTTTTTATCCAAACGGTTTTAACAGCAATGTTAAAGTATTGTGAATCTATAAGCCTTTTGGGCTGGTAAAGCTGATGTAGTGGGGGATTTGACTGCAGGTCAATGCAGTGTCATTGTAAATTTGTTTAATTCAAAATCAGGACCAAAAGGTGGGAAGCAAATAAAGTAGGTTTTTGTCTGTGGCTTCATGCATATGTATGTGTGAATCCATGTGTGCGAAGTGCAATATATAGCTTCATGTGTGTCCAGTTCATGCTACAGCGATCCTGCACTCCACAGCAAGGAAGCAACGACATCACTCCATTACTGGACCATGACAGCATCCAAATAAGTCCAACCAAGCTCTTTTATTATTTCGCTGCTCGGGCGAAGTCGTGAATCATGGCTGTCATGTAATTCAGGCTGGCACCAAGAAACATTTGCACGTGGCTTCCGTTTGCTTTTAAAGGCTTCTTTTGTTAGCAAATGAAGTTGCATGAACAAAGTCGAGGGCTACAGAGGAGAAAGCCGTGCGGTGGGCTATTGAGTGTTTATTCAACTTCAAGTGCCATAAACAAATGCAGCACTTAAAAATGCAAAAGCAGGGCACACAAGTACGTCCATTCAGCTAACACGAGAGCCCTGGCAAAGGCCTAATGCTGCTGCTCACAGCTCTGTTGTGTCTGCGTGTGGCCTCAAGTCCTTTCTTCACAAGAGGATTGCTAATGTCAACTCTTAACCGGTCTGGTGAAGTGTATATTTTGAGCTTTCACATTCAATCTAGTTGAACTGGTGAGTGGAGTATAATTAGTCACTTTGTGTTAGTCATGAATACACACGCACACACACTATCACATCTCCAATCAGGCACATGCTACATGTTAGCATTTCACTGCTCACACTGTTACCATATGGTGTCAAATTTTTCATACTGTCCCATCTGAAAGATTGAGCACTTTTAACAATGATGCTATCACTGATGCCGCTCTCCTACAAAATACATTTATATAGCCTGCTACTAAATTTGTTTGCCTACTACCGTACATTTTGGAGAAAATCAAACTGTTACGTGCCATTTTTTTCTTTTTTTTTATAGTCTTGCAAGTGTGACACTTTTGTGTTACAATTTTTGTATCCATGTGAAGCACAGGACTTCGACACTGGAAACTGGAATTAATGCCAGGTGCAGGCTACTAAAACACGTTTTATTGTATAGATATGTTTGGAGGAACCAGGGGTTAAATTTAGCACCTTTACAATTGTTCCGGTTGGCAAAGAAGTCCCTTAGTGAGTGAGTGAGTTTGCAGGACTGCCCATGGCTGACTGCTACTTGAATCGATTATATAGATGAGATAACACCAACTGCTCCGTGAGGCTGTACATAGACACATATTTTCAGCATGTGTAAGTGCTCACGATGACCACGGTGATATGCTGATAAGAAAGTATAATGTTTACGATGTTCTCCGTTTTATTTTTGGCATGCTAACGTTCCAGCAGTACAGCACATCAAAAACTTATCACAGAGCAATGACTTTTCAGTAAGATGCTTTAATAATAAATCATTTCAAACAGAGGCTCTGGCTTAGAGCCTCCCATTAACCATTTAGCTGCTTGGCCTGTGATGTAGAGGGTTCATATAAATACATAAATACGTAATACATCACATAAATACGCACAAAATCCCTGAGGGAGGCATACTTGTAAATGGAAAGCAAAATGAAACACCAGTCCTCAGTTTCTTGATATTCTCTAAAAACAGTGAATTCAGTAACGTCGTCTCTTGCCATCGCTCATCTCCAATTTTGATCTTCCTGCAGAGAGTCTTGCATCACACAGTTGATATACCAATGACACAGCTGTGCTTTGTTTGTGGGAAACTAGCATAGGAGTGAGAAGTATCTGAGCGACAAGCTGGCGTCGCTCAACATGCAGTGGCTTTGTTGATCCATTGCAAAAAATAAAAAGAGTGATATCCCATTTACAGTAATCTCACTTGGTTACAGCTACATTGCCAAACAGAATGTAGCGAGTGTATATATCTCCACTTCACTGTCACAGTAAGCTGTTGTGTGTGTGTCTGAGCAGGCTTTGTGTTCGCTCGTCGCGTCCTTATCACAGCTTTAAGCCTGAGAACAAGGTCTTTGAGTGAGGAGTCCTAAATTAATGAGATCGCGTAGAGAAATCCCTCTTCGCTGGCGTTACTAATATTAGGAGGCCTCAATCCTGTGTTCCTTTTCCTCCTCTGCCTTTCACTGTGTTAGGTGGAAGTTAGTCAATATTAGATGTCTCCCAGGCATCCTATAGACAATCTGCTGTTTGCCCTCCCTTGTCAACAGCCTCTTTGTTCTTCATACTCTCATTTCCAGGTTCTCATTGCTCACCACTCATTTTCACTCTCATCCGTCTCCTTCTTTGTCTTTCCCTTGCCTCCCTTTTGTGTTGTTCCTTTAGATGAGATGGTCTCTAGGGTGCTGGCTGCATGGGCATTTTTTTCCCCTGTACGTGTTTCTGCCACTGTCATGTCAGTGATGGCCAAGATCTGCTTTTTCTAGGTGTTATTCTGCTTGACTCTCTCTCCATGGCGACACTTACAGTTACAGCCTCTCAGATCTTGACGGATCTGACTTCTTTAGCAATGTCGGCTACCATCAGATCTTCATATGAAAGACTGTTTCATGTAGAAAAATCACTTAGGGGTTGATATTAATAGGACTCAGCCAGCTTGTCTTTGCATTTCTCACATCAAAACACGTTTCATCATGATGATTAAATTAGCATTAAGTGTAATGTTTACATTAACGCTTGATTATGGCAGTAAGTCATGACACAGTGGCCCCCCTGAGATGCTTTATATTCTGCTTTTGGCCAGTCTCCTGATTTACAAGATAAGTAACAAGATTTTCAAGCCTCTTAAAATATTATTCACATGGCCTTGTATATTAACATCGTAATTACTCGCGATAATCATTCTTTCAGTGTTTGACCCTATGTAACTAATGAAGGGCAAAATCCATAGTCCTCTTTTTATGTAAAATGTTATGTTGTGAAGCTTAAGCAGCCTGAATTAGATTTTTGAGGATATTCAAAAGTTAGGCTTTTAATACAAAAACTCCCCCTTCTGTCTGTCCAGACAGTGTTTCCCTAATTTTAATATTTACACCCATGCTTTTCTTGTTGTCAGAATGTCTTGATAAATAGCTATTGTCAGTGTA
Organism: Scatophagus argus; assembly: GCF_020382885.2. NCBI lineage: Eukaryota > Metazoa > Chordata > Actinopteri > Scatophagidae > Scatophagus > Scatophagus argus. Next base: position 9,610,813 of record NC_058514.1, on the reverse strand, counting down.
ACATACAGAATTTCTGTAATACAAAAGGAGATAACCACTTACTCTCATATAAATTCAAACAGTGCCTCATTGAATGGGATTGTGTCCTGTCCTCACACTGACTGTCAGACAGGTCTTTTTTGTATATACAGCAGTCTATGTTTGCCTTAAATGAGGTTTTCAAATTCTCACAGCATCACCCTTGGAGGCACCCCCTTCACACACACACACAGCCTGCTGAAATCCTACATTAACATAGAAATCAAACTCAGTGGCAGACCTCTCTCCAGCTCTGTAACTGATTTAATGGACACACGGCGAGGTGTTTCATCTGCACTGATGGTGGCTGAACTACTCATCTTTTTTCAATCAGCTTACAAATCTTTTTCTATAAATTCTATCATCTGTTTCTTCTTCTATTCCTCTTCTGTTGTAACCCCCCCCCCCAAACACACACATACACTTTTGCTTTCAACACAATCTCTCTGATGGGCCTGTATAATGATTTTGATGATTGGATCCAGCTCCCATAGAGCCCCCTTCATACCTGGACTCATTAACAATGTGCACTCCTTCAGTTGCAGGGAGCTTAGCAGAGCATCAGCAGCAGAAGAATGTTACTCCCTACTGTTCCTAAATCTTGATTTATCTTTCTTGCTCTTGCCGTCTCTGTGTGCATGTGTGTGACATTCTTGATGACTCCATTGTGTGCTTTGTGTGCCGTCAAGTTGGGAACAGCAGGAATGGTAGCGTTATCCCTTTAAACTCAGGAGGAAAGAAAGAAGAAAGCTAACTTTCAGGAGGCTGTAAATCTCTCTGATTAAACACAGCTCTTTCTGGCTGCTCCTTCTGCGTGGGCCTGGACTGTGTGTGTCGCCTGTCATTGGAAGGATGCTCACAGACAGTTAAAATTAAAAAAAAAAAAAAAGAGCCTTTGAATAGCCATGGTTACCAAACGCTGGTTCTCAGCCTCTATGTCAAACACACTCACACATACAAACATGAAAATGTGAATGTGTGAGTTTGAACCCTTCAGTGGTGACTTCAAAAGCAGCTGTAAATGCCATCCTTACACAGGCTTGTGATTTTCATTTTTCAATCTAGTTCTACTTAAGAAAGGATGAAAACTACTGTATGCCAGTGAGAAGACTTATGAACACCGGGTATATTTCCAGGGGCTTCATGATATAACTGCATGGAATCTATCCCCCCAAAATTTTTGGGGGATAGATTGAATGTTTGCCAGGGGATTTTGTTAACACCATTGTTGAACACTGTATCTATACAAAACAATGCTAAGGTGCATTAAACACAACCTGGCAACTGTCTTAATGAGCTCATGTGTCATTTTCTGTGACTATACTGCAGGTATATGCAAACAGATGTACATGGGTACATGTACACACACAGTACTAAATAACCACAAAGGCCTGTATCAAAATCTTGTCACACACAGATGGAGCGTCTGATGCTTGATGAACAGACAGCCTTCAGGCTCCAGACAAACAGAGCCTCGTCGCTGATCCAGGTGCTACTGCTTTCATGGCTGACTAACAATTCACTGTGGATACATGTCTCAAACATGTATTTTACACCACCTTGCTTGGTAGTTTGACACTGCAAACTGTTTAAAAGAGCAGAGCACAAACTTTTTCTTCCTTAATTTGAAACTGAATAGTTACAAATGCCTTTAGCAGCTGCTGAATCAGTGTTTAAATACACATTTTTGCACAAGTGTGTTTACTTTTGTGTTTCTGCTGTTTGCAACGGCCACCTCCAGAGCAACCAGTGTCAGGAGAGCTACAATGCTGCAATTGAACAATTACATAATGGAAAACATGGCTTTGTAAAAGAAACTTTCCTTAATTGATTGCAATAATGTCGTGAAATATACAATAGACAGAAGATGCTGAGGAAATTCATGTTGCATATGTTAGCATGAGTTACATCTACAGTCTCAATCCTAGAATCATAAAAATGTGGTTTTACCAGGCTTTCCGATTGTGTCATATGATTACATTTCTTTCCAACAGTGTTTAGATTTTTACTAGACATATTTGATCATAACGTGTCATAATGTGATCACAGACAGGGTCTTTATTTCTGAATGTAGTGCTGGTTGATTAAAGTCTTTTTAAAATGTATTTAAAGCACCTTGAAAATCATATTCAAAAGTAGTGCTTGTGTGTATGGCTTTATGAGGCTGTCCCATAAAGGTGAGATGACATAGGGGTCATTTTAATTTACCAGTTTGTGTCTGTGTGCATGTGTGTTCATATCAAGGTGGAATCAGATGAAGATGGAAGTGGGCCTGGAGGCCAGGCAGTCTGGGTGCATGTAATAGTGGTTTTTGCAGCTGCTGTCAATGATTGCTGAGGCCCCTCAGTCGAGGGGGTTACAACACACACATACGCACACACACACACACGTGCACCCACATTTCTATTCATGCCTGGGGTCAGTTATTGTATCACAGCACCCTCCCTCTCCTGTATGACACACAGACCGAAACATTCAGACAGATGCAGTGTGCTGGTTCCCAGTGGATCCATAAACTCAGGCAGCTAATTGAAATAGGAGATAGATAATAAGTTCGAGTGATATTGCAGTGGGCTTTGGGACATGCAGACATTAGATAATCATACTATGGTTGGTATGAGGACATTCAGAGAAACACAGCCTTGTTGTTTGAAAAGATAAGCACTAACATGATATTTCACCATAGATTTAAGAGTTTCTCAAAGAAAGAGTTTGACATTTTAGCAAATACTCTGATTCTTGTTCTTGGCAAAAGCAAGATGTGGAGAATGATTTGTTTGTCATGCCTGCCCATTAATATGAATCTGTCAACAGAAGTAAGTTAGTTAAGCATGAAGAGTGGAAATGGGGAAACAAAAAAGGAAACAAAATCCACTTGTCTGCACCTTTAATGCTCACTAATTGGTGGTGTGTTATGTGGTGTGTTATCCTAGATTTCTAATCAAGCAATCAAAGGAACCGTTCCTGAATCATTTCAAAGAAATAGCTTTTTTGTTGTTGTTGTTGTTGTTGTTGTTGTTGTATGGTATCCAGGATCTGTTTCTCTCCATGCTAATGTGCCAGAGCTTCAGGTCAGCTCTGCTCTCTTCTGTCACCTCCCAGCTCTTCTCTTCTTTTTCTACTCTCTCTGTATCTCTCTCTCCACACCCCCGTCTTTTTTGTTCAGATGATGAAGCGCTTTTAGATTTGACCCTTAATAATGCATGTTTCTGATTCCCACTCAAGCTTCATTTTTTCATGCACTCTCCCTCTCTCTCACTACACTCTTGCATCGTCCTCTGCCTCTCCTGCTGGGGATTTTCTGATGTCTTGGTGCGTTCTTGTCTCTGTTCATTAACATCTTCCTCTCTCTTTTTTCCTCCCTCTTTCTCTCATCTGTATGTGCCCCCTCTGGACTTAGCTCGGCTTGGTTCAATTTGTTTCGGTTCAGCTGAGATAGGATCAATGCAGCTCAGTTTCGTCCATGTCGTGAAATTCAATCATTTCAACTCGATGCATTTCAGATTATTCAGTGAATACGCTTTCAGGTAAACTTAAATTCTAAAGTGCAGATTAACAAACAATCTTTCCTTATTTTTTCCATTTTCCTTTCCTTCTACACCTTTCTGTTGTAATGGTAATGGGTCATGGCTTGGGGTTGGGTTGGGATGCTGGCGTTCCTCCAGTCTCTCCATCTCTCTCTCGTTCTGTGACTGTAAATACTCACCCATGTCATCGCGGGGAGTTCAAAGACCCCCTTCCTCATCTTTTTACGTCATCTATTGAGTTCAAACAGCTCAACCCGCGCTTATTAATGGACACTCACATAATCCACTGCCCTTCTCGTCTGAGCTAACTACAGTTTTAATGGTTCCACGTCTAAATGGACCCGTGTTCTTTGTGTGTCACATTTGTTTTGCTAATGTGAGATGAATGGAGAGTCTCTCTGGAGATTATGATAATGCATTTGTGGTCACGCAGGGAAGCTTGTTTGCGGGAGGTGGGGGGGCACCGTGTGTGTTGATGGGTAACCTTTCATTTGTGTGTGTGTCCCCTGCTGGAGGTAAAAGTAATAAAAATGACTGGAGACATTTTGGTTATTGATTGAGGGCCTTGTGTTCAGCAGGACGTAGTCATTTATGTGTGTACCCTGGAGAGCTGGGAGGATGTGCCCATGTGTTCATGGTGCATTGCGTGTATGACACTGGCCTGTATTGATGAATATATTCAAGTCTGCTGGCTTTGAGAGCTGATGTGTCCCTTCGTCTCAGTTATATCTTGTTAAATGTGTTTGATCCCAACCGCTCATTTCTGAAATAGAGATATTTTCTTCAGTAGGAGTTTTAAGTGTTGCACATTTGTGCCAACTGAGTTTCAAACAATGAATATGCTATTTAACTGCTTGTTCATGTCTTCCCATTCTGCCTGGTGCAAATGCAAATTTGCATGAATGTAAGCTGTGCAGCGCTTTGACTAATTTATTTCATTGCCAAATGAGTAGTAATAAAAACATCAGCACTGCATAATCACAGAAGATAGTGATAGTAGTTGTAGTAGCACAGTTTTTATGATTGTATATCATATGCAGTATAAGATTATATTGTCTGGTGGCATGAGTGTGAATAGTTATAGAAATGGTTAGTCAAATGAGAACCTTAAATATAATTATGGCCTCCTTCCTTTTGTTGAAGGTTTCAGCCACTTCTTGACGACAGACTGTGTCGAAGATTCCTCACAGGTAAGTCAAATATTGCAAATGAGTATGCTGTCTCTGCCTCCTACGGTATCCATTTTTGTCTGCTGGTAATCCCTGGAACACAAACAGGTCACCAATCAGGCTCTGTGACAAGAGTGACTATAATTTGCTTTAACACGCTCGTAATTCCTCTGTAGCTAGTTCTTCTTTGCTCTGTGTACACACTGATGTTACTGATGTTTTGTCATGTCTGACCTTGTGCATTTTGTCTATACAGTGTCTGAGTGACATGGGCTGTTGAGTTCAGTATGCACTAATTGGACATACTCTATATAAACAAAAGCATTGGGGCTGCTTTTCATGGGTTGGGCTCCCTGCTTCTAATCTTAATGCTTCAGCATACCAAGACATTTTGGACAATACTATGCTTCCAGCTTTGTGGAAGAACTTGACTAGTCCTCTCAGAGCCCTGATCTCAATCCCATCCAACACCTATGGGAAGAACTGGAACGTAGACTGCGAGCCGGGCCTTGTGGAAAGCCTTTCCAGAAGAGTGTCATGGGTCCCAATACTTTTGTCTGTATAGTGTCAGTTGTATAGCGTGACTGTCACTAACAGCACAGCATCTTTGGAAAGGCATTTTCAGACCATGGCTGCACAATTAAGAAAGGTCAGTCAGCATGGGTGAAAAGTGCAAGTATGCAAGTACTGAGACTTGTCTTACAGCTGGCACTGACTGATTTATGCCCTTTGCAGTCTTTGTTGTGTCCTCCTGGTATCTGCAGTTAGCACAGTAACCCAGTGAAATTATAGTAGCTTGATGCCTGATCCAAGCTCCCCGTGGCTGTGATTTAAGTGTGTGGTTTAGGTTTGTTTTGTTGTGGATGACACTAAAAACAAAAATAGTTCAGTTACAAAGAATCAGTACTCGGAACTGAGAGAGTATTAGTGAATAGATATGAAGACATACAGGCTGGAAGCTGAAGCATAAGTTGTCAGGATGGGCTCGCTCATGATTTAACATACTTGAGTGGAGAGCCGTGAAAGAATCTAAGATCAGTCCCTAATTCAGACAATGTGATGCTAAAAGACAATATGAACAATCTGACCCAGCATGTGTTTGGAAAAATAGGAGCCGCATGCATCACATCCTGCTCACCTGCTGCCAAATACACTCAAATGCTCATACTGCCACACACACAGACACACACACAGAGCAGAGAATAGTCATTTTCCTGATTGATTCATCCACATAAATATTGATGGAAGAGGTTTATATAGCAAGACAGTATACACACATAGCTTAGCTTGTATTAAAGGTTCCCTGTGGAGTTTTAGACGTCTATAGTAGTGCTATGGAGCTTTTTATCTATTAGTAGGTCCCTGAGTTTATCTCGTGAATGCGGGAGATGGGATACACAGCACTTGTCACACTATTTCACTGATCATCATCATGGAGGTAATGTGCCAAAATATGGTACAGTGCACAAGCAAAGGCAAGAAGGAAAACAACAGCAAACTAGTTAACATAGATGCTGGATTTAAAGTACTTTTTTGAAAAAATCTGAATTGCAAATGTATTATGGGGAAGGAAGTGAACATGACGCTCAGTGTGAACTTTTGTTGGTTAACAAAAAAAAACCTCCCCAGGGCGCCTTTAATGAACATAGTTAACAGGCCAGTACTATACATCATGCTGCCTTGTGGAAAACCCATAAAACATATTTCAGTCAGTAGGGAGCGATGTCTTAGCAGGTAGAGCGGGCGCTGAAGCACCATATTACCTAATGCACCAGTAGAATGATTCCACCTCCTATTACTATCATCGTTACTTGAATAGCCCCATGGGAGCACTCTTCTATATTGCACTGATCCATAATTTTAACTATGAGTCATTATCACAACAGTTTATGGAAAAGTGGTTGAGTTCAGTTGTAGCTCATGATAACGAATCTGTGCTCTCCCCTCTCGGTCTTTGCCCTCTACAGCTTTCCCCGCTCCTCCTTCTCCTTCCCTCACTATATGAGTAATCCTGATGAACAGATGGGTGGAGGAGGGAAAAAAAAGGGGCATGCCAGCTTGTTGCACTGCTATATCACACTCAGTCAGTCCCCTCACCCACCACTCACCTCCTGCCCCTTCCCACCCATCTCCCATCATGCCCTTTTCTCTCCTGTCTGCTCATTTCAGTCTGCTTTACCTCAGTCTTTGCCCCCCTTCGCACTGCCTCTCTTCTAACCCCGATGGTGTTGTCAGTCTGCCCTCTGGTCTCACCATCTGTCTGTTTTATCTTACAGAACCAACAACTACTTCCCAGATAGATATAACATTTACTGTGTACATTCATGTTCCTCAGACAACATTACCAATTTTGACACCCTATGAGCAATCACATATTTTCAGCCCTGCAGCCATCTCTAAGAATAGCAGCATCATCTGAGAGATGAGCGTCTTTTGAAGGATGCGATGATCCGACTACAGTCAAGGCCATCAGAGATTGATCAGGTCTAGTAAAATGAAACAGATATGAAGGAACTCTCATCCATAACAATGTATAGTAGCGGCAAGTAGCAGCAAGGACACAATCACACACACTCATACAAATATGTAAAGATACACACGCAGTAACTCATGTCATGTTAAGCCCAGCGTCACGTACCAAGGCCACATGTATCTCTGTGCTCATCAATATATTTTACCCAGCTTTAGCACCCAGGAATACCAATGAGATGTGGCTCACTTACAAGCCCAGCTCGATTTATGTGGTGCCACTGTCACTATATTAGAGTGACTATTGATTAGAGGCCATTTTATTCAAAGTGCACATGTGCTCTTGTTCAAACTGTTTTTTTTGTTTTTGTTTACACAGTTCATGTATGATATTTGATATTACAAACAGTGCAACAGCTACGAGTTTTCTGTATTACTGGCGAGCATTATCTAAAATGTACCAGTTTTTAAATAGATTTTTGTGTTATTACAGCAGTTGGCGTTGGCGGCATTGGAAGCTGGCAGTGGTTGGAGCAGCATATTGAGACATGACAATATTCTTCACATTTATTTGAAAGGGAAGACGTGAGCGTTCAGCAGCAATCGAGATAAACAGTGATTGGATAAAGTAATTGTCCATTGCATGCACACACTTAGCCAGCATGACCCTCTGTTCTGGCTGAGCCCATGGCTGTTGATGAGATGACCTTAGACAGGCGAGACATGCACTCACAGACACACAAGCATACACAGTCATGTGCACACGGGCGCATAACCAAAACCAAACCAAGCCCCTGGCAGCCAACAAACCGGTGCATACGCCTGGCAAAATGTGTGCAATTGTCCAAATATCACAGTGCTATAATTGGATGTCATATGAAGCGAAATTTAACGTCCGCTATCAGTAATGACTTTTGATGAGCTACACATGGATGAGTCCAGTGCTTTGCTTTTCAGCAATTGTCATTGTTCAAGGCTGTTCCAGTATAATCCCATACTCTCAGTTTAACAAAACCCCAGTTTACACTGCCTGTATTTTAAATACATATGTAATCCTTGTTTTTTGAGTGCAGTATTTTGGACTGATTAGGTAATAATGCTTGCTTATCAAAGTATTTTTTTCCACAAGAAGAATATGGCAGTTTGTTCTTTATCGGGCAGCAGGTGTGACACCTTGTGAGGTGATCCCGTTTTTCCACTCTGTGCCTGGAGCAAGGCTGTTAAGATTCAGTTCATGAAAAGGCAGGGCTGCTCACATTCCCTCAATAGGAAAAGGAGAATGGGAATTGACATAAGGTACTTGTTTTTTGTCATATCAGGGCATTCATGTTAGACATTTGAGAGTGCTGGGAGAAGTAGGGAATTCAGTGCAGCAGTGTTAAGTTTTGCATTAGCTGTGGAGGGCCTTTCACAAGTTTCACTTTCACTACTTAAAGTACGGCCATTCTCTTTAGTTAAATGACATTTCTTCTTCTTCCGAATTATGCATTGATCCTAGAAGCACTTGTTTTACTGGGAATCCCACAGCATGCACTCCTCACAAAGGGGGGTGACTTTGTGGTAGTGGTCTGTAGTCTGTAGCTCTTCAGTGCACTGTCAGCACACAGATAGTGAGATGCACTGAATACGGGTGTTGAGGTCAGCAATGATGCCCACATGTCTGAGGGGATTTTTTTTTTTTTTGATAGATGTACGCTGTGTGCAAAATAGAAAAGGTCTGCACATTTGCCTGTGTGAGTGTGATGCCACAGTAACTGGCATGACCCAGCATTACAGCAGACTGTGCCCATAGTTCTAATCTGGCTTTCAGATTTTTCCTTCATGATTGCTCCAACAAAATTTCAGTCAGCGATGGGCAAACATTTGCTTAACACAGCCACTGAGAGACAAACACTTATGATGATGATGCATTCACTCATGTGGATCACACTGTCCATTTCATGTATTCATTTTGCTGTTTCAGCACATTTAAATGTGTGTACACCATTACTGCACATTCTCTGAAGCAGCTAAGAAGTATACCCAGTCGGACTGTTGTCACATCCTTTGCTACCAGATGTGTCACCTTGTGCCCTAGAACACCCCTGCCATTTCAGCGTTATCCCAGTGATAAACAACATGAAGGACAATAGCCCCCATGGGGTGCTTGTGTAGAGGTGCAGATTGGATGGTGGGTGTGTAGGGGGGGCATGGCCTGGCGCATGCTGACCATCAGCACTTCACAAAGCCTCAAAGAAAAGCGGACGCTGGGGGATTCTGCGGATAGTGCTAGAACAACTGACCCCAAAAAGGAAAGGCCTTCTGTGTATTTGTGCGCATGTGTGTATGTTGAGATAGTTTGTTCTGATTAGGTGGCTGAGTGTGATCCGGTTTGGGGGCTATCAGAGACAATGAGGCTGCCAGTTCTGTCTTTTCATTGCAAAGAAGAGGTGTTAGTGAAGTGAAAGCTCCTCTTACAATAACTTCCAATGTAGCGGACAGCTTCCGATGAGGTCAGCTGTCAAATCGCTGGGCTCTCTAAAATTAAGCAGCTGTGAATTGGGACTGGAGAGCTGCTGGTTCTAGTCATGACTAGAAAACCTGGCAGAAGTGCTCTTGAGCTACAGTTAAACTACTGGCGTGTGTAATTTTTTGCATTGTTGCAAAATTATGCATGTTATCTTCTTTGGGTAAAAAAGAATCAAATGTACAGACTGGTCCATGAATGTATTTGGTGCATGCTGTGCAAAAGTTTCTCCACAGTAACACTCCAACTCCACAGCTCACGTCAGCATTTTCCGGTGTCAAATATTTGTATAAACACAAAATGTCTCGTATAACATTCTGCATAGCTGCTTCACTTGAACTAGAGAGTGAATGCTTTATTCCCATCCCTCGTATAATGTCTCTCCTTACTTTCTGAGGTGAGGAAAGTGTAACGTTATCCACCTATTGTCTACGGCACAAATGTGCTTTAGTAAATAATACTTACCTAGTAAAAAGATATGAAACGTGCATGAATAGCGGCCCGTCTATCAAAACGGATTAGTGAGACAGTACTACTCATTGTTTTCCTTTTTGATCAAAAAGGGTCCAGTCAAATCCTGTGCCCCAAAGAAGTGGTGACATTTATTCACCTTACAATGGGATTTGTAGCCGACTGGCTGCTTGATGAGGATTTATTAAGGAGGCAGAGAGGAACAGCAGTAAGAGGAACAACAAAAAGTGCAGTCAGCTAATAAAGTTATCAAATTGACAGATGCTCAGATGAGGATTGAGAGCAGGTCGGAGTGTCCTGCTCAGGGTCAACCCCTTTCTTCATTTGTTTACACAGAGGTCTGGTATGTTAGCATGTCTTTGTGCCTCTCATGGTGTCGGATGCATCTCCGGCTGGTACCCACTGGCTTTGATTTACATTTTGGATTGTTCTTCTGTGGACACCAGAAGTAGTTTTGTGTTCAATTCCTAACCCTGGCCTGTCTTGTGAAAAAAATCAATGAATTAATTTAAGACTGCCAGTGTTTTTATATAAATTGTGCACATGACTACTTGTATGTGATAAACTAAGGTTTCTAACAGTGAAATATCACCAAAATATCACCGGAGTCTACACTTCCTCTCAGTTTTACAGAGCTGTAACACTTAGTTTTTTCTGGCTGGAACGTTACTGTTTTGGTTCACCTTCATGTCTGTCATTCACATCTCTTTCAGCCACAGCAGGAAGCTCTATTAAACCCAACGCAGGCTACCTGGACGAGCACCAAATGGCTGTCTAAGTTGTTGACTACCTGGTGAACACAGTGGAGCATTTAGCAGCTGAAGAGCCAGATGTTTAGGGAGTGATTAAGACCAAACCAGAGGTCAAAGAATGAGGACAGAATTAATATTGACTGACTTTCATCAGGTCGCCTGAACCCCAACTTTAAACGAATCGTATTGTTGTGCTGTATTTGAATACGAAACAGTTTGCCATATCAGCTTAGAAGGTAGTAATACGTGTTGGATTCTTAGTTTGTTTCTGGCATCCCCAAGTGGCCAAAAACACACTGAAGGCTTACTTTGGTCTCTTAAACATAGCAACATCAAAGGCTGATGCTACCCACATTGAATTAAAAAAACAATTTTACCCACTGGATGAAAGACCATGCTTTTCACACATGATTGCTATATTAGCTTTCAAAATAATGTGATAAGTTCTAACGTCCTCATCTCAGGTAACAAAGGCTTTATTTCAGTGTCAGCAGCAGTGGTCTGTGTGTGTGGTCTGTGCTGTTTCGTTTACAGAAAGTTGTCTCTGTTCTATCTCTGTTCAGTTTCAGGGAGGTCGACTTTTTGTTTCCACTGCTGACAGTATTATTTCAGTTTAGCTTCTGTCAGAGTTTTAAGGCTGTTTCAGTCAGCTGTCTCAAATGTCAGCTGTGATGTGGCAGTTGTGGCTGCTTCACATTTAGGCTGCAGTTCTCCATGTATTTATGGGACGTCTCATAGCTCAGAGCTCCTGTTCTCGTGACCTGCTTACTGCAGGCCACCGCAGTTCACTTTAGTCTGTTTGGTGTTCTGTGATGCATGTGTTGTGATGTTGACGCCAAGGCATGAAATCTCAGCCCGGTTGTCCCACTATATGATGATGTGGCGTCAGTGTGTTTATTTACAGGCAGTGATCTGTCTGTTCTCTCATCGGTAGCTTGGTACACAAACATTCTAGTCCAGTCTGGCTGAAAGCAGTCCGATTCAGTCTATCATCTTAGAAATATCTCTGTCACTGTGATCTGATGTGACTGCAGATGACTGTGTTTCCATCCCCTCTTCCAATTCTCTTCCTGCCTCCCTTTGCATCCCTCCCTCATCTGTCTAGTCAGGCTGTCATGCCTCAGTGTCTCTCGATGTGACTGAAGGCTGTGGAGTGACCAACTTAGCATGATGCTTCAGGGTTTGCAAACTGAGAGGCTGGAATTCTGTTGGACTTGTGTCAGCAGGCTTCATGTCATTCTTTGTTGTCACGAATTGTTGGCTCTGGTTATACATTGAGTTTAGTGTAGTCCATTTTCACAGCCAGATGACACTGTGCTTGTGGTTTTTGTGGAATAAAAGGAAGGACAGGCAGGAAGTGAAAGAAAGAGACAAAGGCAGAGTGGTTAAGATGGAAAAGGCACAGCCGGACTCATTGACCTCTGCTCTTTGACCCTTGAGCAAGAAGAGAGGAAAGCAATGAGGAGGATGAGAGATGACCTGCCCACCAGCCAAAGTCATCCCACTCATCCTCCTTTGTGTCCTCTTTGTTGTCATAATCTTTGGGGGTTTTTTTGTCTGTGGCCTGTGAGGAAATGAGCATGAAATGATTTTCCCCCTTTAGGATGAAAGTTAGGCTGCATAATTACATGTGTGATTGTGTGTCTGAATGCAGAGAAATGTCTTCCACCATACAGCAGAGTACAGCCTCGTAGTTTTAGGTCCTTACTAAAAAATCATTTAAACGGCTTTAATACTTAGACCACATTTGACTGCAACTGTGAAAACAGGTGTGGACGCCTGTGTCCTCTTCACTTAAAACGATCAAAATTTTACTTTTTTGGTACTTGATTATGAGGATCAAAGGCTGTGAGGAATTTCCGACGTGGATGTCTGAGCTTTTTAAGCCAGGTAACACTGACATCCTAGCTGGTGAAATACTGAGACATGTTGACATTTCCACATGGCAGCTGATTTTATGAATGTATCTGTTTTGTTTCGGTGCTTGGGGAGTCGTCCGTTTTTCGTCTGCTTTTTCTCTGTCTTTCTATTCAATTTGAACCTGGGTCATTTATCTCTGACTCTTCGGAGATGTGACCCAGGCCAGGCGTTAAAACAGACAGACACAGGAGAATTACACATGACAACATGAAGAGTTATATTTCCACGCTGAGGGTTTTTTTTCCCCCCGAAGTAATGGCTTAACATATATAATATACCCCCAAGCTAAATAAAAGAAAAAAATTGCACCTTGACTCTATCCAACAGCGGTTAAAATCTGCCTATCAGCACCTCTGCAGCTCACTAATAAACACATCTTCTCATTTGTTTGATCCGTACGAAAGAGAAAGAAAGCAAGTAAGTGCATACACCAAAATGGTTTCTTTGTTTCCAATATCTTAAGCTTCTGATACGTTTGTTTTAGTTTCTCAGACATGTTTCTTCCAAAATGTTAAAAATGCAACATTTTGAAACTGCAACATGTTTAGTATTCTCAAATATTCATATGCCTCAAAAATCAAGAATTGATCAAGCCCTATAATATATAAATAAATATAATATTGAAGTAATTAATCCAGTGTCTCATTTTCCCCATGTCCCCTCACACATCCCCCCTCAAACTATAGAATTTCTCTTTTCCTACCTGTCCTCTACCTTTAATATCTCTTTCATATTTACCCGTTTGTACACTCTGGTCATTAATATCCATGATCTACGTCCCCTTTTCTTTCTGTCACTCAATGCATTACTTATAGGCAGCATTACCAGGTGAATGAGCTTCAATGTCTCTCTCTAACTCTTTGGGAGAAAATGTCATAAGGTCCAACTCTGCTCAGTATGTCCACTACCACTGTAGGGGTGGTCATCTCTGCTGTGGTAGAATGGTGCATTAGTGCAATTAATCTGAAGATGGTTCATTACATTTGCATGATGTGGCATTGCCTTTTTCACAGTGAGATTATAGTATAGCATGCATGGCTCACAGTTGATACACTAAGTATTTCATTATGTTGCTCTCTCTCTCTCTCTGTTGTCTTCTCTCTCGATTAACTAGTCAGAGTGATATCCAATAGGACGTGTCGGCGTAATTAGCTGTATCCTGGGGTTGTATTAGCTCACACTCCACCTAGCTCAGCTAGATAAAATCTGACACTGCTTTCTGTGTGTGTTCATTACTCTACTGTCCCTGTGTCATCAGACGTGCTCCCTCTATAGCAAAGTAGAGATGGAACAGACCTGAATCTAACTGTGAGCTTGATAGTTTCACCTTCAGACACTTCATGTTTTTGTGCATGTGTGTGCATACTGTGTTTTCTGTATTCCCGTGTGTCTACAATATAGGTGCAAAGATGCATGTGCTAGCCATGAATAATGAAGATGTCAGGATGGATTGAACCATTTACCTGACAGCAGAACACTGCTCCATCTCAGAATCCATCTCAGCCTGCTGACAAGACTCACTGTCACCCTTAAGCTACTTTGAAATAAAAAGTATAAAAACAGAATGGGAAAAATGTCACTTTCAACATATCGTTTTGATTGATTGAAGAATTTTTCATGAATGAAATTAAACATTAATAGTAGTGGAGCTGCAATCTTGCAGACATATATATATATCATGTAGAAGACAGACATTCATCAAAAACATTATATGCTGAGGACGCCACTGGTGCAGTGATATAATACCAGTTCGCTAATAAATTAATGCCAGCTAATGCACGTGACAGACACATACACACACTACAAGACAGAAAATATTAAGGGAAAAACAAACACACACATGATATCCTGCTCCCCATGGTGCAGTTTCCAAGAGCCCATTAATGCCAACTTTGCTCTGTGTGTTTGTGATGACTGTACGTATCAATCTGTGTCAATTTGTTAGAAGTTAGCTAGCGCTTGCGGGTCTGCACTCGTGTGTCACGCTGACAACAGTGCTTTCACTAATGTGGTGTGTTTGTGCATCCATGTGCCAGTCTACTGCATGGCAGTATTTGCAGCAGAGCTGTGATTGTTCCGGCCGAGTGCACTCACATGCCATATGTTTACAGGCAAACACGTGGCAGACAGGGCATTCCAGTGGTGCATGTTGGATGCTCCGGTAATCCGTGGCTTTTCTTGAGAACAATGTTTAGAATAAAATATTCAAACGCTGATTATATTAAGCTGTGTCTTTGTGAATCTGGAACACCAGAGAAGGTAAATAACATGAGTGCCAAGTGCAGGATGCTTAAGTTGTTTAAGTTACAAGGACTGAAATCAAGTTTGTTTTGACGTTTCCTCCTGTCGCTGGCAGGATGACAGGCTGTCCAGCAGACCAGCCACTTGTGATCCAGCTGTGAGAAGAAACTAAACTTTCCATTGTGGTTTAAACTAAATAATCTGTACTTGTATATATCATTTTTATGGACTAATTTTATATACACATTTTACATCTGTGTATGACCACATGCTTTCATAATGCACATGCACTTCTCATTTTAATTTGTGAAATGTGCCGAGACCCATTTTGGAGATCACGTAGTCCAAATAAGCCGCTGGAAGCATACCTTTTTAGGCTCTTTTTTTGTACCTCTCTGCAGAGTGGACCCACACTCCGTTGACCACCCCACTGTGCTGTTGGATTTCAAAAGGATTTCACTGTCACAAGTTGAAACATGGACAGGAAGAGGAAGTGGGTGCCGGGCTTCGGAGCTGTGTTATTGATACTCTTGAGTCACGAGACCTCGGCACTGGAAGTGCCTCTTGATCGTAAGTATTTTCCTTGTCAATATCACATTTAATATTACCAAAATTTGAGTAAACTTTTTTAGCAGCTGTTCTGTATCAACGCTTCATGCACTATGGAAATTCTTTCATGTTGTGGGTATTGATGAAGAGCATCACAGCCCCTATGGGCCGCTTTCAGAGCTTTGTAGCAGCTGTGGTCGGAGCAGCAGTTTACTGGTTTTCTTGTGTTCAAGCTTTGCATGTTTCAGCATGGAATCAAGTCTGTGATTTTCCTTTATAAAATGCAATTACATTTCTGAAAAAGCTATGAAACACATTCTGTGTAAAATTATGATGTGTTCAGCTACTTTTAATGCATTGTGTGCACCTGCCAGATTAAGCGCAGGGCAAAGAAGTATTCACAAAAAATGAAAATCACATGCAACTATTTCACCTGAACCTGTGGTTTCCTCCTTGCAAAAACTAACACCTTTCCTCAATATTCTATCACTGTGGTACGGCGTGTCACGGTGGACAAAAAGCTCAAGTACTGAAAGGATGTAAGTTGCTAAAAATGCTGCTGTGACATCCAGTGTTACGTTTTTGCTCTTAAAATTTATTTTGACTTGCTTTTGTGTGGATTCTAGCAATGTTAGATGTGCATGCAGTTATCTCAACACCATTACTGTGTGAAGTGACTTGCTTGTTTTGGAGTGGCACTTGATTTATTGTCATTTCATGGACTGGTAAGTTGTTATCAGATCAAGTAGCTGTTGTGGCTTTTGTCTTCAGCTCTACATGCTGTTGCACTTGATTGTCAAGTTTAACCCAATACTTGCTGCATGTTGCTTGCACATCCTTGATTCTATAAGCGCCAGTGTACTAATGTTTACATATCATCGTATGTGCCTAAAATATGCGTCTATTCACATTTATCCAGTGCCCCAACCCCCCACTATAACACTACAGTCCCCAAAGGATTACATCTTTGATCCACGGGAGAACATTGTCATCCACTGTGAGGCCAAGGGGAACCCAGATCCCAGGTGAGACATTCGCTGCTCCCATCGTGTTGCTCCTTTATTAGTGCATGTGCAACAGACTAAACGTATGCCGCTTTCCATCCCAGTAAAACACTATAATAATGTACTACACTGGGTACTTTTCCAGTTAACAGGGTAACTGAGGCACAAAAACTGAGATATGAAATATGCTTAAGATGCAACGTGATCAGCACACTGATTTCCAATCAGTTTTATTGTCCTCTGCATGAAAATTGTAGATGTGCTTCTGGCACAACTTCACCTGGAGTGCTGTGGAAATATGAATCACTAAAGCAACCATTGTTGAGGAAACCACTTGTGAAACACAACTTGCAGAGTGAATTAGACACAGTTTAGATTGGCCACCTGCCTCTGAATCGAATTAGTTGGAATCCGCCAAAGTTTCTGCTATGAAATCAATGACTCAAATCAGCCTGCATGAGAAAAGACCACAATGCACCTTGGGCATTTGAACATACAGGCCACACTATGTCTTTTCCTCTATTTAGCCAAGAAAATAGTGATGGTTTATGGTTCTTGTTGATCCTAGCTTTTCGTGGACAAGAAATGGGACCCACTTTGATGTTGAGAAAGACTCCAAAGTCCTGATGAAGCCCAGTTCAGGAACTCTGGTCATTGACATCAGTGGGGAGAAAGCTGAGGCTTACGAGGGAACGTACCAGTGTACAGCACACAACGACCACGGCACTGCTGTATCCAACAAAATTGTCATCAGGCAGTCAAGTAAGGCTTCTAATTAAGTTCACTTTCATTTCCGTTGTTTTTTGGTAAATGGACAGATTCCAATGGCTTGAGCTCAAAATACAGTATGACAAGCTATTTATTTACAGTTTGTAAAGTTCATGTTGGAACTCTTCAAACAAAAGACAAACATTTCAGTTTTCACAAAATGCTCAATTACTTTTGCAAATAAAAATGAATGTAATCCACACTATTGTGAAGCTATGGGAAGCCTGCAGTACCATTGTTTGATGTTTGTGACTCACAGGGTCCCCCTTGTGGTCAAAGGAGAGAAATGAGGCCATCGTTGTACAGAAGGGGGTCTCCCTGGTGCTGCAGTGCCGACCCCCTGCAGGGCTGCCCCCTCCTGTCATCTTCTGGATGGATAACAGTAAGTCATTTGCATGTATACATCTACATGCTTGGTCAATAGAGGAATGGCAGACAAGTAAAGGAGAGAATTGATGGAAAATGATAGACCCCAAGAAACCATTTTCTGAGCATATTTAAAAAAATTCTATTTACACTTTGAATATATTTTCATGTCTAAACAATTTCTCCCTGCCCCTCAGACTTCCAGAAGCTGCCACTGGACAAACGAGTGTCCCAGGCTCTGAATGGAGATTTGTACTTTTCAAATGTTCTCCCAGAGGACAGCAGACCTGACTACATCTGCTATGCTCGCTTCCCTCACACTCAAACCATCCAGCAGAAACAACCCATTTCAGTTACCGTGATGGACAGTAAGTCAAGACACTGAATACAACTCCAATTGACAGTCCTCGTTGACTTACAGATTACCTGCATAGAATGTGTTTCACCACCAACTGGGGTATTTTCCACAAAAAAAAAAAAAGAGAAAAAATCTGGTCACAGATTTGTTGTATAAATATTCAGTTCAAATTTTCAAACCCTTGAGAGTTTCCCTTTCACATTAACTTATTTCACATTTTAATTAATATTTATTTCATGTCATTTTTTTTAGCCCACATTCTGTGATTGATTTTGCGTTACTCCTGCTTCAAGTCCATGAGTTTTCTCATGCAAAACTGTCAGATTTTGTGCCATTCTTTCTGTATTCCACTTTTCCTGAGTTTACAAAATGCTTTTAAACATATTTAGTTGGTACACTTGAAAAAGGGTATTGCGCAGTAAAGCATTTTCTGTTTTATTTCCTCGTTTTGCATGCTTATGATTTTCTGTTATATTTCAGTGGAAACAATGAATGAGACTGTGGCTGCTTTATACAATATCACTGAGTTCTTTGGTGGTGAGTGCTGCAGTCTATTCCCATTCAGCCCCCTTGGTGTGAACCCAGCATTGTTTTTACTCCCTGGCCTAACCATACCCCCCAGACAACTTTAACTTGCCCCTCAGTCTCCTCCCTTGTGGCCACATTAACAACTCATCCTCTATAGGCAGATCCTACATCAGTGCACACACGAATTCAGGCTGATCCAATGATCTGCTCAATCAAGCACACCCTCAATCATTATCCAAGATGTCCACATAAACCATGAAGTGTGATACAAGACATATACAACACAGGGCATTGGTCTTTCCCACTTTTGAAGAGTAGGAGGATTGCTTGTTTTATATTTCCTGACCTTTTCTGGTAAGGAGTGTTAAAGACGTCTCGATCCTTCCGTTAAGAACCTCTAAGGGATGTGCGTGAGCCTGGGGTTGCTTTCTGCTGAGAACCCCTGTGTTGCCATAGCAACAAACCGATGGCCACGCCTCTCAGAGCTGCTTCTTGCTCTCTGACATACTGCTCCTACACGATATAGACAAAAGTATCCCACCTCACCTCACTGTTGCTCTACTGCATGAATGGGCAAAAATTTGCAAAGAAACACTCTAAAATCCTGTGGAAAGTCTTCCCAGAAGGGTGGAAGCTGTTATAACTGCAAAGCTGTCAATGAATTCAGAATGTGATGTCATGAAAGTCCCTGTTGGTGCAATGGTCAGGTGGCCCAATACTTTTGTCTATATAATGTATCGTGTCAAGGGATTACAAAAAAAAAAACACATTGTGTTGTGTTGTCACTCACTCCTTTACCATCCCTTTGACAAGTCACTTCATGACTCTTCATTTGACAGTGTATGTTTCTAACACCTATTAGAGGCCACCTGAGCGCAACTCCTCTGGTGGTTACACTTCTTGCCAATAGGAGCCTTCTAATTTAGTGTGGTCGTCTGGTTCTTATTTGTTTGTGTGTTCTCATGTTTTCAGACAGACCAGAGGGGGAGCATCGTCCTGGTTTCATGATGCCTTTGGGGGCCACCAGTACCAAGATGGTTCTGAAAGGGGAGACTCTGGAGCTGGAATGCGTTGCTGAGGGCTTGTAAGTAGGCATCCGCTGGCATGTGCGACTACAATCTACATGGAAGAAATGCATTTTTTTTTTTTTTGTATTATCCAACAATATTCTTTAAGAAACTGTCAGAGTATTCATGTTAAGTATTGCAAGCAGAGAAAAACATCTTGTTGTAATGCCTTTTATGACAGGCCCACTCCAGAGATCTCCTGGCAGAAGGATGGAGGAGCGCTGCCGAGCAACAGGATGTCCTTTCAGAACTTCCAAAAAACGCTCAGGATTTCTGATGTGAATGAAGCTGATGCTGGGGACTACCGTTGTACAGCCACAAACAGCCTGGGCAGTGCCCACCACGTCATTAAGGTCACTGTCAAAGGTATGCACTTTAACCCACTCATTCTTGCTTTGGTCTGTTTGGATTCAACAAAGCTGAAAAATCAAAATGATGTACTGTAAGCTGCTGTGAAGTAAAGTGTTGAACCGCAGTGAGATCTGCAGTAACTCATAATCACAGTTTTTGATTATGAATCAGCTTTAACTGACACTTTTTAATCTTACATTTACATAGATGCAAATATTTCTATAACTCTAAAGTACATACAGCATTTATCATCACTCAGTGTCTTCTTTATTTCTGTTCGTCATCCACAGCGGCTCCTTTCTGGGTCAGTGCTCCCAGGAACCTGATACTCGCCCCCAATGAAACTGGCATCCTGACTTGTCGAGTCAATGGCGATCCCAAACCTAAAATTAGCTGGTTTGTCAATGGAGTTCCTCTAGAAAGTGAGTAAAATGAATCCATACTTTCAAAAATTGAATGCATACTTTACAAATACTTATATCCAAAGCAACTGACAGCAACTCAGTATAACTGAACACATGGGTTTAATGGGATTTGAACTCCCAATCCCAGCAGAGTTTTTCTTGTGGTTGTTGTTTTTTGTTTTTTCTTGCTACTGCGTGATGTTCTATATACCTTTTATAACACACCAGAATCGTTTTGTGCTGGTCGAAAAAGTTCCTGTCTCTCTTGTAATAGACGCACCTGAGGACCCAAGTCGGAAGGTGGAGGACGACACTGTGATTCTTAGCAATGTGCAGTCAGGCTCCAGTGCTGTCTACCAGTGCAATGCATCCAATGAATTTGGTTACCTGTTGGCAAATGCTTTTGTCAGCGTTCTTGGTGAGTTAAACCAGATCCATTTAGATGGAACTGTATTCAGACACTGAGCTTAAATTTTGGATATACAGGCCAGTATGTGCGAGATGGATGATGATTTAGCTAAATGTTGTGCTTCTTCCAATAGCTGAGTCTCCAAGGGTGCTCACGCCACCCAACCTTGTGTACCAGGTCATCACCAACAACCCTGCATTACTTCACTGTGCCTCCTTTGGCTCGCCAATACCAGTTATCACTTGGTAAGATTCAGATCAGGTTTTCAATGGTTTTATTTAGAAAAATGATAACTTTCAAAAGTTGGAGGAAAGGATTTGTCTGATTTTAAACTTCTGTTATTAGGTTAAGGCTTCGAAAAACATTGAAAATTCACTGCACATTTTTCCTTAAGTCCGATATGTACACATTTCATGCCAGTACAAAGTCTTTTTAACTTTGTTATTTCCCAACCAATTTTGCTGCACAGCACCATTAAAGATGAGACATATCTTGTTTACTGTTAACCCTAACATGTAAACATAACCCTAACCCTAACCCTAACCCTCCATACAGGTTCAAGGACACTCAGACTAGCATTAAGAACGGTGACCCTTATGTGATCCATGAGAATGGTACTTTGGAGATCCCTGTGGCCCAGCCACTAAACAGTGGAAAGTACACTTGCATTGCCACCAACAACCTGGGAATCAAGGAGAACCATGTCTACCTGGAGGTTAAAGGTCAGATATGGACCTGTCACAGTTCATAAGAATGCCATTGGTGATTCATTGGTGGTTAGCTGTTAGGTCATTTGGCTGTCAAGCTGTGTTGTTTGTTATCTGTTAATCTGGACTCTAAATTACTCCATCTTCCAGAGCCCACCCGTATCCTGAAGCAGCCGGAGTACAAAGTGGTACAGAGAGGAATGAGCGCTGTGTTCGAGTGTAAAGTCAAACACGACCCGTCTCTCATTCCCACTATGACCTGGCTTAAAGACAATGGAGAGTTACCCGATGATGAGAGGTAGAAGGACCTTGAGACTAAAGACTAAGACAAGTTCATTTTAACACTTGATATACGCACCATTTAAAAAAATGGTGGAAATACATTATCCCTATGTGATGCCCTGTTATCAGGTTTGTGGTGGACACAGACAGTCTGACCATCAAAGCTGTGATTGATGAAGATGAAGGCACCTACACCTGCATCATGAACACCACCCTGGACAAGGACTCAGCCAGTGCCATGCTGACTGTTGTAGGTACGATCACTGTTGAACATACATTTGATGATCTTTTGCACTCAACAGGATGCGGGAAGTCAGAGATTGTGAGTGTGGAAATCACACATCGTTAATTATGGACACATGTATTTTAGACAATGTAGTGCAACACAGTGTAGAATCTGATATTGACAGTGATTCAACACAAGCCCAAATAAATAAATAGCCTCTTTCTCCTCTGCCCTGCATTTGAGTTATATTAATTAAAAATAAGAAAAAGAAAACTTTCAGATTTCAGCAATAGTGGGTGTCAGGTCTAATCGTATTTTATGTCAGCAGTTTTTCCTGCTTTTCTGATATTTCTCATCACTGTCACTAACATCTAATCTTTTCTTGTACTTTACTCTTGCTTCTTGCTGTCTCAGAGACTACTCCTACACCAGCTATTGTCTACGGTAAACAATGTCCATTGACTGGGATTTTGCCGCTTTTTGTTCTTTTTGTAAAACCTGTAACTTTCATTTCTCTTTAAATGTGTACTTTATTTTTCATTGTTCTTTTCTTTACTTCATATTGTACTATATGATATTCATTTAGTGTTTAAAAAGTTTTATTTCAGTCCTCAGCATCTGAAAAATGCACAGATTCTTCACACTCATGCTGCACACACACAGGTGTTTTCACTTCACCTGCCTGATTAGACCTCTGCTCAGGTGTGTGCATGTGCAGACTAAGTTTAAGGTATAATCAAATTGAACTGGAAACACCTGTGTGGGTGTGCTTGGTCCATTAAATAATGCTTCACTTTTGACAAATTTAGTTAACAAAGTTAGCAAATTAACAAAGTTTTTTTTGACAAATTATTAAATAAAGATATGTTAACACTCAGCCGTGATGGCTGTTCCCAGCAGTTACCATAGAGCTTTCATCTTTCTCTGATAGTTTACTTGTATTCCATGGGCATTTTCACCAGACAAAAAAAACATTTCTTGTTAAAAAAAATATATTTTGCTCAAGTATGCGTCATTTAAATTAAATTACCTTGCATACGATTGGCTGCAACTGTTACTGAAAAGTATCAGGGTCAAATTTTCAGTTGAAAAAAAGTGGCTGTAGTCAATGAGTCAATGAGAGTGCTTATTTTTCTGTGGTCCTGGCCTCCTCATTGTGTCCACAGAGAAACCTGACCCACCAACTGACCTGGAACTGACTGACCAGACTGAGAGAAGCGTTCGGCTCACTTGGATCCCTGGAGATGAACACAACAGTCCCGTACAGAGTACGGAACGTTATATCCACACATTACTATGCTACACTTCTCTACTGCCAAACTTGAAATAAGTCACTAATCACAGAATCCTGTTATGCAGGAAGTTCAGATATAATTTAGGTTTCTGTGGTGACAGTGGGGTTTTATGGGAATAAATAATTCAGGAGCAACAGGCAATTGTCTTGATGAGAAGTGAGCGTGGCTTAATAAAATGACTTAATCTATAGAAAGGGTTAGGGTTAGGGTTAGGGTTAGGCTAACCCTAACCCTAACCCCATCAGAAAGAAATGCATCTTTTCTGTCCTGTTTCTTTGTGTGTACTCTTGAACAAAATGAGCTATGATTTTTATCTGATTTTGTTTATTTTAATTTTCCCCCAGAGTTTCTGATCCAATATGAAGATCTGCTCCACCATCCAGGAGTTTGGATCAACCTAACAGAGGTTGCTAGTACTAGCACCACAGCTCAGTTGAACCTCTCTCCATACGTCTACTACTCTTTCAGAGTCCTGGCTATGAATCATGTTGGCTACAGCCAGCCTAGCCAGCCCTCGAGCCAATACAGGACCAGCCCTGCAGGTGATGAGCATGGAGGAAAAAAAGGCCCTGCGATGTGTAAAAAAAATGTTCACTGACTGAAACATTTTTTTTTGCTTTTCTAGCTCCTGATGGAAATCCATCAGATGTTCAGGGAATAGGAACAGAGCCTGGAAACTTAGTCATCTCCTGGACAGTAAGTATTATTTTTATGTTAGGGTGGAAATGCCCTATTGTGTGTAACATGGTTTATCAAATTTCATATTTCAGTATATTATTTGTCAGAAATTGACAAAAAAAATATATTTTCTGTATAGCCGCTGACAGGGTTTCAGTCCAATGGACCTGGTCTGGAGTACAAAGTGCAGTGGAGACAGAAGGACGTGGATGAGGATTGGTCCTCAAAGAATGTGGCCAACATTTCCCAGTTTGTTGTGTCTGGTACTCCAACCTACGTGCCCTATGAAATCAAGGTTCAAGCTTTGAATGATTATGGCAACGGCCCAGAGCCTGAAGTAGTGATTGGATACTCTGGAGAAGACTGTGAGTGACTGTTATGTACCTTATAGCGTTTAAAAAAAAATAAAAAAGTAAGACACTTGGACGTCATTGCTCAAAGCTCTGCATGAACTGTTTGTCTGCTAGCGTGTTGGGATTCGTGCGTTGCCATGAACAAAATGAGTGTTGATTTGCAGTGAGATCAGTACCAGTGGAGGGGAGTCATTAGCTTGATATTTTGTTTCTCATGGCTGTGATTGAAAGTTCACAATTGCCACTTTTGACCACCGACTTTGATCTTTTTAACTTTCTAAACATTTTTCATAAACTTGTGTGGCAGTTTATGCAGTGGTAGCTCAATCTCATGATGACACTCGTCTTTTTTTGTTTGCTCTGGAGAACAAAGGCAGTCCTCCATTACTCTTGCAACTTGAAACTATTTCTTGAGTGCTTTTCTCTCTCACTGCTCCACAGTGCCTTTGTCTGCCCCTGATAATGTGCACGTCATGGTTCACAACACCACACTCGCAGAGGTACACTGGGAGCCTGTTTCTGTCCCCTCAGTCAGAGGGAAACTACAGGGATACAAGGTATTTGTTTGACAAATGATCGTTTCTGCAGCATGTCTTCAGTTGTCTCTGGTCTGGGTACTGCCACACACTAAATGTGAACAATAACCCAGCAATACCAGCTAAAGCAGTTGAAACCTTGCCCTGTGTATAACCCAACAGCCCAGCCCAGCCCTCAGCCCTCAACCCTCAGCCCCATCAGTGTTTTACAGAATTAGGAAAGTGCAGCCTATATATACCCTCCACAAGAGGCTGACTCTTGAATCAATTATCCAATGAGACTCAAACATATCTGCCAGCCTCTCAGAAACTTGTACTTCCAACTAAGAAACTTCAAAATAATGTTCAAAGTACAGGGCAATGCAGCACAAACTGTAAATACTACTGACAATGCAGAGTAAAAATATAGGGAAAAAACAAAGCAAAAAAAAAAACCCCTCAGAATTTAGTTGTCTGTATGAGATTAATTCAATTAATCTGAAATCATAAAACACTAGTTGCTTTATTTTGGCAAGTATGTGTTGTAGATGCTTCCTCAGGGGCTGGCCATCCATGTGTCTGCTCCTCATTGGATAACTGATTGTCAGCCATTTTGCTGTAGGTATATAAGCAGTGCTTCCCGTCAGTCTGTAAAATGTGTGCCAAAAGATGTGTGTTGAAATGTGGTGGCTGGACATGTAGAAACCTCTGAGTTCAGTCGTTGGCATGAGTTTTCCTACACCTTTAGTGTGCGCAGAGGGGGGTTTCAAAAAGCAATTTTACCCTTTAAGCCATGTGTACTTTAAATGTTTGAACACCATTTCCTCCATGTGGGCACTTAGTTATGTCACTTAGACATACTAAGTGGCAAAAATCAACTCATAGAAAATAATAACAACACAGATAGACACATCGCCTCTCTGTCTTTATTTAAGGCCACATTTTAAAGTAATGGACATAAGACTCTTTAGCCAACCTGGAGTTGGTCATGGGATTGACAGGCTCAATCAAGCCAAGCTTTTCACCATAAACCTATCTGCATGTGCGTGCGGTGAACAGTGTGAGGGGAAAAAACAAAACTATAGTGCATATCAGGCACAAGACTTAAACTGATGATGTTTTTCCTCTAGGTGTACTACCACCGTGAGCGTGGCTTGCATGAGACAGAAGGGGAGGCAGAGCAGCAGGATCAGGTTCTGACGTTCAGTGGGAATCGTAGTGAGGGACGTCTGCCGGGACTCAGGCCTTACAGCGTCTATAACCTTTCCATCAGAGTCCTTAATAACAAAGGAGAAGGGCCTCCTAGCCCCAGCAAGAGATTTGAGACACCTGAAGGGGGTGTGTATACTACTAGCATTATTAATACTAGTTCTGTGGCAACAGCCACGCAGTATTCACTCAAACTTGGTGAGCGTTCATAGAAAACAATCCATCAAACCTCTTATGCTCTTATGAAGTCCCATGAATAGGTCCTGTGCAACGCTCAGACCCTGACTGTGCTTGTTATATTTTCAGTCCCAGGGCCTCCCTCTTTTCTGAATGTCATAAACCCCAGTTTGGACTCTCTCACTCTGGAATGGGGCCCACCATTGCAACACAATGGACGCCTTGCTGGATACACACTGAAATACCAGCCAGGTAGACTCACCAGCAGCCTAACACACTGCTTGTTGCATTCTGCACAGTATTATGCAGGACTGCTATGCATTTCTAACTTCAGTTTACTTTGCCCTCCTTTTTACACCCTAATCGTTCACCCTCACTGCTCTCTGTGTCTCCGCAGTCAACAGCACCAGTGAATTGGGACCAGTTAAGGTCAAGGACCTCCTAGCAAACGAGACCACCTTTATCTTGGACAGCCTTAACTCCAGCATGCTCTATAAGTTTTACTTAAGTGCAAAGACAATCAAGGGCTCTGGCCCCGTCATCACAGAAGAGGCCTTCACAGTCATGGACACAAGTGAGTTATTTACACTTCAGCAATTTAGCCTCATCCAAAGCCAACTACGTGCAAAAAAGGAAGAACATGTCAAATTCCAGTATCAGAGCCATTTAAGCAAACAAAATAAGGACTGTAGGGGTCAGAAGCATGATACCCTAACAGATATTATGGATTCCCGTGAGCTTAAAAGTACAGCAATGAGGTTGTGGTTCATTACACGCTTTATACCCCCCTCTATCTCTTTTCTTTTTTCTTCTCTCTGAAGTTCGTACTCAGCCCACTGTAGGGACGGGCAAAGGTAACCCAAGTTTGCCACTGGAAGCACCTGCATGTTATTCATACCATCAGATTTTAGAAACCGAAAAAGAGAATTAGCATAGACATATAGACATTGTCTCTAGTTTAATTATTCCTGCATGTTAGCATGTCTGAAAACTCCATGTGTGAATAAATAGGAGTGAAGTGTGACAGACTTCCGTGGCATCTGCAAGCAGCTGTGCTTGTGTCCTCTTTGCAAGAGAAGAGGTGGCACTTCCTACAACATCGTTTAAAATATTGGGTTTTTTAATATTAGCTGTGCCTGCAGTCTTTACCTCTTCTGTTTGCCTTCTTCAAACGAACATGTTTTCTTTCAAAGCTTCAAGCATGATACTCGGGAATGCATTTGATTCAGTCCAGTACTAACACATT